>NC_086327.1:51211546-51536130 GCF_036172605.1 Pelobates fuscus | reverse complement strand
AGCAGATAAATTTTGAAGTTTTATAGATCTTAACCCGTTTTTACGAAAATTGTGTTTAAAAAAGTGTTTTAAGAATTTTTCTAGTAAAGAAGAAATAAGGAAAAATAACTTTAAACATACAGATTTAAAACAAAACTCTCCTTTTTCCCCATATAACCAAACGTCAGATGCGATGAAAGATTTTGATAAACTGTGTTTTAATGATTTAATGAGAAATTAAAACCACCAAATATGTATCAGAACAATTTAACGAAAAAAGAAAAAGAAGCACTTAAAGAATTAAAAGATGATAATCCTATAGTCATCAAGCCAGCAGATAAGGGTGGGGGGAGGGTGGGGGGTATTTATATGACCAAAAAAATAATATTTGGAGGAAATACATAAACAATTAAATTACAGTACCACCTATTTTAAACTGGAAAATAACCCATTAACCCCTTAACGCCGTTACGGCGTTCTATGCCGTCGCGGCTTTAAAGGGCTTTAAAGCCGTTGCGGCGGCATAGAACGCCGTAACGGCTTGCAGCCCCAGGAGCAGAGGTGTACTCACCTCCGCCGCGATCCTCTTCTGGGGGGCTGTCTGAGAGCCCAGGCAGCCCCCCTCCGGCAAATGAGGCCCCCGGGGGCCATGTGATCGCTCTCAAAGAGCGATCACATGGCCCCCTATAGCTGGCTATGGATCTGCCAGCAGGGGGACTGTTTAAAATATTAGACAGTCCCCCTGCTGGTAGGTAGTGTAAAAAAATAAATATTAAAATGTTATAAAATAAATTAAATGCCTTTTTATATATATATAATATGTATATATATTATATATATAATATATATACATATTATATATATGTAACGTCATACGTAATGTATTTTAATATTAATATTAGTATATATATTAATATTAAAATACACTTAGAATGACGTTACATATATATAATATGTATATATATTATATATATAATAGATCTACATATATATATATTATATATATACGCATAATTACAATAATAAATAAATAAAATAATTAAATAAATAAATAAAATATTGAAACAAAATATAAAATAAATTATATATTCATATGTAATTTCATTCTAACTGTATTTTGTTATTAATATATATATATTGGAAACAGAATACACTTAGAATGACATTCTATATATATCTATCTATATATAAAATACAAATAACCGCAAATATATATAGAGAGATAAATACATATAATTACATAAAAGATTACATTAGTATACACGTAGAATTTATATACCTATAAATGCATATATATTAAAATTCTACGTGTATATTTAAGTAATTTTTTAACATAATTATGTCATTTGATTAATTAAAATTTGATTGACATGCCTGACAACACAGGGAGAAAGTGCAGAGAATTTAATTTGCATGCACTATATTAGACCCTGTAACTCTCCAAGACACCATAAAACCTGTACATAGGGGGTACTGTTTTACTCGGGAGACTTCGCTGAACTCAAATATTCATGTTTCAAACTGGTAAATTGTATTACAACGATGATATTTTAAGTAAAAGTGACGTTTTTTGCATTTTTTACAAACAAACGGCACTTTTATGGACTATATTATTGTTGTAATATGTTTTACTGTTTTAAAACACTAATATTTGTGTTTAGTGAAATCTCCCGAGAATAACAGTACCCCACATGTACAGGTTTTATGGTGTTTTGGAAAGTTAGAGAGTCACATATAAGGCTTGCATTTCATTTTTTTCACATTGAAATTTGCCAGATTAGTTATGTTGCCTTTGAGACCGTATGGTAGCCCAGGAATAAGAATTACCCCCATGATGGCATACCATTTGCAAAAGTAGACAACCCAAGGTATTGCAAATGGGGTATGTCCAGTCATTTTTAGTAGCCACTTAGTCACAAACACTGGCCAAATATTAGTTTTTTGCTTTTTTCACACAAAAACAAATATGAACGCTAACTTTGGCCAGTGTTTGTGACTAAGTGGCTACTAAAAAAAACTAAACATACCCCACGTTCAATACCTTGGGTTGTCTACTTTTTCAAATGGTATGCCATTATGGGGGTAATTCTCATTCCTGGGCTACCACACCGTCTCAAAGGTAACATTACTAATCTGGCAAATTTCAATTTGAAAATGGAACGTTCTATATTTGACCCTGTAACTTTCCAAAACACCATAAAACCTGTTAATGGGGGGTACTGTTGTACTCGTGAGACATCGCTGATTACAAATATGTGCATTTTGTTGCCGTAAAACCTAACAGTATTATGACATTTACAGCTAAAATGTGAGGCGGAACTACAAATTTAAAAAAAAAATTCAAATTTCTCACAGTTTTTTTTAATTTTATTCATAATAAATTGTTTCAAATACAAATATTTTATATGAAATGAAAGCCCTGTTTCTCCTGAACAAAATGATATATAATAAGTGTGGGTGCATTTAATATGAAAGAGGGGAACTACGGGTGAACAGACATATAGCGCAAATTCCAGTTTTTGTTTACGTTTTGTTTTGATCAGAACGTGTACTATTGACTCCGTCCTGAAGGGGTTAAATAGAATAAAAGAAGAGTATGAAATGTTCTTAAAGGAAGGGTTAGAAGTTGGTATTATAAATGAGAGGGAATATACATTTTTAAAAGTGGATTTTCCAAGAATTCCAGTTATTTATGTATTACCAAAGATCCATAAGGATATAAAAAAATCCCCCAGGGAGGCAAATAGTATCCAGCATAGATTCTCTTAATTCACCATTATTGCAATACATTGATAAATGTTTACAGGGTTTAGTTAAACAGTGTCCAACTTACCTTAAAGACACAATGAGCCTATTAAATACTTTAAAAGATTTTAAATAGGAAAAAGATTTTATTTTAGCAACTTGTGTTAGTAGTCTGTACACCAACATGGCACATGACAGGGGTTGTACAGCTACTAGACATTTGTTAAATAAATTTGGTGATTTTAAGGATGAACAAGTAGATTATTTTTATGTCACACTGGGAGGAAAATTTTATCCTACCCAGTGTTGACTCTGGGGCAGGCCTAGTCCTCTATAAACGTTACATCAACGATATTTTTATTATATGGAAAGGAAGTCGAAGTTCTCTTATTAAGAAAGTTGATGTTAACAGTTTTATAGATCTAAAAAGTTGTCATTTTAAACCTTGGCTTGTTAACGTACCTAAGGGGCAGTTTCTCAGATGAAGGAGAAACTGTACAGATTTTAAGGATTATCAAGACCAGTCTCTCTTTTTAAAAACACTGTCTTTGGAAAAAGGTATGATCCTTCTCTTATTGATCAAATCCGTGAACAAATATGATATAAAGACAGAAATGAACTATTGGAGAATAAAAGAAAGAATTGCAATACTGAAACAAAAATGTAATCTACCCCCTCATTTTTAATTTTAGCTCCAATAATAGGGCCATTTGTAACATTGTTAAAAAGAATTGGGGGGATTTAGATGTTAACCCTTTTATAGAAGAACAACCTAAATTCATCTTTCGTGGGGCCAAGAATTTTAGACAATTTCTAACCAGTAGTTTTTTAGATAAAGAGAAACCTAAAGAGAATTTTTTAAATGATGGGAAAGGTTTTTATTTTTGTGGCAACTGTACCGGATATAAGGTTAAACAAAATTGAAGTAGAAACATATAAACTTTTTCGTCAAGAAAGACACCAAACATAGAATATAAAATTAAATCATTAATTACATGTAACACATCAGATTTCATATGTCTACTTACCTGCCCTTGTGGGTATCAATATGTAGGTAAGACAACAAGGAAATTAAAAATACACATAGGTGAACATGTAAAAAATAATATAAAGAAAAAATGTCTAAATCATAGTGTCTCAAAACACGTTGTTGAGAAACATGATGGTAATCCAGAGGGATTGGAATTTTTGGAGATCGAGAACATTAAGGTTCATTGGAGAGGAGGTTGTAAAGACAAAATTTTAAGTAAAACAGAAATGAAATGGATGTTCAACCTTGATACTTTAATTCATGAAGGTTTGAACACAGATTTTGAAATAAACTCCTTTTTATAAACCTTAATCCCCCACTTTTTAATATAGATTATTATCTTAATAACTCCCTTTTTATAGTATATTTTATTTTACTCTTTTTAAAGGTTATATGAATAAATCTTTTTGCAAATGTGTTTTTAATACAAAAGAGTAGATTTATAGTATTTATTTTGTATCTGGATTATTAGTTTTCTTTTTATGTTTTTATTCATATAAAGGTGTGTTTTTGCTTTAAAAGTTTTGAATAACACAGATAGTCATAATTTATTAGTTGAAGGACATGTGCAATAATAAAATACTTTTTTATGAACTTTGCCATGAACTAACCCGATCACGTGACCGGACATCCCGGAAATACCTCACTTACTTAACCAGTAACCAGAAGAAATAGAGGATACACATGGAGAAGAACGTGCCTTTTTTGGAGATTTAAACATACGGGAGTCTGAAGCAGTTACAGAGCACTTTGATAAAGACTATTTGTCGAAATGCGTCAGTGCAGTTGTTATACGGTTGTATATTTGAGATCTTTTAATATTTTATCTTTATTTTATACTAAATTAGTTCCTGGTTACTTCCTATCATCGTGGTTTCAACTTTGTGGGAACCCAAAGGGAGAGTTTATCCAGCAACCTGTGGAGCATCCTGTTAATTGGTGCCAACTCTTGATCTCTACAACTATATTTATTCCAAAGGCGCTTTTAGTCTGAGCCCACTTTGGCTGGCTCAGCAAAATGTGAGTGAGACAGATTTGTATTTACACATACTTTTATTGTACATACAGAGTTCACTATGGTCTACCATTTTTATTTTTTTTAGGTATCTACTGATTGATGGTAATATTGTTTGTGGTTGTTATATATACACCATTAGTGTGCTCTCACCAGTTTTTATATTTCTACCAACTTATGATAGGCTCGGAAAATTGTGAGTGTACTGATGTTGTATATACCAATTGCAAACATTTATACAGGCTATACTATGTACTGCTTTATTTCTTGTTTAATAAAGGAAACAGTGCTACTCAAAAAATATACTTTTTACCAAGTGATTAATTCAAGGTAAATGGTATGTGTGTGCTGTACACCTTTATTTGTTGTATTGCATATTGTATTTTAAGTGTATTTTAGTGACTGTACACTTAAGTGGTTTGTAGCAGCACCATCTTTTAGCGTCACTTATTCCTTCTTCCCTTGAGTGGCTGGGTGTGCAGCACCTGTGGTCCAGTGTTGTTGCTGAGTTGCTGGGCGTGCGGTCTCTGTGGTCCAGTGGGGCTGCTGAGCGGCTGGGCATGTGATCCCTGGGATCCAGTGGGGCTGCTGAGCGGCTGGCGTGTGGGCGTACAGTGAGGGTGGCGAAGAAGCAGTGATTTTCCTGCTCAGCTCCCTTGCGCGCCTCTTAATAAAGTCGGAGTGACATCATATTCCGGCTCCGGCATCACTGCTGTGCAGGTAACTGAGCAGGGGAGAGTGCTCGCTCGCTGCCCACAGCCATTTTACTTCCCGAAATTTTGGCTGAACCCCATTTGTGTTCTCTGTGGTTCCGGTGAACACCAATTGGGAAACGTTGGTTTAAGATATACTTGGCTGTTGGTTTAAGATGGCTACTTAGTATCCCATCTTTTGTGTTTCACTTTTAACCTTTTATTACATGGCCCCTGTATACTTGGTTAATCATGCACATATTTGCACTTTATAGATCACTGAATTAGTATTCTTTATGATCTTTTATCACATTCTTTAAGGTACCACTTTCCACATTTGCTAATTCCACTTAGGGAGCAATTGTAATACTTTTGTTGGGTACCGAAGCGTTACATTTGTATACGTATCACTATAGTAAGAGGATCCTGAGCACGGAATGTCATTAGATCACAGGGGGGAGGATCCACATGACACGCAGGCGCACGCTTCGGATGCTTCAACACAGGTGATTTGGGTAAGGTAGTTTTTTTTTTTCTTATTTATAGCTGTTTAATTACTTTATTTGATATTATGTCGTATAGAAAGTTCACTGTACGAACTGAAACATCAACCACTGGAGTTTTATTTGGATTAAACTTTTTTTTCTATTTGCGTAGACCTTTATACTCTTTGATGTAAATTGTGCAGCCGAGCACCAAGCAAGGAAGAATGCAGGAGTGCGAGACCCTATGGATTGTATATACTGTTATAATAAATAAAGTATGAGGGATGCGGTGGGTGGGATGACCTGAAACGAGAACGGCCCAGGAAAGGGGATTGGGATAGTCAAGATAGTTTCAAACTCAATCCACAAATACAGGCTTTGGCCTTAAAACTTGTGGTTGGAAACATAATAGTAATATGCGTGAGTCTTGATAATCCAAATTTGGTTGAGTAGTGCCGTAACCAGTGGTGTATCCTGGTTTTGTGCTGCCCTAGGCCACCCCCACCCAACCCTTCCCCCGCCTTCTAAATACACACACACACACACACATTCACTGACAGATATGCATACACTAGCTAACAGAAACACACACACACTAACAGACACACTCACTAACAGACACACACTAACAGACACACACAGTCAGACACACACACACTAAGACATACACACACTAACAGACATACAGACACACACACACACACACACTAACAGACACACACACACTAACAGACATACACAGACACACTAACAGACATACACAGACACACTAACAGACATACACACTAACAGACATACACACACACACACACACACACACACAATAACAGACACACACTAACAGACACACACTAACAGACATACACACACAATAACAGACACACACTAACAGACATACACACACACAATAACAGACAGACACACACTAACAGACATACACACACACACAATAACAGACACACACTAACAGACATACACACACACACACTAACAGACATACACCCAATAACAGACATACACACACACACACTAACAGACATACACACACTAACAGACATACACACACACACACACTAACAGACATACACACACACACACACACACAATAACAGACACACACTAACAGACATACAAACATACACACACACACTCACTTTTTATTTTATTTTATTTAACCCCCCCAGCCTCCTTACCTTTGGGAATGCTGGGGGGGGTACCCTCTCTCCCTGGTGGTCCAGTGGCTGCTGGGCGGCGCTGGCGGGCGGCTGGTGAGGGAGCACTTCCTCTGAGCTGTCTGCTCAGCTCCCTCGCGTGCCGCACAGTGAGGCTGGGAGGCGGAGCCGGAATATGACGTCATATTCCGGCTCCCAGCCTCACTCTGCGGTGCGCGAGGGAGCTGAGCAGACAGCTCAGAGGAAGTGCTCCCTCGCCAGCCGCCCACCAGCGACGCCCAGCAGATCGCCCGCCCAGAGGGCTTGTCAGTTAGCCGCAAGGCTAACAAGGCATTTGCCCTGGGCATTTGGGGGCGGCGTTTTTTGCCGCCCGCCTGGAAAATGCCGCCCAAGGCAAATGCCTTGTTTGCCTCGCGGCTAATACGCCCCTGGCCGTAACCAATGTATGGGTAGGCCTGTAATAAAAAGGGCAAAAAGGTAACAAAGGAAAACACACTTTTTTTGCAGAAACTTTACAGAGCCAAACTTTTAAGAACTTTCCTAATTTATTTCTCTGGATGAGATATATATCGATTATAGACTGAGGATGTCCATCTCCCCAATCTCTTGATTATATGCACTGGGGTGTCAGTGCTGGAAGAGGCAGAAACTGACCCTACTCTAAATGGATGACCTAAAAATGATGCCAGGTTATAGACCTAATCTCAGGAGTATGGTTCTAATGTAGACAATGAATTTAGCAGTAGTAAGTGGGAATCGTTGAAGTGAGAGTAGTGAAGTGTGTGTGACATGATCGAGTGTGGATAAGTAGGAGTCAAGTTTTTTTTATTTTTTTTATTTGTATTTTATTAGGGTTTATACATTAGTACACTCCTTGGTCATTGTATGATTGTAACATTAGTGAAAAGAAAACAGATATAGGGTATGCATAAATGGTAGTACAGGCTTGACGCAGCAAGTGGTGGTAGATGGTGTATGTAGCCGTAGCACCCCTTGACTCAAACACACGTTGTTGCGTCCCAGGGTGGCAGATGCACAAGGTCACTGTCGACACGGGGACATCCCAAGGTGTTAAGTTTTTGTTTTAGGTGCCCAGCAAGGTCCACGTGGGTGGTAACCTTGTGGGGGAAAACTGTGTAAAAAAATGCCCCTTGCACTCAATAAAGCAGATCTTCTTACCCTCAACTTGTAGCCTTGTCTCTTGTTGTAGGGAACAGCTATACCAGCTATATCACTGCTAGCTCTTGTAAGAGCTCCCTTCATCTATACTCCCTTGGAGGAGAGGCCCAGCTATACTCTCTTGGAGGAGAGCCCTAGCTATACTCTCTTGCAGGAAAGACCCAGCTATACCCTCTTGGAGGAGAGGTCCTTCCCATACACTCCTGGATCCAGAGGTTGGAGTCCCAGGGTGGGGAGGAGATGGCGAGATCCCAACCAAGCTACGGCGGTTAGTGGAGTTTGCAGTGCCTATGGTGTCAAGTGCAGTGCTGATGGTCCTTGAGAATCGCTAGGAGCATCCGTAGGCGGCGGTATCCGTCACAGGTTTGAAGTGATGTCTGTCTGTCATACTACTGTAAACTCGCGGGTCTCAGAAAACTGTAGAATGCTATGTAAATAGTGGTAGAATAAATAGTCCATGACTTCAGCGATCCTGACTAGAACCCTAAAGAAGGGTACGCGAGGCAATAACTCTACATATCCTATAAGCAGGTATTATACTGCTTTAAGCCATTCATACTAGAGCTGGTTCAAGCTCTACTACACGTGAGTAGGACCTACATAGATCCTGTTGTCCAATTATTTATCCATCTGTACTAGACGTATTGCACCATAATTTCTACGTATTCTTCAAGTGTGGATTGCACCGCTGTATGCCATCCACACTAGAGCTAGTTTAAGCTCTATTGCACGTGAGTAGGACTACTATAGACCTTGTCTTCCTGTTATCCACCTTCTGTATTAGACGTATTGCACCATTATCTTCTCTTCACATACGGATCCAAAGAAGCCGTCTCCATTTGGTCCATACAGAGAATATTCCCCTACTCCGGCCGTTGGCTGACCATCAGGCATAATTAAGGACTTTGTTTTGGTACCTCTCTTTTTTAAAGGTTTTTTTCTCTTAAGATTTACCATTAAAATCATTGGCTTTGACTTTGACTTTGGCACAACCTTTAGCTGTCTTGTCTTTTAAAGGTAATATGTCTACCTATGAGTATAATAATAAAAAAGGGAATATCATCAAAGTATAACTGAGAGAACGGAATGTACCTCAGGAATAGATTAAATAGCTGGAGCGTGTAGACTCAATTCTAAACAGGAGCAATAGACAAGGAAAGATACTGTTTAACCTTTTATTGAAATGCCACAAAAAGAGTGTATAGAAATAAAGATGTGAATTATAGACATCTGACTTTAAATGTATGCATATTGTGGACCATATGAGGGTCAAGCTTAAAGAGGCAAGCCCCACGTCAACCTCAAGGAATAATGGGCGTATGATTTGCGTAAATGCTTGGATACTTTTGTGAAAAATAAGGTAGAGTGATGCCTCCAGTACGTAAAAGGTTTACATTGAAATAAACATAACAATAAATACCTTAAACATAAACAGTATGGATATGGTGAATAGCTTGCGACAAATGCTGGGAAGGGCATGAAGGGCCTGGCCTGTGATGCCTACAAGAGATTATTGCAGGTAAATACAACTGTACATATAATTTACAATTCCATAATTACCAGGCCCAACATGCCCTATGAAAGGAATTAATAATAATAAAACATATGCCCAACACAACTATCACATGGACAAAAGTACAAAACAGTTAACAGTTGGTAACAAAAAATACTGGGAAGACATATTATACAAGTGATAAGTAGTGATGTCGCGAACATAACATTTTCGGTTCGCGAACGCGAATTTCCGCAAATGTTCACGAACGGGCAAACCGGGCGAACCGCCATAGACTTCAATAGGCAGGCGAATTTTAAAACCTACAGGGACTCTTTCTGGCCACAATAGTGATGGAAAAGTTGTTTTAAGGGGACTAACACCTGGACTGTGGCATGCCGGAGGGGGATCCATGGCAAAACTCCCATGGAAAATGACAGTTGATGCAGAGTCTGGTTTTAATCCATAAAGGGCATAAATCACCTAACATTCCTAAATTGTTTGGAATAACGTGCTTTAAAACATCAGGTATGATGTTGTATCGAACAGGTAGTGTAACGGTTACGCCCGCTTCACAGTGACAGACCAAAGTCCCCGTTTAACGCACCGCAAACAACCGCAAACAGTCCATTTGCACAACCGCAAACTCCCCATTTGCACAAGGTTGGATACCAAGCTAGCCATGTCCCGTTCCTTGTCCTCACTGATGTCATTGAAGGTCTCTTCCTCCACCCAGCCACGTACAACACCAAGGGTCCCCGAAAGGTGACAACAAGCCCCCTGTATTTTTTTTTAAATGTACACTACTGTTACACCAGATATGAGTTGCACTGGTGTGACACTGTGCCCTGGCAGGCCCTGAAACGCACACGTGTGAAGGAAACTGACTGCTATTATTTCACAGTCAAATTTCTATTTTTTTTTTTAAATGTACACTACTGTTACACCAGTGATTGGCCCACGTCATGCCTACGCCCCCAAAATGTTCGTGTGTGGGGGTGCTGGAATGACGTGGGCCAATGAGAGCCTTGTAGCGGAGTGGCAGGGGTTAATCCAAGGGCTCTCTGCTGGTACTCAGGATTCATCATACAGAAGGCAGGACACACAGCCATTCCCACACCCATTCCCAAGGACCACACGACACAGCCTGGGAGTCAACTGACAATTTTTATTCACGGCTCCAGGAGTTAACTGTCAACTGTCAACTTTTAAATGCTCTGCAATGCAGTAATAGCACGACATACACAAGGGAAAACCATCACAGTACATATTGGAGACACAAAATGTAAAACCAAACCTCTGAATACTCAGGGGACATGGCACTTAGTGGCGATGTCCCGCCACATATCTCCCCCTTGTCCACTCCCGGCAGCCCCAGCCTGACTCACACGGGTCAGCTGGCTGCTGCCCTGAGTGGACACAGTCTTTTAGTGCCATGTCCCTCTCCATGTCTTCCTCCATTAATTATATTGTATTACATTTACTGCCCCCCTCCAATAGTCCTTGTATTACACACAGTATCTCTGTATTACACACTGTATCTCTGTATTACACACGGTATCCCTGTATTACACACAGTATCCCTGTATTACACACTGTATTCCTGTATTACACACAGTATCCCTGTATTACACACAGTATCCCTGTATTACACTCAGTACCTTTGTATTACACACTGTATCCCTGTATTACACACTGTATCCCTGTATTACACACTGTATCCCTGTATTACACTCAGTATCCCTGTATTACACTCAGTATCTCTGTATTGCACTCAGTATCTCTGTATTACACACAGTATCTCACTATTACACTCAGTATCCCTGTATTACACACAGTATCCCTGTATTACACACAGTATCTCTGTATTACAAACTGTATCCCTGTATTACACACTGTATCCCTGTATTGCACACTGTATCCCTGTATTACACTCAGTATCTCTATATTACACACAGTATCGCTGTATTACACTCAGTATCTCTTTATTACACACAGTATCTCTATATTACACACAGTTGTTGTAGGGAACAGCTATACCAGCTATATCACTGCTAGCTCTTGTAAGAGCTCCCTTCAGCTATACTCCCTTGGAGGAGAGGCCCAGCTATACTCTCTTGGAGGAGAGCCCTAGCTATACTCTCTTGCAGGAAAGACCCAGCTATACCCTCTTGGAGGAGAGGTCCTTCCCATACACTCCTGGATCCAGAGGTTGGAGTCCCAGGGTGGGGAGGAGATGGCGAGATCCCAACCAAGCTACGGCAGTTAGTGGAGTTTGCAAGTGCAGTGCTGATGGTCCTTGAGAAGCGCTAGGAGCATCTGTAGGCGGCGGTATCCGTCACAGGTTTGAAGTGATGTCTGTCTGTCATACTACTGTAAACTCTCAGGGTTACATAATCTCATTTTTTGGCTGATTTAGGATGAGTGCCAGACACACAGAGTTTTGTTTATATATATATATATATATATTTTCTGGCCATATCCATGGCAGCACAACGATGGCAGCACAACGATGGTTAGCTCCTCCCTATCCCTAATTAACCAGGAACTAATTAAAATAAATGTATAAGTACCTCCTCCTATCCCCTCCTCCCTCAACCTGATTTGTTCCCCTGGCCCCTTGGGAGTTCAGCCTCTCTCCCTTGGGACGTCTCCAGTTACACGGCCCTGCACAAAGGTGACCCCCTGGAGAGTACCCCTTTAGTGACCGGGGGTCTGGTACTTGCTGTAACCCAAGGGGAAGAAAGCTATTATGCCTGGTTCCCTAATGCTGCAGTAACCCTAGGGGTAGCAGTGGGCAGGTGAATATGGACCTAGGGGTGTACCTTGCTGGTCTGGACTTCCTCCTGTTTCTGACTTCTCTCTGCCTTTTCTGCCGTCCTTCTGAGGGGTAAGTCCCTGTGCTTTCATTTTCACTTGGCGTTCCTTTTTTCATTTTAGCCGTTCGCATGAATTCTGGTGAAAGTTTGTTTGTTCACATAAATGGCTATTTCACCTGTTCATTCATCTGTAATTTTGTCTGTAAATTCACCAGTTTGGTAGTCTGATTCACACAGGTGAAATCTCTGTGTGTGACGTCAGACGCCTGTTTAACAACGACACCTGGCAGGCCTCACAGCAATTCATCTTCCGGGGAAACAAAATCAGATCGCAGATTTCCTCAGCAGATCCAAAATCGATCCGGGAGAGTGGTCTTTGTCGGACGGCGTGTTCGAAATGATAGTGGACAGATGGGGCTTTCCACGAAAGAACAGTAAGGTGGAGTGTTTCTTCATGAAGGACAACAATCCTCTAGCCATGGGAAGGGACTATCAGGGCTTACCTGAGTTGGGAGTCTGGCAGGCAGAGATGTTTGCTCACCCTTACAATAAAACACAGGCCGAGGTGGTCAGGCAAGAATTCACCTGGCCTGTGAGTCGGTGCACGGGGGCTGTGCAGGATAATTCCGAGTCACGGTACAGGAACGGATAAACCAGGAGAATAGTCGTGGGAAGCCAAGGGTCAGAGGAAGCCAGAAGTCAGAATAAACTAAAACACAAGCCGGAGTCAAGAGCAAACTGGAGAACAGGAAACAGCAAACCGATCACCAGAGTCAAGGAACTGACAGTGTTTTATACCTGACTAATGAGGCCATCAGCTACAGGTGTGCTGAGAATATTTGAACAGCCACAGAATAACGTCCAGCCCCTAGTGCTGGATACAAGGCAAGATACAAATTTCAGGCTGTATGGTGGCTCATAGGAGAAACAGCAGGCCCAGGACTAAAAAGTACCCAGGTTCAAATCCCTTATTGGGCACTTCTGGGGCGACCTCGTCTGGCAGTCTGGATGTTGCGGTGAGAACCGTGACAGGGACGCCCTTTCCAGCAACTGGCGATTTCAAGAGGGTGATTTCAAGAGGGGTATGCATTTCCCCCTTTTCCCCTGATTTTTCCCATTCTAAGGAGAATAGAAACATAGAAACATAGAAACATAGAATGTGACGGCAGATAAGAACCATTCGGCCCATCTAGTCTGCCCAGTTTTCTAAATACTTTCATTAGTCCCTGGCCTTATCTTATAGTTAGGATAGCCTTATGCCTATCCCACGCATGCTTAAACTCCTTTACTGTGTTAACCTCTACCACTTCAGCTGGAAGGCTATTCCATGCATCCACTACCCTCTCAGTAAAGTAATACTTCCTGATATTATTTTTAAACCTTTGTCCCTCTAATTTAAGACTATGTCCTCTTGTTGTGGTAGTTTTTCTTCTTTTAAATATAGTCTCCTCCTTTACTGTGTTGATTCCCTTTATGTATTTAAATGTTTCTATCATATCCCCCCTGTCTCGTCTTTCCTCCAAGCTATACATGTTAAGATCCTTTAACCTTTCCTGGTAAGTTTTATCCTGCAATCCATGAACCAGTTTAGTAGCCCTTCTTTGAACGCTCTCTAAGGTATCAATATCCTTCTGAAGATAGGGTATCCAGTACTGTGTACAGTACTCCAAGTGAGGTCTCACCAGTGTTCTGTACAATGGCATGAGCACTTCCCTCTTTCTACTGCTAATACCTCTCCCTATACAACCAAGCATTCTGCTAGCATTTCCTGCTGCTCTATTACATTGTCTGCCTACCTTTAAGTCATCAGAAATAATCACCCCTAAATCCCTTTCCTCAGATGTTGAGGTTAGGACTCTATCAAATATTTTGTACTCTACCCTTGGGTTTTTACGTCCAAGATGCATTATCTTGCACTTATCCACATTAAATGTCAGTTGCCACAACTCTGACCATTTTTCTAGTTTACCTAAATCATTTTCCATTTGGCTTATCCCTCCTGGAACATCAACCCTGTTACATATCTTAGTATCATCCGCAAAAAGACACACCTTACCATCAAGACCTTCTGCAATATCACTAATAAAAATATTAAAGAGAATGGGTCCAAGTACAGATCCCTGAGGTACCCCACTGGTGACAAGCCCAAGCTTCGAATATACTCCATTGACTACAACCCTCTGTTGCCTGTCACTCAGCCACTGCCTTACCCATTCAACAATATTGGAATCCAAACTCAAAGATTGTAGTTTATTGATAAGCCTTCTATGTGCAACAGTGTCAAAAGCCTTACTGAAATCTAGGTAAGCAATGTCTACTGCACCACCCTGATCTATAATTTTAGTTACCCAATCAAAAAAATCAATAAGATTAGTTTGGCATGATCTCCCTGAAGTAAACCCATGTTGTCTCTGGTCTTGAAATCCATGTGTTTTTAGATGTTCAACAATCCTATCCTTTAACATGGTTTCCATCACTTTCCCCACTACTGAAGTAAGGCTTACTGGCCTATAGTTGCCCGACTCCTCCCTATTACCTTTCTTGTGAATGGGCACAACATTCGCTAACTTCCAATCTTCTGGGACTACTCCTGTTATCAATGATTGGTTAAATAAATCTGTTAATGGTTTTGCTAGTACACCACTAAGCTCTTTTAATAGCTTTGGGTGTATTCCATCAGGTCCCATTGACTTATTTGTCTTTACTTTTGACAGTTGAAATAGAACCTCTTCCTCTGTAAACTCACGTGTAATAAATGACTCATTTATCCTTTTTCTTAACTGAGGTCCCTTTCCTTCATTTTCATCTGTAAATACCGAACAAAAATATTCATTGAGGCAGTCAGCTAGACCTTTATCCTCATCTACATACCTTCCTTCTTTTGTTTTTAATCTAACTAATCCTTGTTTTACTTTTCTTTTCTCATTTATGTATCTAAAAAAAGTTTTGTCCCCCTTTTTTACTGACTGTGCTATTTTCTCTTCTGTGTGGGATTTGGAAGCTCTTATAACTTGCTTAGCCTCTTTCTGCCTAATCTTATAGGTCATTCTGTCTTCCTCACTCTGGTTTTTTTTATAATTACTAAATCCTTACTTTTTGTTTTTTACTATTTTGGCCACATCTGCGGAGTACCACAGTGGTTTCTTGAATTTTTTGCTTTTACTGACAAGCCTAATGCAATTTTCTGTTGCCTTCAGTAGTGCAACTTTTAAATAATCCCATTTCTTTTGGACTCCATATAAATTGCTCCAGTCTGATAATGACTCCTTTACACATATTCTAATTTTAGAAAAGTCTGTTTTTCTAAAGTCTAAAACTTTTGTTTTTGTGTGGTGTGACTCAGTCAATGTTCTTATATTAAACCACACTGACTGATGATCACTGGATCCTAAACTTTCACCTACAGTAATATCTGATACCAAATCTCCATTTGTTAACACTAAATCTAGTATGGCCTCTTTACGAGTTGGCTCCTCAACGACTTGTTTTAGAGACAATCCCAGTAGGGAGTTTAGAATATGTGTGCTCCTGGCACAAGTAGCTATTTTTGTTTTCCAATTCACATCAGGAAGATTAAAGTCACCCATGATGATAACTTCCCCCTTCATTGTCATTTTAGCTATTTCTTCAACTAGTAGGTTATCTAACTCTAAGAATGAGGATGGTTTGCGTCTCCCTCATACTCATAGCCCTGTTTCTGGCCACGCAGACCCTGGTTTCCTCTCCTGCAGAGCCTTTGTGTAGAGCCACCTTGGAGTCTTCCAAGAGTCCCAGACCTTCTGTGTCAAAGTCCTGTTCTCCACCCGGACCCGTCCTCCCTCAACCTGATGGCATGGAGGTTAAAAGGGAAAGGCTGTTGAATAAGGGCTTCTCTCATGCGGTGGTAGACATCCTACTCAGGGCTAGGAAGCGTTCCACTTCTAACGCATACTATAGAATTTGGGACGTTTTCTCTTCCTGGGCTTCCTCGAGGGATGTCTCGATCTAGTGTCCTTCCACAGGGAATATCTTTGACTTTCTTCAGTCCGGCCTCGAGAAGGGTCTGAGCTACAACACCTTGAAGATTCACGTATCTGCCTTGTCGGCTTTAACTAACCACAAATGGGCCTTTCATTTGGACGTGGCCAGGTTTCTTAAAGCTGTTCTAAAAATCAGACCTCCAATTAAGGCGTTTGCTCCACCGTAGGACTTGCCTCTGGTTCTCCAAGCTCTAAAGTCTCACCCCTTTGAACCTTTGGACTCAGTGTCTTTCCATTTCCTCTCCATTAAAACTGCCTTACTGGTGGCTCTGGCCTCTGGCAGAAGGGTCTCGGAACTTCATGCTCTGTCGGTCAAGGAGCCCTTCACAGTCTTCCACAAGGACAGGGTCGTCCTTCGTACTATCCCAGAATTTCGGCCTAAGGTCACCTCCACTTTTCATATTAACGAGGAAATTGTTCTCCCAGCTTTGCATCCAGTTCCACAAGTAGATGGTGATCTTTCCTCCTTGGATTTGGTGCGATGCCTCAGAATCTACTTTGACAGAACTGCCACTTGGCGTTCATCTTCAGGCCTCTTTGTCCTTCATAACTGATTTAGGAAGGGCAGTCAGGCTCCTAAATCTACCATTAGCAGATGGATTGTTTCAACCATCATCCATGCTTATCAGGCCTCGAAAGCTCCAGTCCCGCATGGACTCAAAGCTCATTCCACGAGATCCCTTTCCTCCTCTTGGGCCTCCTCTGCCAAGGTCTCTCCTGAACTGATTTGAACAGCTGCTACTTGGTCCTCTGCCACTACTTTCATCAGACATTACCAAGTGGATGTCAGAACCGGTCATTCGGACCAGTTTGTCCTTTCTGTATGAAACCCTTGATTCCTGAAGTTTTTGTGTTTGTCACTTGGTTTGTGGTACCAATACACTTTGCATATGATATTTCAGAGTCTGTGGTTTCTTTATTTATTCTTCCCTCCCTTGGTTATTGCTTGAGTATTACCCATCATTGTGCTGCCATGGATATGGACAGGAAAAAGGAAAAGGAAAAATGTATCCATACTTACCATAATTTTATTTTCCTGGTCATATGCCATGGCAGCACAAAGGTCCCGCCCTGGGATATTGCTAGTAACAAGACTGAGGGAGGAGGGGATAGGAGGAGGTACTTATACATTTATTTTAATTAGTTCCTGTCTAATTAGGGATAGGCAGGAGCTACCCGTCGTTGTGCTGCCATCATTGTGCTGCCATGGCATATGACCAGGAAAAGAAAATTACGGTAAGTATGGATACATTTTCTCTTATATACCATTCTAAAAAGAATCCAAGGTTAAGCAAATATATGCTCTGCATATTTTGAAGAACATAAGTATCACAACAAGAAACAATACGAAAACGTTTTTTAGCAATGTTACAAAGCAGTAGCAAATTGGGAATCCACTTAAATGATATTTCTAAAAGGGTAAACAATATAACATTTGATTTTCTTGATGTTCAGCAATTGTCAGACATTCCATGCTGTAAGAAGCTTATTTTAAACCCCATAAAGCAGATTTCTCATATCCTATATAATCTGATTCCTTTAATGAAACAATCATTAGTCTATACTAGTTAATTTGTAGAGCAATATGTGATTTTGATATTTTTTCTTATTATGATATATATATATATATATATATATATATTTAATATTTTCAAGATTTCAGATCAACAGCTTTATAATCAACATTATAAATCTGCAGTAATTCTGAGCTCGGTTGAATTATGTCCTAGAAAGGTCTGTCTTCTGAGACATAAACAGTCTTGTTCTGTTATGCACACTACAACAAAAAATGAAAGAGCACTTAGCAATCACATGAAGCTGGCTAGCTTTACACCCCTACTAGGATCACAGTGGTATACCGTTCAAACATTTATAGTAAAAGGTTAGGTATTTATACAGAAAATAATTAGTGTCTCTTAACTACATAACACAAACATTACTGTATCCATTTATGATACTGTCTAGAGTAAATGTCTCCAGTTATGGTAAAGTCATATTTAACAGAGGTTCCTTCATTTAAAGTATGCTATTAAAATGTAGTGATTTGTTATCTGCCTAAAAAAAAAAAAAAAAAAGAAAGAAAGAAACATTCAACTGTGAAGACGTGTGAAGCCTGAAAAACACAGCAGGAACAATTTTGTCCTTCATGCAAGTACAGTGTATGGGATTATAAAATTGTATGTGATGTATACTGTCTTTGAGGATGCACAAGATTTTACAATATTTTGGGGGGTAGTGTACCTTTGAATAATTTGCTATTTTATTTTAATTCTTCTCTAAAATATTATATATGTGGATTTTTACCTATGCATGTACATTTAAATGTTGTTGTTTTTTTACTCTAGACTTTTATTCAATTGCATTTTTACAACAATGCAAAAGCAAACACAAAAAAAATAAAAAAAAAAAATAAAGTGAAATAAAAATGTTACTGGAAACATTCACACTTTGTTGCACTCATGAAAAGAAAAAAGATCCAAGTCTGACAAACACATTAAACATACAACATATTGGCAGGGCTTTGCAAGAACATTTACCACCCTAAGCAAAATTCCAATTTTCCACCTTCTCATGTTTCCCACATTTCTTTCAGGTTCTCTGATAGTCTCTCTTACCTTTCCATCACAGCCTTTTCGGTGTCTTTCTTTCCTTGTCTCATTCTGCATTTGCTCTGTTCCCCAGTCCTCACCAACCCTTTCTAACCTCTGTCACGTCTCTGTTCCGTAACTTCCCATGTCTACTTGATGTTTATTTTACAGTTTCTCTGTCCTTTGTGCTTCAGTCTTTATTATTTTAACTCCATTTTATTTTTTTATTTATATTTTTATATTTTCTCATTCACTAATTGCTTTAAGTAATACTTGGCACTAGCATTTTCTACTGGATCTACAATGTGATGAGAGTTGGATAGTGAGTAATGAGTATGTGATTGGAATAGTGTGTGTGTGTGTGTGTGTGTGTGTGTGTGTTAAAAGCTCTGTGTAGGCAGTCTACACAGGTGCATGGAGAAGACAGACTATTATTGATGAAATCATCTTGTGGTGTTTCTCTGTGGTGGGATGCTGTGTGTTTCTGGGGGGGGGTGCTTGTGGTGA
Source organism: Pelobates fuscus (assembly GCF_036172605.1). Lineage (NCBI taxonomy): Eukaryota > Metazoa > Chordata > Amphibia > Anura > Pelobatidae > Pelobates > Pelobates fuscus. Next base: position 51,516,408 of record NC_086327.1, on the reverse strand, counting down.
TGTCTGTATCTATGGAGGAGCATAATTGTGGCTTTGTGTATGTGTGTGAGGGTAGACTGCTTGTGTGTTTTATGTGGGAGGGGGAAGCTTTTTCTGTTTGTGTGTGCATGGGGAGTGATTGTCATGTTTTGCATGTAGAGTGATGTGCATTTAGTGTTTTGTGTGTGTGAGGGAGTAGGCTGCTTGTGTGCTTTTTGTGTATGTGGGATAGGCTTTTTGTTTTACTGTGTGTATTTGTGGTATTATGTGTTTTAGGAGAGGCTGTTTGTGATATTGTGCTGGATGTGAATTGCTGCATTGTGTGAGTGTAACGTATTCATCCGCTTTTAGTAATGTGTTTGATGGTATTTACCGTCCTGACTGGAATAGTTATCGTCACGCACACACACGTTTTGGGGTCAAATGCCGATTACGGCCAATCAGAATAGCAGGAGGGTTATTTAAACTTATTTTAACATTCTCTCATTGCCCTGTCATGGTTTCTGCCTGATGGTAATCCAAGAGTGCGTTCCTGATCTTGATATTTTGGTATTTGACTTTGGCTTAGTTCTAATTTCCCTGATTTCTGGCATCCTTGACTTGGCTTTTTCTCATCATTGTGTCTGAATCTGTATCCCTGACCTTGGCTAGTATTCTGACTATTCTTGGATACGTTAAGTCCGGCCATTCTAGGTCCGGTTAGACGTTATCCTTAGTCCTAGTTATGACACAATTCTGCGTGCTGTATCAATTAGTAATCCTGACTAGAGATGTTGCAAACATAAAATTTTCCGTTCGCGAACGCCGAACGCGAATTTCCGCAAATGTTCGCGAATGGGCGAACCGGGCGATCCGCCATAGACTTCAATAGGCAGGCAAATTTTAAAACCCACAGGGACTCTTTCTGACCACAATAGTGATGGAAAAGTTGTTTCAAGTGAACTAACACCTGGACTGTGGCATGCCGGAGGGGGGATCCATGGCAAAACTCCCATGGAAAATTACATAGTTGATGCAGAGTCTGGTTTTAATCCATAAAGGGCATAAATCACCTACCATTCCTAAATTGTTTGGAATAACATGCTTTAAAACATCAGGTATGATGTTGTATCGATCAGGTAGTGTAAGGGTTACGCCCGCTTCACAGTGTTAGACCAAACTCCCCATTTAACGCACCGCAAACAACTGCAAACAGTCCATTTGCACAACCACAAACTCCCCATTTGCACAAGGTTGGATACCAAGCTAGCCATGTCCCGTTCCTTGTCCTCACTGAAGTAGTTGAAGGTCTCTTCCTCCACCCAGCCACGTACAACACCAAGGGTCCCCGAAAGGTGACAACAAGCCCCCTGGGACGCCTGCTGTGTTTGGTCTTCCACCTCCTCAAAGCCACCTTCCTCCTCTGACTCCTCTTCTTCAGACTCCTCTCTCTGCATTGCCTCTCTCTGCGTTATTATAAGGTGTGTTAAGTAGTACTATTCCTATCAGTTTAATCCCTGTTACGTCCCCTATCAGGGGACGTGTATATGGCATCGATTTTAGGAACCTCCTCTCACTAAGAATGCAGCTTCGGGGGGGGCGGGGCCTGACCAGCATGGCGGACGGACGTGCATGAAGTGAGCTCCCTGCATACAGCCTGCAAAGTGAGACCCACAGAGGGAATAATACCTTTGGAGGTTGCTCACTGAACACTTACCTGTTCCTGAACACCAGGGAGCTTACCCAATCAAGTTTTGTAGCAGCCTATGACTACGCACTGTCCTGCGGCCTATCTGCTCTGGGGGTTCTGTGGCAGGAAGAAGCGGCCGATCTCCTGGCCTGGAGCTCTCATTGTGTCTACAGCCCCTTTTCCCCCCGCCCTCTGGACCGGTGGGGGTTATCCCGGTCCCCACCAGGGAAAGGCTAAAGTAACCCACAAGGCTAAATGGCCACTACTCACCCTGACAAAACGAGCCATCGTGTCACAGCTAAGATGGCCACCACTCCGACAGAGCAATCAAGCCCACACTGGGAAGCTAAGTTCCATGCAGCCTTTGATGCTCTCTGTGCAGCCTTCTGGAATCGGATTGAATCACGGCAGAAGGCTTTGCTACTCACCTCACCTAGGATGGAAGAGATCTCCAGATTTGCCCCAGCATTGTGCTCTCCTTCGGAACAGAGAGCCAGGGGGGATGGCACGCCAACCAGCCGCCCACGACTGAACAGGACCGATCCCAGAACCTCACAGGTTACTTATACTAAAGCTGGAGGGCTGGGGGGCGACCAGGCATCTTCTTCCACAGTGGACTGGGCACAGGGAGCAAGGGTGCTGATGCACCGACCTGCTGACCCTCGTGGTCTGAGCGATCCTCTGATGCACCCGGCAGGCGGTGGAAGCCTACTAAGTGGCATATGGATGCGAGTAGAGACGACCACTCTCTGAAGCATGTCAGAGGAATTGGCTAAAACATCTCTGCTGCTGAGAATCTAAAATGCCCTTGTTATGAGGTGTAGTCAGTTGTCTAGTATTTAACAGCACTCACTAAGAGGTTATTTAGTCTACTTATTTCTAGTTTTGATATTCTGATTCACACATGTTGATCTATAACTGGTGGTGTTAATCCCCTTACCCCTCTTCAGTTCAAGCATGTGTATTCAAACTTACGAACACTCTCAACATGTCTGACGATTTCCCTATGCCATGCTTTTCACTTATATCAAGACAAGTTTACCTATCATGATTGTTTTATATTTTAAAAATGTGCAGTTCCTCTTGACATTTTCATATAGAGTTTCATAACTCTAAGTCTGTATTCCAACGTTTTGCATTGCACCACATGTCATTGTCACTACATGTATGTTCACTGCACTTCAAAAATAAAGAATTAAAAAAATAAATAAAAAAGAATGCAGTTTCCGAATGAATCTAAAATGGATGCTGCCCAGGAGGTGGGAGGGTCTGGGAGGGAGGGTCTGCTGCTGATTGGCTGGAATGTGTCTGCTGACTGTGAGGTGCAGGGTCAAAGTTTACTCAATGATGACGAATAGGGGGCGGACCGAACATCGCATATGTTCGCCCACCGTGGCGAACGCGAACAAGCTATGTTCGCCAGGAACTATTCGCCAGCGAACTATTCGGGACATCTTTAATCCTGACATTACGTCATGGCCATAGATCCTGCAGAATTGTGTCAGCACAAAGCTAGAGGAGAATGATCACCGTATAGATCAGTTTGCCCAGGCTTTCAGTACGCTTTTTACTCAAACAGCACACCTACAGCCTGAGACTCCTCCACCTAATATACCCCCACCTATAGTACATAAGGCACCTAATATCTCCCTATCTCCTCACCCGCATTTTGAAGGGTATATTCAAGAATGCTGGGGATTTCTGAATCAAATTGAATACCATTTTGAGGCCTCACCGGGATATTTCCCCTCAGATAGAGCTAAGATTGGTTACTTAATGAACCAACTTAAAGGTAAAGCCTTACCTTGGTCAATCTGTTATAGGAGAGTAATAGGAGAATTGCACATAATTACCATGGAATTCAAATTATCATTTGAGCCTTTAGGCAGGGAGGATAATGCCTCCACTATCTCAGATTATGCCATCGAATTTCGCACCATGGCTTCTGAGGTAGACTGGACTAAAAATGGATTAATCGCTGCTTTTAAAAAAGGATTATCCAAGAACATACTTGTCGAAATTGCTACCGAAAAGATTGAACAAATGTATTACCTTTTTGATGCAGAATGATAATATGACTTCCACGCAGCCCTGCTACCCCCCCTTTGGACCGGCGGGGGATATCCCGGTCCTTGCTGGGGGCGACTACCCCCACAATTTTGACTGACCAAGCGACGATGACCAAAGCAAAACGGGGAGAACAGGGCCCAAGCAAGAAGGCGGGAAGGAATCAGCCTACAACAAAGCGCTTACTTATCAAGCCTCCCAAGCATACTCGGGAGTTTTATGACAGGCTCCGAACCAGCCTCTGGACACTGCTGACTAACCGGAGACTCACCTTCAAACAGGCAATGAGAGCGGTAGCGGGATGGATCCGCCCGGCACTCCGCCGCCACCTGGGAGTAAATCCCCCTCGAACCAGACAGGCCCTCAGTCAGAACCAGAGCCGAAAGCCACCACAGCGGAAAACAAAGCAGGCTGGCCTGGACACCAGCACCAAAGCATACACGCACCAGAGCGAGACCCGCCAGTCCACCCGACCCGCTCACCCTAGAGCTGCTCTAGAGACATATACCCAGCGTGACACGCTCCCGCACAGGAGAACCCATGGAACAGATCGCGACACTGACCGGGAGACGGGGAGGTCGGTTGCCCTGGAGAAGCCACCAGCCCGCACTCAGACCATCGTTAAACTAGGCATCGGCTGAAACAAGCACTGCACTGAATACCTGGGGCAGGCGGCTGCCGGCTGCACTGGACACTGAGAACTGTAAAACTCACATAAAATCCGGTGATCTCCCCCCCTATTGACTCTCATGCACTGCACATTCTGCAAGTACACTTTATCTGCTATACTTAGAACGGGACGGGCTATTAGAGAACTTGGGCGGCAAGTAGGGGCATTGGTTAGATAGCAAGCCAGGGTCTTCCCTAGCTGGGTCGCTAAAATGCTGTTACCACAGGTTATAATACCTGCTACCCTGAGTTATTCCCCCTTCCTATGATGAGCCTCTCACCCAGCTGCAGCTAAAGGTACATAACCAGCAGAAAATATCTTCCCTGTTGCTTCATTATACCGCTCATGCAGTTACCTAATATCTAACAAGTTTAAGTTTATCATTAAGCAGGTTTACTTTTTATGACAACTTAGCTAGATAAGTCAGTGATGTTACACATGGTACTAAGACAGAATTAGAGACGATAACCTTTCTGTTGTGTCACTAAACAATGAATAACATACTACTTAGCACCATCACACTTGCATAGCTATATAACTTACTAACTATTTAATGCTAGGATTCAGATGCATATCATGTGTTCTCCCTTTTATCACTCCTCTGATTTCTACTTTCTGACCTTTATGATAATTGTCTAAGCGAGAACCTAAACTGTTATACATTTTTTTTTTAATATAAAAATGTGCCTAGTTACTCAGATGACAGTATGCCACATACTTAGCGTGTACCCTCCATCTTGATAATTTAAGTGCCATTCATCATTTTTGACGAGTATACTTTGTGCCATAGTGTGCATAGCCTTGTTACACCCAGCATGCACACCGAGATTTGTTAGTACTGTTATGCCTAGGGATACTTATTTTATTTTAATTTTTATTCTTAACTCATATAAATGGGATATGCCTCAGTTGATCAAGCTGGTGACGCTAGCACCTCATAATAAGTCAGTCGGTTAACCGGAATCTGTACCTCGCTTGCCTTACCTTACAAATGACATGTTGATTTAACTATTGTTGAAACTACTTTAAACTATAAAATGTGCAATGTTCTGATAAGCCATACAATCGTTTGTAAATGTAGATCTAAAAACTGGCAATAGCTGTTGTGGCATTGCTTGTATCGTTGTATTCTTCAAGCACAACAAAATAAAGAATTTAAAAGAATGATAATAGACTTAGGACCAGAGAAATTACTAGAAGCAGAACCAGAGGTATGACCTTATCATTAGCACCTCGATTCTCCAAACCTGTTGTCCCTGACCTCCTGTTGCGATCTGAACCCGAACCTATGCAACTAGGGGTTACGAGATTGTCTGAGGCAGAGAAACAGTATAGGAAAAGAGAGGGTCAATGCTTATATTGTGGCAAAAAAAGGACATATGAGAGAGACTTATACGCCCGGAAAAAATCCGCACCTAAGAACCTTAAGGTGTGATGGATACGTCCTCTAGTAATAACCAAAGTAGATTTCTCCTTGACACTGTCATCCTTTTCGACAAGAAAAACTTTTCATGCAAAGCCCTGGTAGACTCAGGTGTGGCAGGCAACTTTATTGACATGTATTTTGTTAGAAAACACTCTATATCTGTCAAGGAGAAATCTTCATCTCTGGTGGTTGAGGCTATAGACGGGAGACCTCTCTCTCAACCACTGATTACCCACGAGACCTTGCCTATCTGTATCAGTATAGGAGCATTACATAAAGATATCCTTACATTTCAGATAATTGCTTCCCCTTCATGTCCCATCATATTGGGATTACCTTGGCTCATCAAGCACAACCCACATATTGACTGGGTCAAAGGGGAACTACTGGAATGGGGTGCAGACTGTCAGGAGGGTTGTATGTCACCTCTTACTAAAAGAGTGGGCATTGTCACTTTACCTACTGCTACACCCACTACATACAGTATTGGGCGGTTAGGGAAGTGTTCAGTAAAAGTCAAACTGATGTTCTACCTCCACATAGATCATATGATTGTTCCATTGATCTGTTGCCCGGGGCCATGCATCCTAAAGGGGTGGTTTATGCTCTATACCCACAAGAGAGCAAAATCATGAAGGAGTACATCAGAGATGCCTTAAGTAAGGGTCACATACGCAAATCATCCTCCCCTGCACCTTTTGTGTGTCTAAAAAGGATGGAGAATTACATCCTTGCATTGACAATAGGGCATTAAACAAAATCACCATAAATAATGCCATAAATAATGCCTATCCCATTCCCCTTATCTCCGAATTGTTTGGCAGACACCAGGGTGCGAAGTTCCTTACCAAACTTGACCTCAGGAGTGCATACAATTTGGCCAAGATTAAGAATGCTAACGAGTGGAAAACGTCATTTAACACTAGAAATGGACACTATGCATATCTTGTTATGCCCTTAGGGTTATGTAATGCCCCGGACGTATTTCAGGACTTCATTAACAATGTGTTAAGGAATTACATTTACTCTTTTGCACTTGTATACCTTGATTATATCCTTGTTTATTCCCCCAACCTCCAGACCCATCATGATCATGTTAAACAAGTATTACAAACTTTGGACCATAGAAAGACCCTAGCACTCAACAAAGGACCATCAACACTGTAGACACCATAAGCACTGCAGACTCCACGAACCGCTGCTGCTGGGCTGGGATCTCGCCGTCTGCCACCCTGGACCTATGACCAGGCTCCAGGTTCCAGTGGGTGAACCTCTTCCTTCTGTAGAGCGAAGCAGGATCAGGAACAAGAGCTCTTACAAGAGCTCAGTAGCTAAGGGAGTATGAAGAGCATAGCAATCCCTGTAGTGATTATAGCTGTCCCCTCCAAACATGAGTCAAAGCTGCGAGCTGAGGGTCAAGTAGATCTGTTTAATGAGCACCAAAGGACTTTCTTTTATACAATGTTTCCCACAAGGTTACCACCCACGTGGACCTCTCTACAGGACATGCAGTTACATCAGCCAACCAAAACAGAACAGTACAGTCAGACACTCCCAACAAAGGTACACAAACCCTCCCCTCTGCCTGTGATATAATTACTGAACTCAAAGGGTTAACTCAATTATCACAGGCAGGAAAATATACAGTTTTATACAATATTTATAACTTCCAAACCATACATACAATTCACATATTCTGAACCAGCATAAGCAGTATACAAACATATGTCAAAATCATACAAATTGGTCCAGTGGTTCAAAAGTTAGATGGAAGTCCTATTTGACCGACTGCAAGCATGGCTTTAATGCCCAAAACAGTTCCACAGATTTAGGCTGTGCGGTCGGTCTATTTTACACAGAAAAATAACTAAGTCCCATTTGAATGCACGAACATGCACCGTTCGTGCAAATAGCACAGTATAACATGGCGTTCGAATCGTCGAACACACTTCGATTTCAGCCGAAGTGTCGAAGTGAAGGAGAACGTAAGGGTCAGCGGTGTTCGGAAAATGTGTAGCCGATTTTAGTTACATGGATTTGATGGCACACACCGCTGACCACATTCGACTGTACAAACGCCGGCCACCCAACGGTCGGCAATTAACCTGCGGTTAACCACCAGCCTGGGAGGTAAATTGCCTGCACACTGGTCCGCCTGTGCAGTAATTGGTTCAGTAAGCCCCATTTACCAAACCAAGTGGGAAAAAGCCACGAACAAAGTATTTTAAACAGTCTGGGGACACCGTCTTAAAGGGGCATTTTCACAAAAAGTCCCAATATGCCCATAGACTGTTTTTAAAGGGCCATACACCTCAGGGCCATAGTCATGAGGTAAGAGGCTGGCATTTAGGCTTCTCCGTAAGCCAGAGGAACAGGGCAGTTTGTCATAAGAGAAAACAGTGTCAAAAGGCATTTTGTAACAGCCCCCATCACCAACATGACACGCAAATAGGCTAATTGCAATATATGTTCCCTTTACATCCTTGTGGTTACTTCTCCAGAAAGTTGTCTCCAGCTGAGCGTAATTATTACATAGGTAACAATTATTTGTGGCCATTATTTTGGCGCTCAAGGAGTGGTGACATCTTTTGGAGGCTTTCCAGGAGCCCATGCTGATCATAACTGATCAATCTGGCCTATATTGGTGATGCCAAATATCTGTCTTCTAGACAAGCTAGATGGTCTCTATTCTTGTCCTGCTTTAACTTTATTATTACTTACAGGCCTGTTCCTAAAAATGTTAAAGCTGACGCCTTATCTAGGCAATTTGACGAAGAGTCAGAACTAGAACAAGATACGTCACCCATTGTTCTTCCAGAGTGTATCATAGCACCCACTGTCCTTTCCTTGTCATCACCATTGCTTTGTGCTATCATGGCGGCTCAGTCCCAGGCACCTAACGATAAACCTCTAGGTAAATTGTATATTCCATTACAGGAAGAAAATATTCCACAAAAATATTACTGCTGGACATCCGGGTATTTATAAGACTATATCCGCTTTTTCCAGATAATTTTGAAGGGATATTAAGGATTATGTTCTGTTTGTACAGTCTCTAAGGTTCCACACACACTTCCGTGTGGATTATTACATCCACTTCCCATACCCATCGTCTGGGTATTCCATTATATGGTGTTCCATGATCTCATCTGTCCATGGATTTAATTGTGGACCTACCTAGTTTTAATGGTTATACCACCATCCTTATGGTAGTTGACCCCTTTTCCAAAATGGCACATTGCATTCCATTAAAAAAAATCCATCTTCTCAGGATCTAGTCCTCATATTTATACGCGACATTGTTAGACTTCATGGGATCCCTCAAAATATTCTGTCAGATAGGAGTTCCCAATTTGTGTCAAGATTCTGGAGGGCATTCAATAAACAGTTGGGCATTAACTTGTCTTTTTCCTCTGCTTACCATCCCCAGTCCAATGGTGTGGCTGAAAAGGCTAACCAATAGCTTGAGTTGTATTTATGTTGCTTTGTGAACAATACTCAGTCTAACTGGGCTGATTTGTTGCCTTGGGCTAAATTTGCCAGGAGTAACGCTACCTACGACGCATCTGGGCACAGTCCTTTCTTTGTCAATACCGTCCGCCACCCTACTATTCTCCCTGATGTGTTTTCTGACACAGCTATCCCTGCTCTGGATGACCTGGCCTCTATTTGTGATACTTGGACTAAAGTTCACTCCGCTCTTGAAACTGCGACTGCTCGCTTTAAATTCCATGCTGATAAATGGCGGCATGCCAACCCAGTTTACCAGGTGGGGGACCAGGTTTGGTTGTCTTCTCGCAACATTAGACTGAAAGTTCCTAGCATGAAATTTGCTCCTAGTTTTCTTGGTCCTTATCGTGTCCTTAAGAGAATTAACCCTGTTTCTTATTCCTTGGCCCTTTCTGCTTCCTTGCGCATTCCTAATTCATTTCATGTATCTTTACTCAAACCACTTATTTGCAATAAATATACAGTCCCAGTAGTTTACCCTCCTCCTTTGGTTGTTCCCGGTAAGGAGGAGTACGAGGTCTCCTCCATTATTAAGTCCAGGTTCTCTCGTGGTTCATTGCAGTACCTGGTTGATTGGAAGGGGTATGGACCTGCCGACCTCTCTTGGGTTCCTGCTTCTGATATCCATTCTGGCCTTAAGGTTTGCTTTTCCACGCCAAGTTTCCTCTCAAGCTGGGTCCTGCCTGCTTGTTGGGCGGTCTTCGGGTGGGGGGTAATATAATGTGTTCATACACTTTTAGTAATGTTTTTGATGGTATTTACCGTCCTGACAGGAATAGTTGTGCCCATCTAAAGCCGTCGCCCGGATACCTGATAAACCCAGCATGTCTAGAGATGCCGGCTGCTGCGGATCTATGCCACTTTATGGCCCCATGACCTCCCACGTTGAGGATGATGTCAGCGTGCGCATCATGCTCACGCACGTTTTGGGGTCAAATGTTGTTTACGGCCAATCGGAATAACAGGAGGATTATTTAAACTTATTTTTACATTCCCTCATTGCCCTGTCGTGGTTTCTGCCTGATGGTAATCCAAGGGTATTTCCCTCACCATATTTGCTGTCCAGCAGAAATTTGCATGGTCCAGACCATATGCTCATTTGCAACATTGAGAGACACTCTAAACACTTCATCTTAATGTATTGGTTTTGGTGTACAGCAGATTCAGTAAGGGCATTTAACACCAGTGGTAAATTCCAACTATGAGTTTGTAACTAGCGGTTGGATTTGTATGGTTGCTTTGAAGAAACTGGAGATGAGGGGATTCAAGGACGATTAAATATTACATATATATATATATATATATATATATATATATATATATATATATATATATATATATATATATATATATATATATATATGGATGAGATAGCTAAGGATTGGACTTTTAGTTTACTGAGGCTAAAGCCTTTGTTTAGGCTTGACTGAAGAAATTCCAGGGTTGGAGGATTGGAATGGGTTGCTTGTACTTGAATCAAGAGGTTTGTCTTTAAAAGAAGTCTTTAAAAGAAGGGGGGACTTGTGACATTTTGACCCTGTGTGTGCTCCCCAACCCATAAAACAGATAACTTTGTCTGTTTTAATCATTTGCCACAAGGGTTCTTCTAGAGGGAAACCTTTCAGGAGGTTCTCTTCTTGTAGCCATCGCCTTAATTGATTCTTCAATTGAGGAGGAATCTGTAAGTAGTTGATTCCATTGGTTTTCCATGATGTTGAACTGGCTCAGTGACTTTATCTAAATAGGTCTGATATTCCACTGAGCCCAGCAAACTAGACATATGGTGGAAGTTAGAGACCCCAAAATGTTCATGTTACTCCTGGCAGTAACAGAAGACTTCTAGGGGATTAACTGAAACGTGTCCATGATTCTGAATATTCTCTCTAGAGATAGATATATTTTTGGGTTTTGGGAGGTAAGTAGACCTTAATTAAATTGGCATTCAATCTTTTTCCATGGGTTCTCTAAGATGCATCATAGAACCTATAGGAAGAGTGGTGCATTCATCTACTTTTGAAAAAGAGGTCCATGATTTGCAGTCTTTGATAACAAAGGGGTAGAGTTTTGGAGTTTTATTTTTTTAGGGTAGCCATCTTCTCTGTTTTTTTCCATTCATCACTCATAATATCTTTAATCGTGCGGTGAACTGGAAAAGTAGGTTGTGAAGATTTGAAATCTTCAAAGAATCTTTCTGATTCCAAAGATTCTGATTTATCTTCTGGAATCCTAAAATATTTATGAATGAGTGGTATTAATTTGAAGTATGTTGATTTAGATCTCTTCATCTTATTAAAGGTCTATAGTTAGTGTAACATGTTCAGACTCACCTTGCGGTATTTGCAGCAGTTGTCTTCCTGATAAATGCGGAAGTGCCGTTCAGCAGTCATGCAGCAATATTTCTGACTCCTGCAACATCTTGGTTGGCGCCGGCCACTGCAGATCCACACCAATATGTAGCCCCACGTCCGCCCATGCCACTGACAACGTCGACGTGTGTGTGGCGTCATGTAAAGGACGTGCATGCACGTCAAAGGCCAGGTGCGGCCAATCGGATTTGAAGGAGGCTTATTTAAACTCCTTTTTTCCTTTTACTCATTGCCCTGTTTTGGTTTCCCTTAGTGGTTGTCTGAGAGTGTGTTCCTAGCGTTTATTTCTGGTTATTGACTTTGGCTTAGTTTCGACTTCCCGGTATCCTGGTATCCCTGACTTTTGGTTTTCCCTTATCGTTGTGTCCCATTCAGTGTCCCCAACCTCGGCAAGTATTCTGACTATTCTCTGGTACATTAAGTCTGGCCATTCTAAGGCCCGGTAATAGGTTACCTTCTAGTCCTACGTGCAGGATCAATTAGTAATCCTGACAGTTAGGTTCTGATTCTGATGAGGAAGAAATAGTGTAAACTTTAGGGCATTTGGATACGACCATGAATTTTCTAGTGATCTTAAAGCCTTCTGCAATGGCCGGTGTTATCCAGATTAAAGCTCCTCCTGGAGCACACATTTTCTAAGACAATTCAGGCATATATTCTTTCTCTCATGTCTCATGTGCTTTTTGATTGTATCCTAAACATTGGGTGGATTTAAACCTGTGAACCCGGGAGACTTTTCCCAGCTCATGTTTGGCTGCAAGACAAGAGACAAACATGAATATGATGGGGCCTATTGGCTCTCTTTTGAGTCCCCATGGAAGGTATATTAAAAACAAAAACAAAATGTCTCCCTTTTGGTTCTTGGAGCCCAAATGATGTGAGGCAGATGGAGAAGCCATCGATAGAGGCAAGGATTACAAGGCAGGTTAGAAGAAATTCACAAAAATTTAAATCAGAGAAAAAATGTAATATGAGTTTAAAAGAAATAAAATAATAAATTCCTGAATCTAAAAGTTAGTTTGTAGGGCAGCACAACAAAATACTGAATCATTTGTAAAGCAGATTAGAGCAGTTGCACTGTTACCACTTTAAAGATGTAGTGGCAAATGCCCTTTCTTGTGGTTTGGTTCACGCATGTTCAGAATGCATTGAGGGATGCTGAAGTATTTCAGCAATTTTTGCCCGAACGGATGATACCTGTTATTATACCTGATAATAGGAAGTACTGCAAGCAGATAGAGAAAATATAGTAAAATCGTTAGAGGCTTGAGCACTAAACTACATGATGTTATGTCCAAGTAAAACATTAAGTATAAAGGCGAATGCATAATTAGAAAAGAGGAGGAATCTACTCCCCATAATTGTCACAGTGGTTGTATAGTTGCCATGGCAGATCTTGTCACATTGTGATTCTATTAGATGATAAGGGATACGTAGAAAAAGGATAGTGTACCTCAGGGGGAACTCACATATAATATACAATATCTTATATGATACCAGCCAACTGCCACAGTGGATGGTAGAACATGATCAAAAATAAAGAAAAAAATAAATACATTTTAATTCAATATATTAAAAGTTAACAAAAAAATAGCACTACCAAGACCCCTGATGAGCGCGCGCCAGGGGTCTTGGTAGTGCTGTCACTCTACCTTAGTAGACATCTCACAGACATTCAGCTAATATAATTGCTGCTCTATCCTTCATTTCACTTTTTCACTAAGCGTTAAGCATCTTTAGGGATTCATGTAGTGCGCAATAATTTTTTTTTCTGTACGGGAAATAGAGGCAGATTATCAGGTTACCTTGTGTATCAGTCAGGGACATGTCACAGGCTGGCATCGCATTGCAGGATACTGGGGACACTTCTACTAACTTTCAGCTTGTCCCTAGCAATTCTCACGCCAGCTGCGATAAACCCGGCTCCTTTTATGACACTGCTATTGAGCGCCGACGTCATGACACTAAAAAAGCCACGGCCAGCCAAGGTGTTCAAACAAGAACAATTTGGGGGCGTGGTTACCTACCTTAGTGAACACGGTATTTAAAGAGAAACCAGGGAGAGACTCATTGCCCTGTTGTGGTTCTTGTTTGACCCAAGAGCACGTATTCCGTATTGGTATTTTTGTATTCTTACTTTGGCTTTGTTTGGCTATTTCTCCTTCTGTGTTCCTTTGACCCCGGCTATTGCATTATCGTTGATCCTGATTTCTGGTACCCCTGACCTAGGCTTGCTATTTGACTATTCTTTGTGTGTGTAGTGTTAGTCCGGCCATCCTAAGGTACGGTATACATTACTAGTATTTGCATTCTGCGTGTAGGATCCCTGAACGTTCCTGACACAGATGCCCTCGAAGGCACGGGGGGGAGATACTATTTAGCAACATTGTTACCTTGATCTTTAAATAGGAACTCTTTTCAGATTTAGTTATAAATTAACTGTACCTCTCTTTTATTCTATTCCCAAATACGGAGCATTTTACCATACCTCCAGAATTATGCTTTCTACAGATAGGGAGCTTATATAGTACCTTACATGTTGAATGCATTTCACTCTGTGTGGCGAATAGAGCTAGGTGCCCTCGAAGGCATGGCGGGTTAATAATATCGCTATCTTAACCTTACAATAGGTATTTAGCTGATTTAAGTCATACCACAATACCAATCTTATCTATTATTGTATATGAGTCCTACCCCTGTATCACACATTCCCTGAGTACGGAGTATCCCATTATACCTCCAGCATTATGCTTGTTATAGCTAGGTAACTTATAGCACCGTGTACTTAATATCAGCATACAGACGTGTTGGTTGATATTCTTATTATCTCTAGTCAACTCGCTACAATCCCTCAGCATTTATTGTTGACATAATTATTTACCACATCTATGGGGTGGTGCCACCTAGTGTGTATTATGCGTACTTGGCTGCTAATTTTGATTCACATCGGTTGATGACCACATTATGGCAATTATTTATTCTGTCTACTTACTATATACCTGCAGTTATACTACCCACGATGAACATGAGCACTATTAGCACTTTAGTGTGAGCGCATTGTGGTTTTTTTTGTTAGCTTTTAATGTATTCAATTAATATGTATTTATTTTTGATCATGTTCTACCATCCACTCTGGAACTTGGCTACTATCATATAAGATATTTTATATGATATTCCAGTTCCCCCTGAGGTACACTATCCTTTTTCTACTTATCCAGTTTCTCACTTGCGTTTAATCCCCATCATTAATGTACCCTTTAGATCGTTTGGCTCAATTTATTTTATTTTTATTAGATGATGAGGTTTTAAATTATAATTTGAACCGGACCCAGGTAACCCTGCTCAGGCTAAGCTGTGTCAGGGAGACCTATGGTATACATGGAAAGGTAGACAGAAAAAAAAAACATAGGGAAAGAAAAAATGACCTTTCTGTGCGACTGAAGACCGAAAAAACAGACTTCTGTATGGAAGAAGTAGGGGCATTTTATGCATGAAATCTAATTTCTAATTGGTTATTTCCTGTCCTGATCTGGCTGAGGGTGAAGCTGCCGTGATTAGCCAGTTAAAAGTATTACAGGTTTCACTAGTACAATTGCATCTTCTTAACCATGTTTCCTCTTCTCACAAATCAACTTCCTTATAAGATTGCTCTGAGTACATATTCAGCTCAGCCAATGAGAAGTCAGTGTGAGATGAATGAAAAATAAATATCTGGACACACAGGATCCATCCAAATTCAGACTTTATCTAGAGTAAAACAGGCAATGTTTCAGCTTACATGAGCCATTCTCAACCTGGGCTGCTGACATGACAATCTGCCCCTCTCCTCTTGGCTCCATCATTATTTAGCATATAGTGACAGATGTATATACAGTTGCAAGAAAAAGTATGTGAACCCTTTGGAATGATATGGATTACTGCACAAATTGGTCATAAAATGTGATCTGATCATCATCTAAGTCACAACAATAGACAATCACAGTCTGCTTAAACTAATAACACACAAAGCATGAAATGTTGCCATGTTTTTATTGAACACACCATGTAAACATTCACAGTGCAGGTGGAAAAATTATGTGAACCCTTGGATTTAATAACTGGTTGAACCTCCTTTGGCAGCAATAACTTCAACCAAACGTTTCCTGTAGTTGCAGATCAGACGTGCACAACGGTCAGGAGTAATTCTTGACCATTCCTCTTTACAGAACTGTTTCAGTTCAGCAATATTCTTGGGATGTCTGGTGTGAATCGCTTTCTTGAGGTCATGCCACAGAATCTCAATCGGATTGAGGTCAGGACTCTGACTGGGCCACTTCAGAAGGTGTATTTTCTTCTGTTTAAGCCATTCTGTTGTTGATTTACTTCTATGCTTTGGGTCTTTGTCTTGTTGCGATACCCATCTTCTGTTGAGCTTCAGCTGGTAGACAGATGGCTTTAAGTTCTCCTGCAAAATTTCTTGATAAACTTGGGAATTCATTTTTCCTTCTATGATAGCAATCCGTCCAGGCCCTGACACAGCAAAGCAGCCCCAAACTTCACAGTTGGGATGGGGTTTTGATGTTGGTGTGCTGTGCCTCTTTTTCGCCACACATAGTGTTGTGTGTTTCTTCCAAACAACTCAACTTTGGTTCATCTGTCCACAGAATATTTTGCCAGTACTGCTGTGGAACATCCAGGTGCTCTTGTGCAAACTGTAAACGTGCAGCAATATTTTGTTTGGACAGCTTCCTCTGTGGTATCCTCCCATGAAATCCATTCTTGTTTAATGCTTTACGTATTGTAGATTCGCTAACAGGGATGTTAGCATTTGCCAGTGACTTTTGTAAGTCTTTAGCTGACACTCTAGGATTCTTCTTCACCTCATTGAGCAGTCTGCGCTGTGCTCTTGCAGTCATCTTTACAGGACGGCAACTCCTAGGGAGAGTAGCAGCAGTGCTGAACTTTCTCCATTTATAGATGATTTGTCTTACCATGGACTGATGAACAGCAAGGCTTTTGGAGATACTTTTATAACCCTTTCCAGTTTTTCTAGTAGTTAGCAATGATAAGGTCCATTCTACATCCATGAGCTAAGGCTGGATAAGATAAAAAATGTGGATGTGTTCACTTGACACATGTGGATCTTTTAATCAGATACAGTACCAATGATGTTCAACCCCAAGAATAAGCACCATTTTCATTTTAAACAGCATAATTCAGGCTTATTTTAGGATCTCATGTCATGATGAGCTGGCTATGAAATTGTTTTTATGTTAACACACTCTTATTTAGCTGTACTAGATAATAACTTCTATAGACATTTCTAGGGGCAAATATCATTAAGAAAAACACAGCTTTGATTCTGTATATCTGAAAAAAGGTCAATTCACTCACCCTACTAATGCATTTATTGAAGCTTTCTTAATACATTATACTACAGCAGATTAATTGTTTCATTGAAAATAACATTGATACAAAAAAATGCCATGCCCCTAATTGTATCATGTGAATACAATGGTACAGTTTAACATTATGACACTAGGGGCCACTATGCCTCTGGAGAAACCTTATCTTTCAGCAGTTCAAGCTGATGTTGGGATTTTGGAGATAAAATAATGAAAATAAATAGGATTTGTTCTCTGAAATACATAGGAAATGTGACAAACAGCAAACAAGAATGCATCAAGTGTAATCCTTGCATTTAATACATTTCTGGATAACCACTGAACACCTCAGGGAGAGCCATGGTGCATATATATGTAACACTTTTTCCAACCTCATCTCTTGCAAAACACAATATACATAACTAAGATTGTGTTTCCATAAATGCATCCTATTTGATTAATTACTTTGCAGTCAGAAGCATATTAGCATTGTACTCAGAATTCTCTGGACTTTTTTTTTCACTTACTTATGATGTCAAGCTCTTTTATTGCCCAGTACCACTAATGTGAAAGTTGGCACTAAGCTTCCGTAGTGTATTTTATTTGCAGGATTTGTTGTTGGTTAACGTATACATGATCATCAAAGGGTACATTTTGTAAATTACCACTATTTTGCTAAATTTATACCAAATGTTGTAAGTTGACATATGTTTAATTCAAACATTAATCCACAATCTCAATTTATTATGCATGATAATGTACTGTATAATTAATTACTAAAACACTAAATAATTAACTATTTGTGTGCAAAAGAATTGTTCAAACACCATTTTACACAGCAAAGAACATTTTTAGAAAATATTTAAAACCTGTTTTAAATTGTTTATAACGCACATGTTACACCCCAACCAGCCTCTGTCACTCATACTCTATCCTTGCTGTCAGAGGTTTGCCAACTTGATAAACATCTGCACAGTATGCAGTGGTTATGGTGCTCAGACTGTCCATATAAATATTCTACTAAATAATCACACACACTGCAGGCACCAGAGTCTGACAGTATGGCATGACTGCTGCCTCCTTGGTTAGATTCCTTAAAGGGACACTGCACACACACACACACACACGCAGCATTTCTCTTATTACAAAATAAAGAGGCTTTGCATCATTTCTTTCGTTCTCTTTCATTAGATCCACATAATTCCTGTGACTTAATTCCTGCACTTTTTTTGGAGTCTGAGGAGTAAAATGGGCCAATTACAGAATTGCTCAGCATTTAACCCCTTAAGGACACATGACATGTGTGACATGTCATGATTCCCTTTTATTCCAGAAGTTTGGTCCTTAAGGGGTTAAATACATGTTCAGCCCCATTGCCATTACCCTGTTGTGGTTTGCATATTAGTTTCTGGCCTGTAAATTCTTTTCTAGTTTTTCTGATTTCCTGGCATTAACCTTGACTTGTTTCTTGTGTATTTCTGATTCCAAATCTCAGCTAGTTTATTTGCTTTTCTGTGTTCTTTGTTATCCTGACTTGTTACTGTTTTGGAATATTCGCTCTATCTTGCATCCAGCCCGGTAATACGCTTTATAATTTCTATAGACCCTGATCTAGTCAATAGTCAAAAGTGGCAGAGCTGCTTTAAATCTTATCTTTGGTTCATGGGAATAAACTAAACTTTATAAAACAGCAATGTACTGCATAATAAATAAATAAAAACAAAATAATAAAGTCATATTAACACTGAGCCTCATGAAAGTGTTTGGAAGCCTGTTCCAGGAGATACTCTCTATTCTACACTATGATCGGTTGGTTGTGCTACCCAATTACAATGCATACCTGAAAAGGTTTGACTTCCCTAAGTTTAGTGTCCTATTTTATTTGTGTCACAGATGCAAGCCTTACTCAGTGATATATATCTGACAAGCTGAATGCACAGCAAGCCAATAACTGTAAATGGGAGCTGTCCCTGGTAGCAAAAAGCATATAATTCTGAATAACTGGACTGGAAAACTTCTTTTTTGGGCCCTCAGGTTAGAGGTTCAGGATTACAGCATATGCAGGTTTTTTCATTAATGTTTACATTGTGCCTTCATGTATTTTTTATGGGTCCTATTTCCATAATCAGAAGGTGCTAATTGCTTCCTTGTGCGACAATACATAAGTCACCAATGATTATTGTAATTGTGAAAGTGTGCTTTTTTGTTTTTGTTGTTTTCACATGGTTTATTGAAGATTACTCCCCTTTACACGTAGGTTAATGCTACCTAGCCAGGGGCATATGACTCATATTTGTTATATGGATATGGGTAGAGTATTATCTTGAGCCTTTTACAACATTAGGGTAAAGATTAGACTTGTGCATTGAGTTTGTCAGGAATTGATCTAAATTTTGGGCGATCAGCGCATTGTAAAAATTATGTAAGTACGAATCACCAAATACGACCAAATACCAATGAAACTGTAACAGACAATGGATGAGCCAGTTGGATTTATTTGTGATTTTGATTGCTGTGATGAAACCAATCTCTCCACATTGTATTGGAGGAGCCTGGTTGCCCGCCTGCTGCCTTTGGATTATGGACCGGCAGCTAAAGGGTTAATTTTACTGTGCAGAAGGATTTATTTCTCCCTTTCTGCACAGCAGTTCGGTAGATTTCATCTACCGAACAAACAGCCGCTCACCAACCTCCCCAGAGCCGTGGGAAGCCGGCCGGCGTTGTTAATTGGCCACCCAGAAGCTGGAGTGTGCCTCCTATTTACCTCCCTGAAGCTGCGGTTAACCGCAGCTTAATTGCTTGTTAACTGGGTGGGCGCTGTTACACTTAGCGGCCGCTAGGTGGCGGTGTTCTGGAGCTCCCCGGGCAGCCAGCGCTTTTCTGCCCGGCTTTCATGCACCAAAATCGGACACTTTTACGTGCAGGCACCGCTGAACCTCCAGACCCTGGTTCTCATTCGTATGGATTTGGTGAATGCAGGGAAATTCGGTATTTTATGTTATATGTGAATCCTTTAACCCAGATAGCAATGCCATGGAGCCTGTTCATATAATTAAAGACTTTAGCTCCATGGCACTTAAACTGTATTCGGGTGGTCTGCATGCCATTCACCTAATAATGTGCACCCAGACCTGAGCTATCTGGGGATATGTTACATGTCTGTGTTTTATGTATAAAATGTGTCTTTATGTATTTTAAAGTGATAGTCTGTTTCTGTGTCACCACGTGTATAATGGAGTCTTGCCTTTGTCCTAGGAGATAATTGAATTACTTCATTAATTATCTCCAGGACAGAGAGGAGGAAACCAGGATGCATTGTGGGAAAGTATTGTGGCTGTGTGTACGAAAGTGATACATGTCTGTCTGCTGTTTCAGTCTTCCATTTGGTCCCATAGGGGAGTGTCCACCAGGTGGGAGACCTGCATAAATACTGGGCAGGTAGCCCTCAATAAACAGACCACTGCTGACCCTCAACACGGAGCCTTGTCTCGTCCTTGGGGGGATTCACTGTATGCTGCTGGAGATTGATTGCTAGGAGTGTAAGCTGATGTCTGCTTTTCCTGTTCGTCTGCTAGCAGCTGTTCGTGAGGTTCCAGTTGGAGTGCTACCTTATTCCCTTGTATGCAGTTCGGGAGTTTGGTGCATTCATTTATATCCGAATTCGTGAGTTTTGGTGCTTTTACAGTAGCTGTGCCTATCTGTGAAAAGGGGATTATCGCCTAAACGGATTTTAACCCCTTGTCTGCTGAAACGGTCCGTTACAATTGGTGGCAGCGGCGGGATCGTTCCTACAGCCAGAAGGACAGCTACAGGAGACACCATTGCTTTGGATTTTTACAAATTGAGGGCAACGCATTTCTGAGTACAGCGACCCTGACAGCACCAGGATGGAACCAGCAGTGGAGCATGAGGAGGGTGCCATGGATGACCGAGATGCAGTCCGCAAAGGCATCTGGTACCATGCACTGGGCATTGTGGAGTACCAACAGGGTGAGAGACTCCCCAAGGAAGATCAGCGTTTGCAGAAGCAACTAGCCCTGCGGATGCCCTTCCTGGGAGAGCAGCCCCGGGAGGAGCGGGTAAAAGAATTGGAGCTCAGGGTATGGCAGGAGATGTGGCTGGAGGATGCCTACCAGGCGCTTTGGTGGTATGTTGCACAGTACCTGCCCTGGACAGCCGAGCATGACAAGCCAGAGGGAGAGGAGTTTGATGGTCCTGGCTTGTTATGGGGGTCTTTTTCAGAGCTTGAATTTGGGAGCCCTACACAAGACCGGTTCAGTGATCTCTTGGGGTGGAGGGAGAGCAGGTATGACTGGGACGACACTCATGAAATTGAGCAAGACCTGGTCCACCTGGTGACCCGGGAGATGGAGCTAGAACAGGGCTACCAACAGCTGTTCCAATATTATGAGAAGGCTCAGCAGGAGAGCAGCAGGACAGACCCAGAGCCAGACCCATTCAGAGGGGACGAGATGGTACAGTTTTACTGGGAAGAACCCCAGGTGGCCGGTGGAGATGGGACCGAGGTCTCTCCACCGGTCCTGCAGGGAATTGGGAGCCCAGTCTCCATTCCCCAGCGGCAGTGTAAAGTGCAGGGAGAGGAGAGCAGTGTCCTCCCTCCCCAGCGGCAGGCTGAGTTACAGGGGGCAGAGGTAGTTGTTCCTGCCCCCCAGCAGCAGAGTGATATGCCGGGAAGGCAGTGTAAAGTGCAGGGAGAGGAGAGCAGTGTCCTCTGTCCCCAGCGGCAGGCTGAGTTACAGGGGGCAGAGGTAGTTGTTCCTGCCCCCCAGCAGCAGAGTGATATGCCAGGAAGGCAGTGTGAAGTGCAGGGAGAGGAGAGCAGCGTCCTCCCTCCCCAGCGGCTGGCTGAGTTACAGGGGGCAGAGGTAGTTGTTCCTGCCCCCCAGCAGCAGAGTGATATGCCGGGAAGGCAGTGTAAAGTGCAGGGAGAGGAGAGCAGTGTCCTCTGTCCCCAGCGGCAGGCTGAGTTACAGGGGGCAGAGGTAGTTGTTCCTGCCCCCCAGCAGCAGAGTGATATGCCAGGAAGGCAGTTGGAAGTCCAGGGAGAGGAGAGCAGTGTCCTCCCAACCCAGCGGCAGCATGATTTTTCGGGAATTGGGAGCCCAGTCTCCATTCCCCAGCGGGAGATACAGCAGGGAATTGGGAGCCCAGTCTCCGTTCCCCAGCGGCAGTGTGATGTGCCGGGAATTGAGAGCCCAGTCTCCTTTCCCCAGCAGCAGAACTCTGTATTGGGAGGAGAGACAGTCGGTCTCCCTCCGCAAAGACTGGAAGTATGTATGGGAGAGGAGATTGTTACCACCTCTCCCCAGCGGTGGATCATTAATGGGCAGAGTGTTATATCGGGAGAGGAGCTTGTTACCCCCTCTCCCCAGCTGCAGCTTAATGTACCAGGGGGAGACTGTAAACCCCCCACCGGTGCAGATGGGACCGTGGTCTCTGCACTCACCACACAGGGGGTAGGGACGGTCGGTCCTAACCCCCCACGACAGAGCTGTGTATTCAAGGGGGAGACAGTCCGTCTCCAGCAACCAGGCTCCAACCAGACTACTCCGGTGGTAGTGCTGGCACCAGGACAGAGTACCACTGGTCTCTGCCCACTCAGCAACCCACCAAGGCAGCCTACTGGTCCCCCACACAGCCGTGGTGAGGCACCTTGACATGGACAAGATTCTCCTCTACCCAGGTGTAGTAACCATTTATTGTGGGTGGGCTGTACTGTTTTTCTGCTTTGTGGGTGGGCTGCTGGACTAACAAGGGCACTGACCGGCAGGAGGTCAGGTACCCTGTTAGTCTTTTTGGAAAGGGGGAGAGATGTGACGAAACCAATCTCGCCACATTGTATTGGAGGAGCCTGGTTGCCCGCCTGCTGCCTTTGGATTATGGACCGGCAGCTAAAGGGTTAATTTTACTGTGCAGAAGGATTTATTTCTCCCTTTCTGCACAGCAGTTCGGTAGATTTCATCTACCGAACAAACAGCCGTTCACCAACCTCCCCAGAGCCGTGGGAAGCCGGACGGCGTTGTTAATTGACCACCCAGAAGCTGGAGTGTGCCTCCTATTTATCTCCCTGAAGCTGCGGTTAACCGCAGCTTAATTGCTTGTTAACTGGGTGGCCGCTGTTACACTTAGCGGCCGCTAGGTGGCGGTGTTCTGGAGCTCCCCGGGCAGCCAGCGCTTTTCTGCCCGGCTTTCATGCACCAAAATCGGACACTTTTACGTGCAGGCACCGCTGAACCTCCAGACCCTGGTTCTCATTCGTATTGATTTGGTGAATGCAGGGAAATTCGGTATTTTATGTTTTATGTGAATCCTTTAACCCAGATAGCAATGCCATGGAGCCTGTTCATATAATTAAAGACTTTACCTCCATGGCACTTAAACTGTATTCGGGTGGTCTGCATGCCATTCACCTAATAATGTGCACCCAGACCTGAGCTATCTGGGGATATGTTACATGTCTGTGTTTTATGTATAAAATGTGTCTTTATGTATTTTAAAGTGATAGTCTGTTTCTGTGTCACCACGTGTATAATGGAGTCTTGCCTTTGTCCTAGGAGATAATTGAATTACTTCATTAATTATCTCCAGGACAGAGAGGAGGAAACCAGGATGCATTGTGGGAAAGTATTGTGGCTGTGTGTACGAAAGTGATACATGTCTGTCTGCTGTTTCAGTCTTCCATTTGGTCCCATAGGGGAGTGTCCACCAGGTGGGAGACCTGCATCAATACTGGGCAGGTAGCCCTCAATAAACAGACCACTGCTGACCCTCAACACGGAGCCTTGTCTCGTCCTTGGGGGGATTCACTGTATGCTGCTGGAGATTGATTGCTAGGAGTGTAAGCTGATGTCTGCTTTTCCTGTTCGTCTGCTAGCAGCTGTTCGTGAGGTTCCAGTTGGAGTGCTACCTTATTCCCTTGTATGCAGTTCGGGAGTTTGGTGCATTCATTTATATCCGAATTCGTGAGTTTTGGTGCTTTTACAGTAGCTGTGCCTGTCTGTGAAAAGGGGATTATCGCTTAAACGGATTTTAACCCCTTGTCTGCTGAAACGGTCCGTTACAATTGCCAACTGTGGCTCCAAAAACATGCCCCTGTCCATGTTTTTTTTTTTGGGCCATTCATCTTCCCTCTTGGTATTTGAAGCACAAAACAATGCTTTTAAATGTCTTCATTTTTTATTTAACTAGTTTATTTCAGTGCTTTGTCTGACAAAAAGCGTCTTTGACCCTCTCTTATATAGCATCGGAATTGTTTTAACAAAAATAACAATAATAATGTACATTATTTAAACATTACGTGACTATGTGAGATTATAAAGAAAAATCTCTCTCTAATTAACAATTTGGAGAACTTTGCTGCACTTGGTGTCAGGAGAGGATTCTACATAAAAGCACAAATATTGGTTTCCCTAATTTACAATCTATGTAAAAACATGCAAGAGCATGACAACTGTAGTTTGTCACAATGTTTTTTAATACATCATATGAAACCAGAAACATTTATGACACCCTATGGTATTAACCTCCAGCTTTATACATTTTCCTTTGGATTTTTTCTCTATATTGCTGAGGGCCTAGTATGGAACTATTCTACTGCTTTTTTTTTTCAAGTTGCATAGACAGGAAAAAGTAGATTATCAAAGCATACCCAACTACATCTGTATAGGGTTGTGGGTACCACATTGCTCCCAATCAACATTTCCACTGTCAGTCCTGTAGGATTAGTGTCATAAATATATAAATGACCCCGACTTCAAATACCATACGTCCATCAACAAAAGAGGACCATCTGAGACTCATTTCATTGCTCTCAGGTGCTCTCCTATAAGCACTATAGTCAAAGGTTCTCAACCTCCCTCGACCAAATATAGTGCATCACAATGAATACAAGATCCCAATTAATGTACCTCTATAAGGACTAGACTGAGACTTAAATTGGATCTGAGCATTTAAAGGCGGAGGAGCCCAAATAGGAGGTCACAGAGCCAGAGAGGAGTAATATCACCAATGACAAGCACACCTCCTTAAAGTCAAGATGTTAGTTTGATTCCCCACCAAGGCTGCCATGGGCAAAGCCCTGATAAAGTGCTCTTATAAGGGGAAATGGCCCAGTGTTTGTTTTGCCCAGCACTAGCAAACTGAATGACACCTTTGCACTGCTTTTGCTGTAATTTATCTCTGGTGTACCCACAGTTGGGAAACTAGAGAAAAAATAAAGCAAGATTAGGAGAGAATTTGAAATTTAGTATTTGTTTGGAGGCTGCTTTTAGTCTTGTGTATATGGAGGTTGCTTGTGTTGCCTGTGGAAATGTGTAGGTAAACCATGTTAGAATGTATGCACAGAGGAGGTGGTATAGTATGTGTGTGTAGGGGAATGTTTGTGGATAGAGGTGGTAGTGTGTTTGTGTGTCATCATTTCTCTGTAGAAATAGCGAAGGTTAACTGTGGTAACGTCTAATAATTGCTGGCAAAAATTAGACTTGTGTATTAGATTCGGCTGAATTGAGTTTCAGCTAAATTTAGTCCAAATCTCTGAATTGCCAAGCAAATGAGTAACACCAAAAAAAAACCAAAGATGATTGATAGGAAAAAAGGCAATGTATGGCTAAGGTACAGCCACTAAATGTTGATTGTAGTGATGTACCGAACTGTCCGCCGGCGAACAGTTCCCGGCGAACTTAGCGTGTTCGCGTTCCGCCCCCTATTCGTCATCATTGGGCAAACTTTGACCCTGTGCCTCTCGGTCAGCAGACACATTCCAGCCAATCAGCAGCACTCCCTCCCTTCCACACCCTCCAACCTCCCTCCCAGCATCCATTTTCGATTCATTCTGAAGCTGCATGCTTAGTGAGAGGAGGGAAAGTTTAGCTGCTGCTGATTAGATAGGGAAATTGATAGCTAGGCTAGGGTATTCAGTGTCCACTACAATACTGAAGGACTAATCTCATCTCTGCTGTAAGGACAGCACCCCAAAAAGCCCTTTTTAGGGCTAGAACATCAGGCTGCTTTTTTTTTTTTTCCTGTGTAATCTAATTGCAGGTGCCTGCCTGCCAGCTTCTGTGTGAGGTTCACATTGGATACTGTGCCTACTTGCCCAGTGCCACCACTCATATCTGTTTTTACAATAGGTTAAGCTTTACATTTAAAATAAATAATTATTTTTTTTCACTGTAATAGAAGAGCAGTTGCCTGCCTGCCAGCTTCTGTGTCAGGTTGGATGCCTTGCCCATTTGCACAGTCAGTGCCACCACTCATATCTGTTTTAACAATAGGTTAAGCTTTACATTTAAAAGAAATATTTTTTTTTCACTGTAATAGAAGAGCAGTTGCCTGCCTGCCAGCTTCTGTGTCAGGTTGGATGCCTTGCCCATTTGCACAGTCAGTGCCACCACTCCTATCTGTTTTAACAATAGGTTAAGCTTTACATTTAAAAGAAATAATTATTTTTCACTGTAATAGAAGAGCAGTTGCCTGCCTGCCAGCTTCTGTGTCAGGTTGGATGCCTTGCCCATTTGCACAGTCAGTGCCACCACTCCTATCTGTTTTAACAATAGGTTAAGCTTTACATTTAAAAGAAATAATTATTTTTCACTGTAATAGAAGAGCAGTTGCCTGCCTGCCAGCTTCTGTGTCAGGTTGGATGCCTTGCCCATTTGCACAGTCAGTGCCACCACTCATATCTGTTTTTACAATAGGTTAAGCTTTAGATTTAAAAGAAATAATTTTTTTTCACTGTAATAGAAGAGCAGTTAGTTGTCTGCAAGCGTCTGGGTGTCAGGCCTACTTCAGCGTGTGCTCTGCAGACCTGTGCCAGCGTGCTTTGACAGTTGCCAATCATATCTGGTGTCTCTTTAGCGTGCTTTTACTAAGAAAAAAGGTTTCCAGTGTAAGCTAATAGCAGCCAGTCAGTGTCCTTCAAGCGGCTCTGTCAGTCCTTCCTTCAGCGTGTTCCCTGCACAACCCTGCCAGCGTACTTTGACAGTTGCCACTCATATCTGGTGTCTCTATAGCGTGTTTTTACAAAGAAAAAAAGTTTCCAGTGTAAGCTAATAGCAGCCAGTCAGTGTCCTTCAAGCGGCTCTGTCAGGCCTTCCTTCAGCGTGTGCTCTGCAGACCTGTGCCAGCGTGCTTTGACAGTTGCCAATCATATCTGGTGTCTCTATAGCGTGCTTTTACAAAGAAAAAAGGTTTCTAGTGTAAGCTAATAGCAGCCAGTCAGTGTCCTTCAAGCGGCTCTGTCAGTCCTTCCTTCAGCGTGTGCTCTGCAGACCTGTGCCAGCGTGCTTTGACAGTTGCCAATCATATCTGGTGTCTCTATAGCGTGCTTTTACAAAGAAAAAAGGATTCTAGTGTAAGCTAATAGCAGCCAGTCAGTGTCCTTCAAGCGGCTCTGTCAGTCCTTCCTTCAGCGTGTGCTCTCCAGAACTGTTCCAGTGCACATTGCCAATCATATCTGGTGTCTCTATAGCGTGCTTTTAAAACCAAAATTTTTTTTTCACTGTTATAGATTGAATAGCAGTTACTTGTCTTCAAGCGGGTGTGTCAGGCCTACAGTGTGTGCTCTGAAGAACTGTTCAAGTGCACATTGCCAATCATATCTGGTGTCTCTATAGCGTGCTTTTACAAAGAAAAAAGGTTTCTAGTGTAAGCTAATAGCAGCCAGTCAGTGTCCTTCAAGCGGCTCTGTCAGTCCTTCCTTCAGCGTGTGCTCTGCAGACCTGTGCCAGCGTGCTTTGATAGTTGCCAATCATATCTGGTGTCTCTATAGCGTGCTTTTACAAAGAAAAAAGGTTTCCAGTGTAAGCTAATAGCAGCCAGTCAGTGTCCTTCAAGCGGCTCTGTCAGTCCTTCCTTCAGCGTGTGCTCTCCAGAACTGTTCCAGTGCACATTGCCAATCATATCTGGTGTCTCTATAGCGTGCTTTTACAAAGAAAAAAGGTTTCTAGTGTAAGCTAATAGCAGCCAGTCAGTGTCCTTCAAGCGGCTCTGTCAGTCCTTACTTCAGCGTGTGCTCTGCAGACCTGTGCCAGCGTGCTTTGACAGTTGCCAATCATATCTGGTGTCTCTATAGCGTGCTTTTACAAAGAAAAAAGGATTCTAGTGTAAGCTAATAGCAGCCAGTCAGTGTCCTTCAAGCGGCTCTGTCAGTCCTTCCTTCAGCGTGTGCTCTCCAGAACTGTTCCAGTGCACATTGCCAATCATATCTGGTGTCTCTATAGCGTGCTTTTAAAACCAAAATTTTTTTTTCACTGTTATAGATTGAATAGCAGTTACTTGTCTTCAAGCGGGTGTGTCAGGCCTACAGTGTGTGCTCTGCAGAACTGTTCAAGTGCACATTGCCAATCATATCTGGTGTCTCTATAGCGTGCTTTTACAAAGAAAAAAGGTTTCTAGTGTAAGCTAATAGCAGCCAGTCAGTGTCCTTCAAGCGGCTCTGTCAGTCCTTCCTTCAGCGTGTGCTCTCCAGAACTGTTCCAGTGCACATTGCCAATCATATCTGGTGTCTCTATAGCGTGCTTTTACAAAGAAAAAAGGTTTCTAGTGTAAGCTAATAGCAGCCAGTCAGTGTCCTTCAAGCGGCTCTGTCAGGCCTTCCTTCAGCGTGTGCCCTGCACAACCCTGCCAGCGTACTTTGACAGTTGCCACTCATATCTGGTGTCTCTATAGCGTGCTTTTACAAAGAAAATTTGTTTTTCACTGTTATAGATTGAATAGCAGTTACTTGTCTTCAAGCGGGTGTGTCAGGCCTACAGTGTGTGCTCTGCAGAACTGTTACAGTTCACATTGCCAATCATATCTGGTCTCACAGTAGCTTGCACGCATAGTACCACTAATCCCCCAAAAAATGACAGGCAGAGGCAGGCCACCCCGCAGGGGCCGTCGTGGTCGTGGTGCTGTGATTCCCTTTTGCCCTAGAATAATGCCCAGTTTTCAGAAGCCACGTACCCTGAACTTGAAAAGTTCTGAGGACATAGTTGACTGGCTAACACAGGACACCCAATCTTGTACAGCCTCCGCTCGGAACCTTGACGCACCATCCTCCTCCAGCTTAGCTTCAGGCACCTCTCAAGATACCACTCACCCGCCTGCCGCCACCACCAAAACTAGCACCACAGCCGCTTTACTTGGTATGTCAGAGGAGTTATTCACACACCCGTTTGAAGAAATGAGTGATGCGCAACCATTATTGCTAGAGGATGTAGATAACAGGGATATGTCTCAGGCAGGCAGCATTAAACACATGGAGGTACGGTGTGATGATGATGATGTTGTACCCGCTGCTGCTTCCTTTTCTGAGTTGTCAGATAAAAGCGAAGCGGTTGATGATGACGATGCGTCCATGGATGTCACGTGGGTGCCCGCTCGGCAAGAAGAAGAACAGGGCGAAAGTTCAGATGGGGAGACAGAGAGGAGGAGGAGACGAGTTGGAAGCAGGGGGGGGTCGTTGCAAGGAGCTAGTGGCACAGTCAGACAGCATGCATTGGCACCCGGGGTCAGCCAGACAGCACGCCAATCAGTGCATGCTGTGTCCACCACCAGAATGCCGTCATTGCAGAGCTCAGCAGTGTGGCATTTTTTTTGTGTGTCTGCCTCGGACAACAGCGATGCCATTTGCAACCTGTGCCAAAGGAAACTGAGTCGTGGGAGGTCCAACACCCACCTAGGTACAACTGCTTTGCGTAGGCACATGATCTCACATCACAAACGCCTATGGGATCAACACATGAGTACAAGCAGCACGCCTACTCTAAGTCGCCATCCTCCTCCTGGTCTAGCATCTTCAGCCACGTCAACCACTGCTGTCCTTCTTGCCCCCTCTCAACCATCCGCCACTCTGTCTCCCGCCTTGAGCAGTTCCCGCTCATCTGCCCACAGTCATGTGTCTGTCAAGGACATGTTTGAGCGTAAGAAGCCAATGTCACCAAGTCACCCCCTTGCCCAGCGTCTGACAGCTGGCTTGTCCGAACTATTAGCCCGCCAGCTTTTACCATACAATCTGGTTGAGTCTGAGGCATTCAAAAAATTTGTAGCTATTGGGACACCGCAGTGGAAGGTACCCGGCCGGAATTTCTTTTCACAAAAGGCAATCCCCAACTTGTACTCGATTGTGCAAAAGGAAGTCATGGCATGTCTGGCACACAGTGTTGGGGCAAGGGTCCATCTGACCACTGATACCTGGTCTGCAAAGCATGGTCAGGGCAGGTATATCACCTACACTGTGCATTGGGTAAACCTGCTGACGGCTGACAAGCAAGGAATGCGTGGCATTGCAGAGGAGTTGGTGACACCGCCACGAATTGCAGGCAGTCCTGCTGCCACCTCCTCTACT
This sequence comes from Pelobates fuscus, assembly GCF_036172605.1. Classification (NCBI taxonomy): domain Eukaryota; kingdom Metazoa; phylum Chordata; class Amphibia; order Anura; family Pelobatidae; genus Pelobates; species Pelobates fuscus. The sequence goes on along the minus strand of NC_086327.1, from coordinate 51,486,007 downwards.
CCTCCTACTCCATCCTCTTCCATAACCTCCTCGGCTGAGTCCTCTTGTGCTGCTGCGTCTTGCTCCACATCAACGGCACCCCCCCAGCTCCCCAGGTACTATTCCACATCCCGGATACGGCAGTGTCACGCCGTCTTGGGTTTGACTTGCTTGAAAGCAGAGAGTCACACCGGACAAGCACTCCTGTCCGCCCTGAACGCACAGGTGGAAAAGTGGCTGACTCCGCAGCAACTGGATATCGGCAAAGTGGTGTGTGACAACGGAAAAAATTTGATAGCGGCATTGAAGTTGGGCAAGTTGACACATGTGCCGTGCATGGCACATGTGTGTAATCTGATCGTACAACGCTTTGTGCATAAGTACACAGGCTTACAGGATGTCCTGAAGCAGGCCAGGAAGGTGTGTGGCCATTTCAGGCATTCCTACACGGCCATGGCTCACTTTTCCGATATCCAGCGGTGAAACAACATGCCAGTGAGGCGCTTGATTTGCGACAGCCCTACACGTTGGAATTCAACACTCCTAATGTTCGACCGCCTGCTCCAACAAGAAAAAGCTGTTAATGAATATTTGTATGACCGGGGTGCTAGGACAGCCTCTGGGGAGCTGGGAATTTATTTGCCACGTTACTGGACGCTCATGCGCAATGCCTGTAGGCTCATGCGTCCTTTTGAGGAGGTGACAAACCTAGTCAGTCGCAACGAAGGCACCATCAGCGACATCATACCATTTGTTTTCTTCCTGGAGCGTGCCCTGCGAAGAGTGCTGGATCAGGCTGTAGATGAGCGTGAAGAGGAAGAGTTGTGGTCACCATCACCACCAGAAACAGCCTTATCAGCATCGCTTGCTGGACCTGCGGCAACGCTGGAAGAGGATTGTGAGGAAGAGGAGTCAGAGGAGGATTGTAGCTTTGAGGAGGAGGAGGAGGAGCAAGACCAAACACAACAGGCATCCCAGGGTGCTCGTTGTCACCTATCTGGTACCCGTGGTGTTGTACGTGGCTGGGGGGAAGAACATACCTTCAATGACATCAGTGAGGAGGAGGAACGGGAAATGAGTAGCTCGGCATCCAACCTTGTGCAAATGGGGTCTTTCATGCTGTCCTGCCTGTTGAGGGACCCTCGTATAAAAAGGCTGAAGGAGAACGACCTGTACTGGGTGTCCACGCTACTAGACCCCCGGTATAAGCAGAAAGTGGCGGAAATGTTACCGAATTACAACAAGTCGGAAAGGATGCAGCATTTGCAAAATAAATTAAAAAGTATGCTTTACACAGCGTATAAGGGTGATGCCACAGCACAACGGGAATCTAACAGGGGGAGAGGTGGAAGTCATCCTCCTCCTCCTCCTCCCACGACCACGCCGGCAAGGACAGGACGCTTTAAAGACGTGTTGTTGATGGAGGACATGCGGACCTTTTTAAGTCCTATGCATCGCCACAGCCCTTCGGGATCCACCCTCAGAGAGCGACTCGACCGACAGGTAGCAGACTACCTCGCCTTAACTGCAGATATCGACACTCTGAGGAGCGATGAACCCCTTGACTACTGAGTGTGCAGGCTTGACCTGTGGCCTGAGCTATCCCAATTTGCGATAGAACTTCTGGCCTGCCCCGCTTCAAGTGTCCTGTCAGAAAGGACCTTCAGTGCAGCAGGAGGTATTGTCACTGAGAAGAGAAGTCGCCTAGGTCAAAAAAGTCTAGATTACCTCACCTTTATTAAGATGAATGAGGGATGGATCCCCAAGGGACTGACACTGGGCGATACATTCGATTAAAAAAGGCCTGATGAGATGAGCTGCCTTGGGCTAAAAATGGTCCACACGCTGCTGTATTTTAGCTCTGAATGACGTTTGACTTGCGTGACTTATCCGCCACCAACTAGGGTTCAAGCCGCCATGTTTTAGGGCACTTTCTGCCTGTGAAACAAACATCAATTTTTCTGGCCGCTGCTACAGCAGCGGCTGCAACAATACCACATTTTTCAGGCATGTGTACATGCCTAATTTTTAGGCCCACTGGTGCAGCACTGTGGCTTCAAAAACCAAACCAAAAAAAAATCCTCCAAGATGGCACCAATATACCAGTGGTCTAAGCATCTTCCCACCTTGGCCTAAAAAGGGGAGGTGATTCAACAATTAAAAATCTCTGCCATTTACACGTCCACTGATAGGAGACGCGGAAGGTATTAAACTGATATGAACAATACTCCACTCCTATCAGTAGGTCCGTCCCATTGTGATTTATGCCCCCATAATTATGCACATCATAGAAACAACGTAAACCTCTTTAAAGCCACAAACTTAAGACAAAAAATACGTACACACAATGTGTAAGGGTTTGAAAGAATATTCTGAATCCTTACATGTTTACTTTATCGTTTGTTTGATTTTTGTGAACCATATATAAACTACAAGCAGCGTGAAAACTATAAAAACTCAAGTGGCCATGCTGATCAAATTAAATAGTATGCTTTACACAGCGTATAAGGGTGATGTCACAGCACAACGGGAATGTAACAGGGGAAGAGGTGAAAGTCATCCTCCCCCTCCCACGACCCCGCCATATCTGCCAAGTGACCCTATGTAGGGGTAACAGTCTCTATTCTGCTCTGTGTCAGTGTGTATCATGGTCTCTGAGGACGGGGGAACAGTCTCTATTCTGCTCTGTGTCAGTGTGTATCAGGGGCTTTGAGGACAGGTGTCAATGTTAGGTGATTTCTGCCCTTTATGGATTAAAAGCAGACTCTGCATCAACTGTGCAATTTTCCATGGGAGTTTTGCCATGGATCCCCCTCCGGCATGCCACAGTCCAGGTGTTAGTCCCCTTGAAACAACTTTTCCATCACTTTTGTGGCCAGAAAGAGCCCCTGTTGGTTTTAAAATTCGCCTGCCCATTGAAGTCAATGGCGGTTCGCGCGGTTCGCCGGTTCGCGAACATTTGCGGAAGTTCGCGTTCGCCGTTCGCGAACCGAAAATTTCGGGTTTGCGACAACACTAGTTGATTGCATTCACAGATCACGTATGAAGTGACCAATAGAAGGAAAAAAGGAGTAAAAAAAAAAATCTGGGTATGTATACATATATATAGTTAATCCTCTTTTTTCCTCTATTTTTATTTTTTTGTAATTAGTTATGTTAACTGTTATATTAAGTATATATTTTGCAATACTTTTATTGGCCCATCTTTGCAACCTTTTTCATAAAATATTTTTTTTTCGGCTGAACCGAACTTTCAAATGAATATCCTGTAATACAGCTCAATGAAAAATTCTAGCAGGGCAAATGCCATTGCGTTCATATGCACAGAGAGTCATGAGCAGCTGTGCATGGCTTTCTGTGGCGAAAGTGACCTCGCCACTGGTTTTTGGAGGGGCCTGTTTTCCAGCCTTGTAATGTGTTTTGTTGCAGTTGTGACTTAGTGATATTTTCTGTATCTGGAGATAATTGAGTTTACTACAGTTACTTAAGCCATTATCTCCAGGATAGAGGAGCAGATCGGCCGGCTGCACAGCCTGAATCTGTGGAACAGTTTTGGGCAGGAAAGCCATGCTTGCAGTCGGTCAAAAAGGACTTCCAACTAACTTTTTAACCAATGAAGGGAATTGTCTGATTTTTGGATATGTGTATATTTGGAGTGTGCTGATTATTAATAATAATTTTATGGAGATTGGATATTTTAGAAGTTATACGAGTTCCCAGGACTGAGTGTCGTCCAGTGCCTGGCGGTGTCTGCTGGCGTGCTTGGAGCCCTCAAGAAGCGCTAGGAGCATCCTTCAACGGAGGTACCCAGTTGGGGTGCCAGGTGATCCTTTACACTCTCTAATTGTGGCTGCCCTGTAATCAGATTCAGAACTGCCAAGGACTCTGTGGGGAGAAGGTAACTGGGGTTGTCAATGTGAGTGCAGGCTTGTGCTATTTAACAGAAGAGCTGAGAGAACCAGAATACACTGCAGGAGAAAGCAGGTTCTCTCAAGCTGAGCACATATGCCACTTTGGTTCAGTGCTGCCACGACCTCCTCAGACTGGGAACCACTTTAGTTGGATGTGTGCTTCTAGGATGACGGGCCATTTAAAGCTCCTCAGAGAGGAACATTGGGGAATGTAGGTGCTAGTACAGTGTTTTCTCTGATGTGCCTACAATTCCTCTATAGAGAATCATTGTGGTAGAGGAGCTCCCTGTACCTGAGTACCTCTGCCAAAGACCACTTCCTAGCTGGAACTGGGGTAAACCTCAGTGCTTCTGACCAAGTTGCTGTGGCTTGACTGGGCTCTTCCTGAAGCCTCTCTGTCCTGGAACAGGATAGAGGACTATCACAGTCCTTGGAGCTATAGTCCTTTCCACACCGAATCCTCCACAACCTGGAACAAGTTGCTGAGCAGTGATTAGCCTTTTCCCCTCCCAGTAACTAGATGACACATAGTTCTGGGAATACAACTGATTTTAATGAGCCAACTCAGCCTTTTATGCACAGACCCCAGCAGGGGGTCTCCGTTGTATTCAACACAAGGCCCTCCGAGGAATCTCTGGGCCTGGAGATACTTGCATTAAAGAGTGGTAAGCTAATTATCTCCAAGGAACAGAGAGTTATACATAGCCCTGACCTGAGCACCCAAATTCTCCAAACAGTGCTCAGATTCATGCAGTAAAGGGGAAACGCCACCGTGTTAAAGTTCTGAAGGTCTTCACACGTGGTCCTATGCCCAAAATTGTTACAGGGTGTTTGGTGCTTTTGCCGGTCAACTTTCAGGAGCTCCTGTGGCCGCAATACGGGTTCTTTGTCTGGCTCTCAGGTAGTGTTTGTTCCACTTAGTTTTAGGCACTTTCTCTCTAAAAAGCGCTCACCTGGCGGATTTCAAGGTGACTCAAAACCCTGGACCAAGTTGTCCATGAACCGCACAGTCACCTCGTGCCAAAAACAGTTCCATAACATTTGCAGCTAAGTCCAGCTGAGGTGGCTGAAGACCCTCAAAGTCCTCATGCCGAAATTAGTTCCATAGCGGTCATGGCTAAGTACTGCTGAGGACCATTCTTGGGTTTGGTTCATGCGAACAGACGCCAGGGAGCTAGCGTTCGGTTCCATTCGAATGAAGGGAAAGTGCTGAACCAGGGGCACCTGGTAAGCTGCTAATGGCGGATGGACAGGTTAACTCCTGAATGGTATCTCTGACTTGAACCATAGTCGGTGGGCAGGAGGCCAGCATCCACACTCCTCCAGGAGTTCATGGCAAACGTTTATTGGAAGGAGCGTTTGTCACAATTGTATTCGATGATTCTCTATGGTCGACCATGTTGGTACTGCATGCATGACGTCACAGTATGTTACGGTATGAGAGTTGGGAAGTAAAATGGATTGAAGCCATGCTTCAAAGCTTTTCTAATTAGTTTAACATTGCTTTTTAGTCTTGGTTTCTGCTCTTTCCAAATGACATGATCTTTCCATCTACTAATTTTCTGGCTTCTAACCTCAGCTTTGATATCCTTACTTCACTCTCTGAGCCCATTATACTTCTTCCTGCTTTAGATGATACTCAACTTTGCTTACGCTAACCGGACCATGATAGCGCCAGGATCCTGCCATACACCTTGTGGTGAAAGTAACCTCGCTTTTGGAGGGGCCTGCTGGACAGCCTCTTTCCAAAAGACTATGGGCCCTTTAAATACTTATGTGATTTATGTACCTTTATACTCCAGAAAGAGAGACCGACCGTTAGCCCTAATTCCCTGGAACTGTTTTGGACATAGGACCATGTGCATGGTCAGTCAAAACTATGACTTCCATGGAAATCCCGAACCCCTGAACCGATCTTTGGATATGTTGGTCCCCCAGACCGGGAGATGTAACTTTTGTGGGGTTTCAATGTGTTTTGGGGGTACTTTCGGGAGGTTGTTAAAATGTATGTTTTCTGTGCTTGGAGATAATTGAGTTTAGTACAGTTCCTGACTTAATTATCTCCCAGGCACTGGGGAGGGATTATCTTGTTTTGTGTGGGAGTGTCCTGGACCTAATGTAATCATGTGTATGTTTTTGCTGTGGTCTGTACTCAGGTCCAGTGGGGAATGCCCCTGGAATATGTCACTTTGCATGGGGAATTGCATATAAGGCTAGTTGTTCACCCTCAACATAGAGCCTTGTCTGTGTGGAGGGAACAGATATAGTCACTCTGGGGATTGCTATACTCATAATAATAGTGATTATTGGATTATAATCACTAGCTCCTGTAAGAGCTATCCTGCTTTACTCTCTGGATTGGGAGAGGTCTACCAACTGGAAGCTGAATTCTGGTATTGGGTCCAGGGTGGGTGGAGGACAGCAAGACCCCAACCAAGCTGTAATGCTGGCTGTGGGGTTTACAGTGGTTATGGTGTTTGGTGGAGCGCTTGGAGTACTCTGTGAGAACTAGGAAGCATTGATTGGCAGAGGCACCCAGTCAGGGTGCCAGGCGGTCCGTCAACAGAGCCGGCGTGTCCATAAGAGAGAGAGCACTTCCTGTCAGTCCCGCCGGGTACAGAAAACTGAAGCTCCTGTAGAGGATCTGCTCTGCTCAGCAACTCTTCAAGAGAGGTAGGAGGCACACAAGGAAGGGGAGTGGGACCACTAAGGGGGTGGGGGGTGCACCAAGGGACAGGGAGGGTAGGGGAGAGAGACACCAAGGGACAGGGAAAAGAGGGAGGGAGAGAGGAACATTAAGGGACAGGGAAGGGAGGGGCCCACTAATGGACGGGGAGGGGAGAGGGGCTGGTTAAGAGGCACATAGGTGAAGATGTTATTTTTAGAGGAGGGTGGGGACAGAAAAATGCATCTTCGCTTATGTACCCCAAAATCCTTGCACCGGCCCTGTCCATCACACACCTTCCTTCATTTCAGATTTGTTCTTCAGCTCTCTGTTCACTGCAAGGTCAAAAGCTCACTTATTTCTGCCTTGTATTTTTCCACTTCCTCTTGTGCAGTCCCTCCTCCTCTTGAACTGCCTTGAACATATAACAGACATTATACACTGTTCACTGCTAATATTCAGGGCAGTCATTAATGTGGGGCAAACGGGGCAGCTGCCCCTGACCCAGTTATTTCTGGGGGGCTCAAAGCAGCTGCCCCGTTTGCCCTCTATCCACAACAATTTATTTTAGGATCACTGATTCTAAAATAAATTGTTGCGGGCAGCGGGCCTGCCCACTAAGGGGGCAGTGGCAGAGGGGGGGGGAGCCCCCTTCGTTGAACTAGCAGGGAGATCAAAAGATCTGCTGGGGCTGCCACACTCCCACGCGGTTCTGGCACACTGTGATTGGCAGAGCATAGGCACCGGGTTCCATGCCTGTGCTCTGACATCATCACAGAGCGCCGGATCCGCGAGGTAGTGCGGCAGCCCCAGCAGCACACTGGACCACCAGGGACCCATTGGACCACCATGTAATGAATTATTGTCCCCCCTGCCTGCACAGAAGGTCAGCAGGTTTGGCAAAGTCACATAAACCCTATAACACCTGTCTCTGTAGCCCCCCAGCCCTGTCTCACTAGCCCCCCTGCCCTGTCTCACTAGCCCCTCAGCCCTGGCTCACTAGCCCTCCAGCCTTGTCTCACTAGTCCTCCCAGTCCTTTCTCACTAGCCCCCCAGCCCTGTCTCACTAGCCCCCCCTCTCACTCTCAATCTCACTCCCTAACTGTAGCATGCTCATCTACCCTCACACTTACCCAACAGGTGTCTATGTATGTTTCTGTGTGTCAACGTGTGTAAGTGCCATTGGGTGTATAGCTGTGTATGTGTCAGTGTGTGTAGTTTTGTGTCTGTGTATTTGCATGTCTGTTGCTGTGTGTGTCTGTCTAACTGTATGTGTATCTGTGTGTGGCCGTGTATACAATACACACAAATGCACGCCTGCATTCAAAAGCAAACATTCACACACACATACACACATACTCCTTACAAAAATATGATTACATTCAAAATGTGTGACACATTGCTTAGTGCTAAATACAACCCTGCAAGTATGTCACTAGTCTAATACTATCCTTACCTTTTGTGTCATTTTACCCCACTCCCTCTAGCATGTAAGCTCATTGAGAAGGGCCCTCAACCCCTCTGTTCCTGTGTGTCCAACTTGTCTGGTTACAACTACATGTCTGTTCGTCCACCCATTGTAAAGCGCTGCGGAATTTGACGGCGCTCTATAAATATCATAATAATAATAATAATGGGCAAATTGTAGATTTCAAGCTAGCAAAGCATTGTGGACTTATACAACAGATAGGATCTACATTTTGGCCAACCTTGTGCTAGAAGGTGGACCAAAAAAAAATTCTTGCCCCTGCGGACCCTCAGTAACTTGTCAGTGTATGTGTGTGTCAGTATGTCTGTCAGTGTATATGTCTGTGTGTTTTAGTAGGTCTGTCAGTATGTGTGTCCAAGTGTGTATCAGTATGTCTGTCAGTGTATGTGTCTGTGTGTGTGTGTCAGTATGTCTGTCAGTGTGTGTGTGTGTGTGTGTGTGTCAGTATATGTGTCTGTGTGTCAGTATTTCTGTTAGTAAAACACAGATTGCATGCCAGGGAGTGGGGAGGCAGGGTCCAGGGGGCCCAAGCAAAGGCTTGTCTGTGGTCCAACCATTATTAAAGACGGCCCTGCTAATATTCCAATTCAGATTTCTCAAGTGCTATTTCAAAATATGCAGTGCTGTCTCCACTTAACTTCATATTCATTTTGCTAACATTTGTTCCAAAGTACCTGCAGATCCTCTGCATTATTAAAGGTAGTTTCTGCTATAATTCTGCATATAATAATTGGAGTTCAATGAGTCTATTCAAACTAATACAAAGTAAAGTCTTATTATTTACTACTGAAGTTATTGTGTCCTTCCTTGATTGCTAATTATTATACCATTTAGGGTTTATCTAGCGGATACTTATCTTTATCAGTGACGGTCTGAGCGATTTACATGAAGCTTAGATTTGAAGCTTTAGTTTGGTTAGGGACTTCTGTCCCGAGGTGTTAGAGGAGGAGATCTTTGGACTTTTGGTATTGTCCACTTGGGAATATTTACTATCAGGCTATTATGGTTAGCATCTAGTGTGGTAACATCTATTTCTCTGAGATTCCCCCATCCTATCCTCTTCCCCCCTTTTTTTAGGACGTACATATGGAGCTCCTCTAGTGCATATGTTTGCACTCATATACTATTATTTTGATCAGGACAAATTATCTGTCTTATGATTTTTTCTGTTCCCCCATTTAGTTCACGTAATAATGGGGTTGTTACGTAACTATTGGTTACTTTCTGTAACTTTGTACTAGTGGAAACTTTGTCTCAATTAGTGATGTACCGAACTGTTCGCTGGCGAATAGTTCCTTGCGAACATAGCGTGTTCGCATTCGCAACGGCGGGCGAACACATGCGCGGTTCGATCCGCCCCTATTCGTCATCATTGAGTAAACTTTGACCCTGTGCCTCACGGTCAGCAGACACATTCCAGCAAATTAGCAGCAGACCCTCCCTTCCAGACCCTGCCACCTCCTGTACAGCATCCATTTTAGATTCATTCTGAAGCTGCATTCTTAGATAGAGGAGGGAAAGTGTAGCTGCTGCTCATTTGATAGGGAAATTAATAGCTAGGCTAGGGTATTCAGTGTCCACTACAGTTCTGAAGGACTCATCTGATCTCTGCTGTAAGGACAGCACCCCAAAAAGCCCATTTTAGGGCTAGAACATCAGTCTGCTTTTTTTTTTTCTGTGTAATTGCAGTTGCCTGCCTGCCAGCTTCTGTGTCAGGCTCACAGTGGATTATGTGCCCACTTGCCCAGTGCCACCACTATCTGGTGTCACAATAGCTTAAGCTTGCATTTAAAAACAAAAAAAAAAATTCACTGTAATAGATTGAATAGCAGTTAGTTGTCTGCAAGCGTCTAAGTGTCAGGCCTTCAGCGTGTACTCTGCCAACCTCTGCCAGTGTACTTTGCCACTCATATCTGGTGTCTCTATAGCGTGCCTTTAAAAAGAAAAAAAGTTTTTCACTGTAAGCTAATAGCAGTCAGTGTCCTTAAAGCGGGTGTCAGGCCTTCAGCCTGTGCTCTGCCAACCTCTGCAAGTGCACTTTGCCACTCATATCTGGTGTCACTGTAGCGTGACTTTAAAAAGAATAAAACGTTTTTCACTGTAAGCTAATAGCAGTCAGTGTCCTTAAAGCGTGTGTCAGGCCTTCAGCGTGTACTCTGCCAACCTCTGCAAGTGCACATTGACACTCATATCTGGTGTCACAATAGCGTTGATTTAAAACAAAAATGTATTTTTCACTGTTATAGATTGAATAGCAGTTAGTTGTCTTCAAGCGGGTGTGTCAGGCCTACAGCGTGTACTCTGCCAACCTCTGCCACTGCACAGTGCCACTCATAATTGGTCGCACAGTAGCTTGCACGCATAGTACCACTAATTCAAAAAAAAATGACAGGCAGAGGCAGGCCACCCCGCAGAAGCCATCATGGTCGTGGTGCTGTGATTCCCTTTTGCCCTAGAATAATGCCCAGTTTTCAGAGGCCACGTACCCTGAACTTGAAAAGTTCTGAGGACATAGTTGACTGGCTAACACAGGACACCCAATCTTCTACAGCTTCCGCTCGGAACCTTGACGCACCATCCTCCTCCAGCTTAGCTTCGGGCACCTCTCAAGATACCACTCACCCGCCTGCCGCCACCACCAACACTAGCACACTAGCACCACAGCCATCTTCACTTGGTATGTCAGAGGAGTTATTTACACATCCGTTTGAAGAAATGAGTGATGCGCAACCATTATTGCCAGAGCATGTAGATAACAGGGATATATCTCAGGCAGGCAGCATTACATACATGGACGTACGGTGTGATGATGATGATGTTGTACCCGCTGCTGCTTCCTTTGCTGAGTTGTCAGATACAAGTGAAGCGGTTGATGATGACGATGTGTCCATGGATGTCACGTGGGTGCCCGCTTGGCAAGAAGAAGAACAGGGCGAAAGTTCAGATGGGGAGACAGAGAGGAGGAGGAGGAGACGAGTTGGAAGCAGGGGGAGGTCGTCGCAAGGAGCTAGTGGCACAGTCAGACAGCATGCATCGGCACCCGGGGTCAGCCTGACAGCACGCCAATCAACGCATGCTGTGTCCACCACCAGAATGCCGTCATTGCAGAGCTCAGCAGTGTGGCATTTTTTTTGTGTGTCTGCCTCTGACAACAGCAATGCCATTTGCAACCTGTGCCAAAAGAAACTGAGTCGTGGGAAGTCCAACACCCACCTAGGTACAACTGCTTTGCGTAGGCACATGATCGCACATCATAAACGCCTATGGGATCAACACATGAGTACAAGCAGCACACAAACTCAAAGCCGCCATCCTCCTCCTGGTCCAGCATCTTCAGCCACGTCAACCACTGCTGTCCTACTTGCCCCCTCTCAACCATCCGCCACTCCGCCTCTAGCCTTGAGCAGTTCCTGCTCATCTGCCCACAGTCAGGTGTCTGTCAAGGACATGTTTGAGCATAAGAAGCCAATGTCACCAAGTCACCCCCTTGCCCAGCGTCTGACAGCTGGCTTTTCTGAACTATTAGCCCGCCAGCTTTTACCATACAAGCTGGTGGAGTCTGAGGCGTTCAAAAAATGTGTAGCTAATGGGACACTGCAGTGGAAGGTACCCGGACGAAATTTCTATTCACAAAAGGCAATCCCCAACCTGTACTCGATTGTGCAAAAGGAAGTCATGGCATGTCTGGCACACAGTGTTGGGGCAAGGGTCCATCTGACCACTGATACCTGGTCTGCAAAGCATGGTCAGGGCAGGTATATCACCTACACTGCGCATTGGGTAAACCTGCTGACGGCTGCCAAGCATGGAATGCGTGGCTCTGCAGAGGAGTTGGTGACACCGCCACTACTTGCAGGCAGGCCTGCTGCCACCTCCTCTACTCCTCCTACTCCATCCTCTTCCATAACCTCCTCGGCTGAGTCCTCTTCTGCTGCTGCGTTTTGCTCCACATCAACGGCACCCCCCCAGCTCCCCAGGTACTATTCCACATCCCGGATACGGCAGTGTCACGCCGGCTTGGGTTTGACTTGCTTGAAAGCAGAGAGTCACACCGGACAAGCACTCCTGTTCACCCTGAACGCACAGGTGGAAAAGTGTCTGACTCCATAGCAACTGGATATCGGCAAAGTGGTTTGTGACAATGGAACAAATTTGTTGGCCGCATTGAAGTTGGGCAAGTTGACACATGTGCCGTGCATTAATCCAAGAAGAAAAAACTCACAGGCACTCCAACTTCAAGCCGCAGGCAGATTTATTATGACAGAACGCAACGCAACGTTTCGACCGGAAAGGTCTTTTTCAAGCTTGAAAAAGACCTTTCCGGTCGAAACGTTGCGTTGCATTCTGTCATAATAAATCTGCCTGCGGCTTGAAGTTGGAGTGCCTGTGAGTTTTTTATTCTTGGATTATTGTACTGGGATTGCTGGTCCTGCTCTGGAGCACCCTTGGCCGTTGGGACTGAGTGCGGTTCTCATCACTTACATGTGCCGTGCATGGCACATGTGTGTAATCTGATCGTACAACGCTTTGAGCATAAGTACACAGGCTTACAGGAAGTCCTGAAGCAGGCCAGGAAGGTGTGTGGCCATTTCAGGCGTTCCTACACGCCCATGGCGCACTTTGCAGATATCCAGCGGTGAAACAACATGCCAGTGAGGCGCTTGATTTGCGACAGCCCGACACGTTGGAATTCAACACTCCTAATGTTCGACCGCCTGCTCCAACAAGAAAAAGCCGTTAATGAATATTTGTATGACTGGGGTGCTAGGACAGCCTCTGGGGAGCTGGGAATTGTTTTTACTGGATGCTCATGCGCAATGCCTGTAGGCTCATGCGTCCTTTTGAGGAGGTGACAAACCTAGTGAGTCGAACCGAAGGCAACATCAGTGACATCATACCATTTGTTTTCTTCCTGGAGCGTGCCCTGCTAAGAGTGCTGGATCAGGCCGTAGATGAGCGTGAAGAGGAAGAGGAAGAGTTGTGGTCACCATCACCACCAGAAACAGCCTTATCAGCATCACTTGCTGGACCTGCGGCAACGCTGGAAGAGGATTGTGAGGAAGAGGAGTCAGAGGAGGAATGTGGCTTTGAGGAGGAGGAGGAAGACCAACCACAACAGGCATCCCAGGGTGCTCGTTGTCACCTATTTGGTACCCGTGGTGATGTACGTGGCTGGGGGAAGAACATACCTTCAATGATATCAGTGAGGAGGAGGAACGGGAAATGAGTAGCTCGGCATCCAACCTTGTGCAAATGTTGTCTTTCATGCTGTCGTGCCTGTTGAGGGACCCTCGTATAAAAAGGCTGAAGGAGAATGACCTGTACTGGGTGTCCACGCTACTAGACCCCCGGTATAAGCAGAAAGTGGCGGAAATGTTACCGAATTACAACAAGTCGGAAAGGATGCAGCATTTGCAAAATAAATTAAAAATCAAAATAAATTAACAGGGGAAGAGGTGAAAGTCATCCTCCTCCTCCCACGACCACGCCGGCAAGGACAGGACACTTTAAAGACGTGTTGTTGATGGAGGACATGCAGAACTTTTTAAGTCCTACGCATCGCCACAGCCCTTCGGGATCCACCCTCAGAGAACGACTCGACCGACAGGTAGCAGACTACCTCGCCTTAACTGCAGATATCGACACTCTGAGGAGCGATGAACCCCTTGACTACTGGGTGTGCAGGCTTGACCTGTGGCCTGAGCTATCCCAATTTGCGATAGAACTTCTGGCCTGCCCCGCTTCAAGTGTCCTGTCAGAAAGGACCGTCAGTGCTGCAGGAGGTATTGTCACTGAGAAGAGAAGTCGCCTAGGTCAAAAAAGTCTAGATTACCTCACCTTTATTAAGATGAATGAGGGATGGATCCCGAAGGGACTGACAGTGGGCGATACATTCGACTAAAAAAGGCCTAATGAGATGAGCTGCCTTGGGCTAAAAATGGTCCACACGCTGCTGTATTTTAGCTCTGAATGCCGGTTGACTTGCGTGACTTATCCACCACCAACTAGGGTTCAAGCCGCAATGTTTTAGGGCACTTTCTGCCTGGGAAACAAACATCAATTTTTATGGCTGCTGCTACAGCAGCGGCTGCAACAATACCTCATTTTTCAGGCATGTGTACATGCCTAATTTTTCGGCCCTCTGGTGCTGCACTGTGGCTTCAAAAACCAAACCAAAAAAAAGGCACATAACAGGAATTAAACTGATAGGAATAGTACTACTTAACACACCACTCCTATCTGGTGGCACATTAGATTGCACGCGCAGTGCCCCAAATTTGAAGTAGGAGGACCGACCAAGCATCTTTTTCCATCTCCCGGTTCCTAAAATCTATGCCATATACACGTCCCCTGATAGGGCGCCAGCTCGTTATTCTCTTGGGCGCCAGCTCGTTATTCTCTTTTTCACTTCACTAGGGACACTTTACTGCACTATGGGCACTTAGACCCACTCTTTGTCTTGCACACTGTTATTCCTAGCCAGCATCTGTGATGGGAAATCAGGCAGTCATCTACACGTTTAGATTGAGCTATAGCTTAGAACACCCTTGAAGGTGTTTAAGGAGATTAGGGCTAGTTTAGATGATTCTTCTTAGATCTCTTGGAGTCTTTATAGCCCTTCTACCTATCCAGCATTTCTAGAAACTAGCTAAGAGAAAGGGTGGCTGTGTGTCTTTGATACATTTAACTTTATATCACCTTATTGACACTTTATCACTCCGGTCTCCATACTCTCTGCCTATACCCATCTATTTAGAGGGAATTTCCTTGCCCCAGCCAATATTATATAATAGGTAATAGTATTACCATTATTACACAATTAGGTCTCTGAGGGCAGGTGTCAATCCATATCTGCCAAGTGACCCTATGTAGGGGGAATAGTCCCTATTCTGCTCTGTGTCAGTGTGTATCATGATCTCTGAGGACAGGTGTCAATCCATATCTGCCAAGTGACCCTATGTAGGGGGAACAGTCTCTATTCTGCTCTGTGTCAGTGTGTATAATGGTCTCTGAGGACAGGTATCAATCCATATCTGCCAAGTGACCCTATGTAGGGGGAACAGTCTCTATTCTGCTCTGTGTCAGTGTGTATCAGGGACTCTGAGGACAGGTGTCAATCGATATCTGCCAAGTGACCCTATGTAGGAGGAACAGTCTCTATTCTGCTCTGTGTCAGTGTGTATCATGATCTCTGAGGACAGGTGTCAATCCATATCTGCCAAGTGACCCTATGTAGGGGGAACAGTCTCTATTCTGCTCTGTGTCAGTGTGTATAATGGTCTCTGAGGACAGGTATCAATCCATATCTGCCAAGTGACCCTATGTAGGGGGAACAGTCTCTATTCTGCTCTGTGTCAGTGTGTATCAGGGGCTCTGAGGACAGGTGTCAATCCAAATCTGCCAAGTGACCCTATGTAGGAGGAACAGTCTCTATTCTGCTCTGTGTCAGTGTGTATCATGATCTCTGAGGACAGGTGTCAATCCATATCTGCCAAGTGACCCTATGTAGGGGGAACAGTCTCTATTCTGCTCTGTGTCAGTGTGTATAATGGTCTCTGAGGACAGGTATCAATCCATATCTGCCAAGTGACCCTATGTAGGGGGAACAGTCTCTATTCTGCTCTGTGTAAGTGTGTATCAGGGACTCTGAGGACAGGTGTCAATCCATATCTGCCAAGTGACCCTATGTAGGAGGAACAGTCTCTATTCTGCTCTGTGTCAGTGTGTATCATGATCTCTGAGGACAGGTGTCAATCCATATCTGCCAAGTGACCCTATGTAGGGGGAACAGTCTCTATTCTGCTCTGTGTCAGTGTGTATAATGGTCTCTGAGGACAGGTATCAATCCATATCTGCCAAGTGACCCTATGTAGGGGGAACAGTCTCTATTCTGCTCTGTGTCAGTGTGTATCAGGGGCTCTGAGGACAGGTGTCAATCCAAATCTGCCAAGTGACCCTATGTAGGGGGAACAGTCTCTATTCTGCTCTGTGTCAGTGTGTATCATGGTCTCTGAGGACAGGTGTCAATCCATACCTGCCAAGTTACCCTATGTAGGGGGAACAGTCTCTATTCTGCTCTGTGTCAGTGTGTATCATGATCTCTGAGGACAGGTGTCAATCCATATCTGCCAAGTGACCCTATGTAGGGGGAACAGTCCCTATTCTGCTCTGTGTCAGTGTGTATCAGGGATCCTTAGGACAGGTGTCAATCCATATCTGCCAAGTGACCCTATGTAGGGTGAACAGTCTCTATTCTGCTCTATGTCAGTGTGTATCATGGTCTCTGAGGACAGGTGTCATTCAATATCTGCCAAGTGACCCTATGTAGGGGGAACAGTCTCTATTCTGCTCTGTGTCAGTGTGTATCATGGTCTCTGAGGACAGGTGTCAATCCATATCTGCCAAGTGACCCTATGTAGGGGGCACAGTCTCTATTCTGCTCTGTGTCAGTTTGTATCATGGTCTCTGAGGACAGGTGTCAATCCATATCTGCCAAGTGATCCTATGTAGGGGGAACAGTCCCTATTCTGATCTGTGTCAGTGTGTATCAGGGATCCTGAGGATAGGTGTCAATCCATATCTGCCAAGTGACCCTATGTAGGGGGAACAGTCCCTATTCTGCTCTGTGTCAGTGTGTATCATGGTCTCTGAGGACAGGTGTCAATCCATACTTGCCAAGTGACCCTATGTAGGGTGAACAGTCCCTATTCTGCTCTGTGTCAGTGTGTATCAGGGTCTCTGAGGACAGGTGTCAATCCATATGTCAAGGTGTCAATATGTCATATGTCAGGTGTCAATCCATATCCATTGTGATTTAGGAATGTTAGGTGATTTATGCCCTTTATGGATTAAAACCAGACTCTGCATCAACTGTGTAATTTTCCATGGGAGTTTTGCCATGGATCCCCCTCCGGCATGCCACAGTCCAGGTGTTAGTCCCCTTGAAACAACTTTTCCATCACTTTTGTGGCCAGAAAGAGTCCCTGTGGGTTTTAAAATTCGCCTGCCAATTGAAGTCTATGGCGGTTCGCCCGGTTCGCTGGTTCGCGAACGTTTGCGGAAGTTCCCATTCGCCGTTCGCGAAACGAAAATTTTGTGTTCGCGACATCACTAATCCTGGTTCTGTAATTTCCAAATTAACAAGTTGTGGTTCCATCTTTTAAGAGAATTGACTTATAGCACTCTGTGGCAAGCACAGTGTTTGCATTTCAAATCAAGCATATCATCCTCTGGATCCAGCCTCTAATTGTGACAGCTTGAGTTAAAAATATCTCCCTATCCCCCCTCCACTCTCCCCCCTCCCCCCCCCCCCTCCCACACCTCACAGAGTACCTGTACATTATGTGATGTTATCACTTGATTGATGAAATCATTGAATATTATAGGCAGGATAGTTTTTAGAGGCAAGTTAGATAGAAATTATTCTGGTATCATGCTAACATATTAAAACATCTGCAAAATGTGATTTTTTTTTCAATCTTTAGTATGTTACAATATCTTTTGCACTCATTTATGTATATAGATTGTCAGAATATGCCAGTCTGCCATTGTAATGCATCACTCTTTCTTTTCAACGAAGATCATACAGCTCTCATACTTACAAGCAGGTACAGAGGCATAAACCACATTGGTACTGTATAAATACATGTGATTTTATCATTTGTAATGCTACTAGTTGTCATACGACAACAACATTTCTAGATGGATTAGTAAGTGGATATACAAGTACTATCTGGTTGCTTCTTTCCAGAGCATGCAATGCAGCAAGTTTTTTTATTGCAACAGGATCCCAGTGTAGCAATTGCTTTAGCATCTTGTAACATCTCTTTGACAGTAACCTAATGCTGCAGTGGTTCATAACTAATGCGTACAGACCTGGTAATGTATTTACTGTGTTAGCAAGATATTCGTATTTGAGCAAGAGAAAATGTTATGTAAGATGTAGCCTATTTAAAGAACAGAGTAACTCGTGCATTGCTGGAGAAATCATAGTCCACGTGTTTACTCTCCAGAAAGTAGAGGACATTAGCCATATACACGTTAAAGTGATGAGTGGCATAATTGGCAGGAAATCAATGCTTAAAACACACAAGTTTGATTAAAAACTAAAAGCTAATAATAAATAGATAAAAAAAAAACGTTTTGTGTGAATATAAAAAATGATGGTGAGGGTAACGAGGTTAACATGGCATACAGTATCGCTGGCGCTTAACTCGCTCCCTTATGGTCCTGAAAGGTGAAGACAAACACGCGATAGACGACCTACTAGGAGCACAGACCCTGTTACCTACATTGGGACTTTCTCAAGGTTTACATGCAGCAGCCACCACCTGAAGTTATGATAGTGCCCTGCAGCAGTGTTCCATTGGTAACTACTTTTCTTTTTTGTACTTGTGTGTCTGTTGTTTGCCACCTTCCTTTCTTTAATTATCTCTTTGATTTCAATGTTACAATGCTTTAGGCTGAACTAGGCTGAAAGTTTAATTCAAATCTCAAGCCACAGATCGAACAGTTTACAGACCTGCTCTGAGCCTTGGTCAGATGTCATAATTAGCAATGTAATAGCCAGGCGGTGAACTCTAACCCTCTGGGTACATCTCCCACCAGTTAGATTAGTTGGACAAATGGTCAGTGGAGGCACTAGAGATGTACCCAGTCTAGCTTAATGCTTGTATTTTACTTCTTCAAAAAAAATAAAAATTTAAACCACCATATGCGAAGCATACTATGTATTCAAATATTGTATTATTATCTCTTTTATATTTTGTGACAATTATTTTATCATGCTGATGTCTTGTAAAGCCATCTTGTGGTTTTAACCAAAAAAAAAGAATAAAAAAAAAAAAAAGAGCAAACAAGAAATAATATAGGTGTTGGTGGACAATTACACAAACAGTAATCATAACAATCAAAAAACGCTAGTGTGTATGCGGTAACTTCTCAACAAACACACTGTGGTGCAAAAACAACTAAACCACCTAGCATAAATTCTGAAAGGCTTGCTGACAGCAATTTTTCTGGGCTGACAGCAATTTATGGATTTGATCTTTGTAGAGGGTAATTGCAAAATCGCCTGTAGCGAATCAATTAGAAATCCAAGGAACTGAACCATCTGAGAGGGTTCTAAATCCGACTTCTGAAAATGTATGACAAATCCAAGGTTTTATAACAAGGCGGCTGTCATGTCAGTATGCTGTCGAAGTAGATTTGGGTTCTGGGCCATTATTAGGATGTCGTAGAGTATAACATGCATTCCTGACCCTATAGTGTTTAACCCACCATTTAAGTGGCTTGCTCCCCCTTAATCCGCTTATAAACATTTAAAACTCACCTTATTTCTAGAGCTGTGTGGGTCCACCGGCGCTGGTTCCGTCCCCTTTGTGACATCAACAAAATGGCCGCTTTTTAAGTAAATTGGCACGGGGTGGGGCCAAATGCTATTTTGACCAATCAGGATCTCCTCATAGAGATGCATTAAATCAATGCATCTCTATGAGTAAAATTCAGCGTCTCAATGCAGAGCGTGGGGACGTTGAATGTCAGGGTTGCTTTTTCGGCAGCACTGACCCAGGAAGCACCTCCAGTGGTCATCTAAGGAGTGGCCACTTGGAGGTGACCCTAGAGGCAATGTAAACACAGCCTTTTCTATAAAAAGGCAGTGTTTGCATGAACAAGTATTATACTCACCAGAACAACTACATTAAGCTGTAGTTGTTCTGGTGACTATAGTGTCCAAGCAAGTACACCTTGAAAATATCAAAATAACACTTATCTTATAATCTCTTAAAAAATCTTGCAAACAATCCACCTTACTAATAACATGTGGAATTATAAGGACATGAAAAATAAACACAACACAATTTACATTTATTTAAATAACTTAAAAAAAAAAATATATATATATATATATATATATATATAAATAAAAACACTTACTTAATGGTTGGTGGGATCATCCCTGGTTATATACCCGCTAACAGCACCCAAGTATGAAGCTTTCCAAGTTCAGCTATCCTGAGCTACAAACGCTCTCCCCTCTGAACTGCACAGGCTTCCTCGAGTTGTCTATTTTGTTCTGGAGCCTCAGTCAAATGCACCGTGTTTTGCTCGC
This sequence comes from Pelobates fuscus, assembly GCF_036172605.1. Lineage (NCBI taxonomy): Eukaryota > Metazoa > Chordata > Amphibia > Anura > Pelobatidae > Pelobates > Pelobates fuscus. The sequence goes on along the minus strand of NC_086327.1, from coordinate 51,465,851 downwards.
TGCTTCTTTCGACTTGTTCTAGTTACTATTGGGCTGCTATCTTTAATTTGTGCTTCTATTTGGTTATCTATTGCGTGTTTAATAAATTATATCATTTGTATTTGGAAGGGTACAGAAGAGACCATGATTCCATTGTTGGAGTATTTAAATAATACTAACTATGGAATCAGTCCTACATATAATTATAGTCATGACAGTATTGTTTTTTAAATTTAGGGAATTATTTTCAAAGTAGGTGGTCAGCTGATGGCCTTGGTCTTCAGGTCAGTTGGTCAAAATTCCAACGGGATTGTGCAATGAGGTGTAGGGATATCCCCTTATCCAATCAATTGACAACTTCTGGTATAGTCACATGTTGTTTAGAGTTGAGTAGCAAAGTATATGTGTCAGGGGGATAGTATTAAAATAGCACGTAATCACAAAGCATACAAAAAAACACCCAGATCCAACATGTGGGTATTGATACGAGTATATTACGTTTGGACCCTCCAGCCAATGGCTTTAGTAACAAGTTCCATAGTATTATTGTACAGTATGTACACTTTGTATTTACTGTCATACAATGCGTTCAATGTGCCAGTGGATTACAAAAGTACCGAAATGGTTACAATATGTACATAACTAACACAAACATTATTTTGTGTGACTGCAGGTGTGTATATATATTATTTTTTAAATTATGATCCTTATTCTAACCTGTCAAGCATTTTAAGATTATATTGCATACCTCCTGTAAGCCTTCTTTCAAATTTGAAAAGAGGTAATTTATGAAAATGCAGCATGCACATGAATACTAATGAAAGCATTTAAATATGGCTTGATAGAAACCACAGAGAATATTTGAGTATGGATGTTTTATGTTTCTGCATAGTTTATTTGCTGTTGGAAAAGTGTCTATGCAGTACTATTTGCAATGTGTCTGTGATGTGGGTGTCTTTTTGAATTGCATCACTAGGCAGCTATCTGATCATCATTAGCCTCTACACAGATGGATGAACAGTGTAACAGATCCCCTATACTCCGGCTGAGTATATCCGCTGTAGTTCTCCCAAGTCCCCAGTGAAGCAGTGATTATAGCTTCCAATTCCCCAAACATCAGCCTAGATTTTAAATTCATCTGTTTAATCTGGCCAACTGGCCCACTTGTATACAAAATCAGGAGGCTGGAAAACACGCCCAGAACACTCTCACAACACGTCAACAAAAATGGTTACAAATTCCAGAGTCAGCATGACTAGGTATAAAATACAAAATATCAAAAACACATAAAAAATACATACAAAACAAATAGGAACCCCCACAAATTATATATTGTTAAATAGCCCTAATCTGAGCACCCAAGTTCTCCAAATAGCACTCAGATCCATGCAGTGTAGGGGAAACGCCACCGTGTGGAAGTTCTGACCGGCTGCACACATTGTCCTATGCCCAAAACAGTACCAGGGCGTTTGGTGCTTTTGCTGGTCAATTTCCGGGGGCTCCTGGCGCCGCAATACGGGGTGCTCCGGCTGGCTCCTATGTAGCATTTCCCATTAGCCTCCGGCACCTTCCCTCCAAAAAGCACTCTCCTGGTGGATTTCAAAGTGGTTCAAAACAGCGAACCAAGTTGTCTGGGAACCGCACGGTCACCTCATGCCGAAAACAGTTCCATAACATTTGCGGCTAAGTCCTGCTGAAGTGACCAGGAACCCACGAAGTCCTCATGACGAAATTAGTTCCATAGCGGTCGCGGCTAAGTACCACTGGGACTATTCGTGGGTTTGGTTAATGCTGCCAGTTTTAGAGAGATTGAGCTTCAGAATGCAGGAGGACATCCAATCAGAGATAGAAGAAAACCAAATTGGTGACATGTTGTAGGACAGCAGGGGAAAGGTCAGGGAAGGAGAGATATATCTGTGTGTCGTCAGCGTACAGGTGGTAGTGGAATCCAAATGAATTAATGAGTTTGCCAAGAGAGACAGTATAGAGAGAGAACAAAAGGGGAGGGACTCCAACTGAGACAGGACGAGGAAAGGAGGTGCTGTTGGATAAAGAGACACTAAAGGAGGTATGGGTAAGATAGGAGGAGAACCATAAGAGGGCTGTATCAAGAGACCAAGAGATTTTAAAGTTAGGAGAAGGAGGCCATTATTAACAGTGTCAAAGGTAGCAGAGAGGTCAAGAAGAATTAGTATGGAGTAGTGGCCTTTGGATTTGGCTGTGATTAGGTCCTTTGTAACGTTAGTAAGTCCCATGCATCAGTCCTGTGAGACCATACATGCATATTTTGGTGATGCCAGAATGATGCATGGTTCTTTCCTATTTAAATACCTCTGCAGAGAGAATCGATGTTCTGGTTTTTGTGTATCCGAAAGTATATCCATTTTGTATCCATGGTTTGGGTTTGTCCTTTTTCTGTGATTTTTGATTTTAGGTTGTGTTTGATTTGGCTTATTCTCCCAATATTATGCTACTCCATATTTCTTGACCAATGCTTGTCTTGATTATTTTTCAGCCAGTTTCAGGCATTGTGTGTTTCACTTTTCTGAAGGCAATGTTAAGTCCGACAACTTTAAGGATCAGTAATATGTGACTATCCAGTATTATTGTTATATTTCTTCTTCTGACCTGGTCTCTGCAAGTGTGCATTAGGCTAATCTTGACACAACCCCTCCCCAAATGGAGACGGAATGAGTAGATTTTTTTTTTTACTAGTTGGATTACATGTGTTGAAGAAAATGTTGACATAACCAATCTGTATTTTTTTTCAGCAACTGGGGAATTGATTCTTTGGTTTGTGACTTCATGGTGTGTGTATAATTTACTGTAATCAATTACATTGCAGCAATTAACAAGCCACATGGCAAATACAGTACATAAAACCTAAAAGGGTTATAGGAGTGAGGAAAAGCAACAGTGGTAGGAGAGAAGAGTAAACGTTTAGAGACATCTACAGCAAATTCCTATAACTCTGAAAAAAAGATATCAAAAGTACTATCTCAACAAGGTATTTTCCATTTATTTAACATGATTGGAAAGGGACAACCAATTATAATCAACATTATGTCAAATAGAAAACAACCCTGATTAGAATAAGGGCAACAATAACATAAAAAAAACACAATGAGAATGCTACTTCCTCTCACCATCTACAAGTATGCAACATGACTGAAACTAAGCTAGTGCATGCATAGAGCCCATTGCCAAGCAGGTTTTTACTGCAACGTAAAATGGCTTTTAATGGAGAAAATATGTAAGAGACCACATAGAGAGAAAAAAAGAGACTGAAAAGTAAAAAGAATGAGAGAGGCTCCAAGCATAAGACTGTATACCACATGGAGAGAGACACAGCAGGGATTATAGAGAGAGATAGTACAAGTGCAGGAGGAATACTATGGCTGGAAAAGTATTTGAAAGGTTATTAAGGGATAACATTCAGGAATTCATTGAGAAGAATGTGGTTATCAGCAAAGATGTATATGGTTTTATGAAACATAGGTCATATCAAACTAACTTAATTGCATTCTACCAGGGCCGGTGCAAGGATTCTTGCCGCCCTGGGCAGCAATCCATTTTGCCGCCCCCTCATGAAGGCAACTACATTCTCTCACAGGTTTATTCACTAAATTCTGAATTGCAATGAACACACTGCCTAATAGAAATACTCATCCAGTATATGCATCCATATAAACACACTGCCTAATACATCGATCCACACAGACTGCCTATTACATACAATCAACCATATGCACATTACACAAATCCTCACACACACCGCCTAATAAATACATTCATACACTCATACTTCTGAATGCATAGATCAATACACACGTACTACCTAATACATACATCAATAGACACATACTGCCTAATAAATATATCCACACACTCTTTATCAATGCATTTGGTGCTGTTTAATTTGTAATAATATTGAGATTTACTTTATGTTACTACAAACATTTTTTCGGTTTAATATATAATTCTATTAATATATATTTTAAATATAATTTAATATATACGTATCTAATTACATGGTCACTCACACACTCTGACATACATACACATTTTCACTTACACACTTTCACTTGCAATGTCACATACACATTCTGACTAACACACACTCTCACTGACATACACAGTGTCGCTTACACACTCACTGACATACAGTGCCAGTTACACACTTTCACTAACACACACACTGACATACACAGAGTCACTCACACACTTTCACTAACACACACTCTCACTGACATACAGTGTTACTTGCACATTCACTGACATACACAATGTCATTTACACAGTCACTAACACACAGTATCACACACACACACACTGTCACTGACATACACACACAGTTTCACTTACACACACACACTCTCAGTGACATTCACAGTGCCACTTACACACTCTCATTAACACACACACTGTCACTCAAGCACAAACTCACACCACTTTACATATAGTCACACTTTATTTACACACACAAACACAGCAATTCAATGCACACAGACCCATTTACCATCATACACATAATCAGTTCCACTTACCTTCAGATGGATCATTCATAGGTGCTGTGAATGGAGCAGAGGGGTCTAGCCTGCAGGTAGCTGGTGCTTTTCCTGGCGGGGGGAGCAGGAGAGCCGTGCACTGTGAGCACAGGCTACTTCCTGTTCCCCTCAGAGTGCTTCCGGTGGTCACAGGCAGGGGGCAGCTGGGATATTAAGTCATGTCCCGCTTCCCCTGCCTGCAGGAAGCACAAAGCTCTGCTCAGGTGCTGGGGTTACAGCATACCCCTCTCCCGAGCAGGCAAGCAGCTGAATGGCTGCGCTGGGGGGTGACTAAGAAGCCGCTCGCCCAGCACACCAGCCCCAGGCAGCAGCAGGGCAGCCCACCAGGAAACCTCCCGGGTGGGCGCCCCCCAGAGGCCGGCGCCCCAGGTGAATGCCTTATTCGCCTTAATGGTAGCGCCGGCCCTGCATTCTACAATTAAACAGGGTGTTGCAGTGGATGTGATATACTTGGGTTTTGTCAAGACATTTGATACAGTTCCACAAGGTAGATTAGTGTTCAAACTCAAAGAAATTGGTCTAGATGAAAATCTTGTTTTTCGGTAGAACATTGGCTTAAAAATAGAGTACAGAGAGTTGTCATTAATGGTAGATTTTCAAGTTGGACAGAGGTGTTAAGTGGTGAACCCTGTATGCCTCAGAGTTCTGTTCTGTGCCCCCTTCTATTTAACATATTTATAAATGATCTTGAAATAAGCATTGAAAGCCATGTTTCAATGTTTGCAGATGACACAAAACTCTGTAAAGTAATACAATGTGAGCAAAATATTACTTTTCTGCAGAGGGATTTAGATAGACTGGGGGACTGGGCACTCAAATGGCAGATGAAATTTAATGTATAAAAATGCAAAGTTATGCACTCCAGGGTAAAGAATGCACAAGCAACTTGTACCCTAAATGGTACGGAATTAAGGAAAAGAAAAAGTAGAAAAAGTGGAGAGGAGGGCTACAAAATGTAGAAAGGTTAACAAATTGAAACCTCTTTAGTTTAGAAAAACCATGCCTTGGAGGGGAAATGATAACATTACACAAATCTATGGTCTGGAAGTCTATTCATAAACAGGACTATACATAGGAAACAAGGGCATGTGTTTAGACTGGAAGAAATAAGATTTTGTCTAAGGCAAAGGAAAGGTTTGTTTACTGTAAGAAAAATAAGGATTCGGAATTCTCTACCTGAAGAGGTGGTTTTATTAAATATTTAACAACAACTAGATGCATACTTGCAAAAACATTTTATTTAATGATATATATTTTTCAACTGTAGGTTAAAAGCTTATTGGTCCAAGGATAAAGCTGACTGCCAATATTGGGTCAAGAACTTTTTTGTTTCCTAGTTTGTTGCAAAATTGGAAGTGCTTCAAACTGGATTTGTTTTGCCGCCTTTGGGATCAACAGCAAAAAAACTAATGAGAGAGAGACTGAAGTTGATGGACACATGTCTCTTTTCATCCTATGTAACTATGATACAGACACTGTATGTAAGGGTTCTAGTAAGTGAGACAATAGGGATATTTATCAAAGTCTCACACAAACTTTAGTGTCTAAATTTTCTGTAAATATTTGGCGTAATTTATGAAAACTGTGTTTTCTTGTTTTCTTCTTATCTGTTACTTCTTTTGCTCCCTGTCATTTAATTTTGATAATTGCCATTTTTTCGTAGAACACATTTTGAATGGGAGATAGGCAGGGCCTTCTTTAATGAGGGGCAAACGGGGCAGCTGCCCCAGGCCCAGTTGTTCTTGGGGGGGCCAAAAGCAGCTGCCCAGTGGGCGCCCTGCCTGCAGCCAGGATTGAACAGCCCACTGGGATACTGATAAATTTCCCAGTGGGCTTCAGCAGGTGAGGTAACCAGGGGCCCCTGGGCCTTTTGAGAGTGCTCCAGACTGGGCCTCTATCTTCTGCCTGCTGGGAGGAAGTGTGGTAAAGTCACTTCCTCCCAAGTAACAGAGTGCCGCTGGGGAGGAGGAGGTACACATGGAGAGGAGGAGGCACACACTAAAAAGAAGGAGAGGGGAACAATCCCCGTCTAAGGATATATATGAGGTAGTGGTGGTCCCAATCGTCTCGGATGGAGTAATATGTGGAGAGACAGGAGAATCCAGATAGTGCAATATATATTTGTAAAATAAAGGGTGAATAAAATGATATAAAATCAGTACTCACATTTACTAGAGCAGAACTTGCTCTAGTTTCTTTAGCGTAGGTGGTATAGTCCCCCACCAAGGAACAGGATGGTGGGGACTATACCACCTACGCTAAAGAAACTAGAGCAAGTTCTGCTCTAGTAAATGTGAGTACTGATTTTATATCATTTTATTCACCCTTTATTTTACAAATATATATTGCACTATCTGGATTCTCCTGTCTCTCCACATATTACTCCATCCGAGACGATTGGGACCACCACTACCTCATATATATCCTTAGACGGGGATTGTTCCGTCCAGGCGCACTAACGGCAGAGCTCTAGGTTAGCTCTGGGATATGTGAGTGGAAAACTACTAGTATTATTCATCTACATACTTATTGTACCAAACATATTGCACTATTATTCTTTGTATGTTCCTTTTTATTTTCTGAGGTCATATTGTGTAAGAGGACCATTACTTCAAATATAGTGTACGTATACTCTTTTGTTTATTCATCTAGTTCTTTATATTTAAGGCATGGTCTCCTCCTTCTTTTTCTCACGTCACTTCTTTACAAGGTTGGGGTTCCTTGTATTGGTCACTGCAGCCTAATATTTTATATAGTGAGCGCCTAATTCATCCATCTTTTTGTACATCATATTTGTGTCAGTGTTTGTATCTGACTGTGTGAATCTGTTTGTGTGTGTGTGTGTCAGTGTGTATCTGGCTGTGTTTGTGTCAGTGTGTATATCTGGCTGTTTGTGTCAGTGTGTGTATCTGGCTGTGTCAGTGTGTGTGTGTGTGTGTATCTGCCAGTCTGTGTCATTGGGTGCATACAGGGCCGCCATCAGGGGGTGACAACCATAACAGTTGTCAAGGGCCCGGCGGCCCTGGGGGGCCCGGCCGCCCGGGCCCCACGTGTGGGGCCCATCGGGTGGCCCACACACTTAGGGCCACCCGATAAGCCCCCTCCTTCAGGGGCCCGGTCAGCGCTGTGGCCGTTGTATAGCGCGACCGGGCCCCTTTAAAAAAAATAAAATAAAAAAAAAAGCAGCCGCAAGTACTGCTGGGAGGAAGTGGTCACTTCCTCCCAGCTCACTCCGCGCGGGAGGAGCGCGCGCCCAGCCGTGAAGAAGGAGAGCCAGGCAGTGAAGAGGGAGCAGCGCCGACTCCCATCATCCCCAGCCACCCTACTGCAAAGAAAAGGTAAGAGACAGGAGGGTGGCTGGAAAATGAGCTGTGTGTGTGTGTGTCTGTATGCATGTATGTCTATGTATGTATGTATGTATGTCTGTCTGGATGCATGCATGTCTGTCTGTGTGTATGTCTATGTCTGTCTGCATGTATGTCTGTGTGTCTGTATGCATGTATGTGTATGTATGTATGTCTGTCTGTCTGTATGCATGTATGTCTATGTATGTATGTATGTCTGTCTGGATGCATGCATGTCTGTCTGTGTGTATGTCTATGTCTGTCTGCATGTATGTCTGTGTGTCTGTATGCATGTATGTGTATGTATGTATGTATGTATGTATGTCTGTCTGTATGCATGTATGTCTGTGTGTCTGTATGCATGTATGTCTATGTATGTATGTATGTCTGGATGCATGCATGGCTGTCTGTATGTCTATGTCTGTCTGTCTGTATGCATGTATGTCTGTGTGTCTGGATGCATGTATGTGTCTGTCTGTCTGTCTGTCTGTATGCATGTATGTGTATGTATGTATGTCTGTCTGTATGCATGCATGGCTGTCTGTATGTCTATGTCTGTCTGTCTGTATGCGTGTATGTCTGTCTGTATGCATGTATGTCTGTGTGTCTGGATGCAGTATATATGTCTGTGTATGTATGTCTGTCTGTATATGCATGTATGTATGTATGTATGTCTGTGTATGTCTGTATGCATGTATGTCTGTCTGTATGCATGTGTGTCTGTGTGTCTGGATGCATGTATGTGTATATATGTCTGTCTGTGTATGTATGTCTGTCTGTGTATGTATGTCTGTCTGTATATGTATGTGTGTCTGTCTGTCTGTGTATGTCTGTATGCGTGTATGTCTGTCTGTATGCATGCATGGCTGTCTGTATGTCTATGTCTGTCTGTCTGTATGCGTGTATGTCTGTCTGTATGCATGTCTGTGTGTCTGGATGCAGTATATATGTCTGTGTATGTATGTCTGTCTGTATATGTATGTATGTATGTCTGTCTGTGTATGTCTGTATGCATGTATGTCTGTCTGTATGCATGTATGTCTGTGTGTCTGGATGCATGCATGTGTATATATGTCTGTCTGTATATGTATGTATGTCTGTCTGTCTGTCTGTGTATGTCTGTATGCATGTATGTCTATGTATGTATGTATGTATGTATGTAAATTAGAGGGACAAAGGTTTAAAAATAATATCAGGAAGTATTACTTTACTGAGAGGGTAGTGGATGCATGGAATAGCCTTCCAGCTGAAGTGGTAGAGGTTAACACAGTAAAAGAGGTTTAAGCATGCGTGGGATAGGCATAAGGCTATCCTAACTATAAGATAAGGCCAGGGACTAATGAAAGTATTTAGAAAACTGGGCAGACTAGATGGGCCGAATGGTTCTTATCTGCCGTCACATTCTATGTTTCTATGTTTCTATGTTTCTATGTTTCTATGTCTGTCTGGATGCATACATGTCTGTCTGTCTGTCTGTATGCGTGTATGTCTGTATGCATGTATGTCTGTGTGTCTGGATGCATGTATGTGTATGTATGTCTGTCTGTGTATGTATGTATGTCTGTCTGTGTATGGATGTCTGTCTGTGTATGTATGTCTGTCTGCATGCATGTATGTCTGTCGTATGTCTATGTATGTATGTCTGTATGCATGCATGTATGTGTGTATGTCTGTATGTATGTCTGTGTGTATGTCTATGTATGTATGTCTGTCTGTATGTATATGTCTGTATTTATGTACGTATGTCTGTATGCATGTATGTCTATGTATGTATGTGTGTATGTCTGTGTGTATGCCTATGTCTGTCTGACTGCATGCATGTATGTCTACGTATGTATGTCTGTCTATGTATGTTTGTGTATGTCTGTATGCATACATGTATGTCTGTATGCATGTATGTCTGTATGCATGTATGTCTGTCTGTATGTATGTCTATGTATGTATATATGTATGTCTGTATGTCATTATATATGTATATATTTATGTCTGTATGTCAGTATGAATGTATGTCTGCATATCATTATGAACGTAGGTCTGTGTGTATGTGTGTATGGATGTCTGTATGCATGTATGTCTGTCAGTATGTCTGTATATATGCATGTATGTCTGTCTGTATGTATGTATGTATGTATGTCTGTATGCCATCCATTATGAATGTATGTCTGTGCATGTCTGTATGCCATTATGAATGTATGTGTGTATGGATGTCAGTGTCTGTATGTATGAATGTGTGTGTGTGTGTGTGTATGTATGTATGTCGGTGTCTGTATGTATGTATGTGTCTTTATGTCCTCTTGCATGTGTTTCTGTATGTATGTTAGTATGTGTCTGTCTGTCACTATGTATGCCTGTGTGTATGTCTCAGTATGTGTGTGTCAGTATGTATGCCTGTATGCGTGTATGTCTGTTTCAGTATGTGTGTCTGTTAGTATGTAACTGTGTCCTTTTGTATCAGTGTGTGCGTTTGTGTCTGTGTGTGGACCCAGTGGGCGGTATTTGGAGGCGGGCCCCAGGGAGCCCAGACCCTGAGCTGAGTTAGGGGCCCCAAAATTTCTGGTGGCGGCCCTGTGTGCTAATGTGTATGTATATCTGTGAATGTATGTCAGACATCTCGGCAATCAAACACAACATGCAAACACACCCCTGCATATATTACATACAAACACACCTCTGAATTCAAACTCAAAAAAGAATATAGAAACACAACCCTTCACTCAAACACCAATACTACACCCTACATGCACACACTTACTGTATACAACAACATGTTCACATTCAAATGCACAAACACTACTCACAAATACAGCCCTGCAAGAATGGCCAAATTGTAGATCCCCAGCTAGCATATCATCGTGGGAATTGTACAACAGATGAAGATCTATCTTTTCTCCGCTCTAGTTCTAGACGGGAGGCTCAAAACAATGTCTTGCACCAGGGCCCTCTCTACATTAGTTCTGCCACTGTGTTGGGGTGGAGGGCAGGATCCAGGGGGCCCAAGCAAATGCTTGCCCAGGGTCCAATCAATGTTAAAGATGGCCCTGGAGACAGGAGATTGACTGTGTTATTGATCCTAGTGTGAGATTAGGTTACCAATTTACACTTTTTAAAAGTTTTTTTTTTTTCCTAACAGTTTTTAGGAAGATAATTATTTTTATAGAACGTGTTGTTGAAGGAAAAAAAAATTAAACAAGGAAAGAAAATCCTCTTGCCTAGCTACTGCCACAGTGGCATCACACATGTTTTAAGTGATAGATAGCCTGCTTCATTCATCCTACTTTGAGACTGGTGGTTTTTGTAAGGCACGTGTCTTCTGCTAGCCACTGCTACTTAACACTAACTGGGTTATTCACTAAGGTCCAAATGGCCCAGTACCAAATGGGGCAAAACCATCTGGCTGAATACAGAGCCAATCTGACAGCAAAATGTGGATATTGTCCACTGTAGCGGATTGGTACCGGGCTGTCCCACGACATGTATGAGAATAAGTGTATTTGGTCATATGGCTGGTTTAATGTGTATGTACATGTATAGAAAGCATGGTATCCGGGTATAATGACAGTTAAATGTATGTAAAGAATTGTATTCCTCTAGTTGTTCGGTAGAATCATTCAAATAAAACAAGGGAATGAAACTACCGAACAACCAGACCACCCAGGAATGAGTGTGCCTCCAATTACCGTTTGCAACAATGTTGCAAACGGGTAATTGGCAATCAGTGCAGTGTGGTCTTTGTCCTCTGGGTGGCCGCCATTCGGGAAACAAACACGTGGCGGCGGCCATCTTAAACTACCGAACAGCGGTGTTTTGCCGTCGAGTGTCTGGAACTAAAATCGGACACTTGACTAGGCAAACACCGCTGAGACCTCCATACTTCCAGAAATTCGTATGGAAACTACCGAATGACCCGCCGTTCGGTAGAAAGAGCCCCATAAACAAGGGAATTCATTCAAACCCTCTCCAGGCTCTATAACACAGGCAATTCGCCTGTTTTCATTCCCTTGTTTGTGACCGACCGCAGGGCCAAAATGCATGGAACTGTTTTCGGATACTTTACCCATGCGGTCGGTCAAATCTTTGGAACCCCATATCTCACGAACCATTCATCCGAATGGGCTAATTTTTAAGTATGTTGGTCCCCCAGAATAGAGCTATCTGGGGATGTTGGATTTGTGGATGTACCCCAAGTATTTAGGGTACATCCAAAACTCGGGGAAAACTGTGTACACAATAAGGGGATTATGATGCTAGAGGAGGGGAGGAGATCTGTGGGAGGTTACTACTTAGAGATTGGATAATGTCTTAAGTGATAGAACCTCCTCCCTTGCATGGGAGAGGGCTTTATAAGGAACTGTGGAATAAAGCTTGTCAGACTACTCCTGAAACTGTGTGTCGTCCAGTTATTGGGATTGCGATGGGGATACTGCTGTATTACTTTACCTGCTGGAAACCTTGCCTGTGGACTTAACATCACCTTGTTCCTGAGCCTCACTGGAATCTCTAGTGGAGAATAGCTGTGCAAGATCGGCTCTCCGCTACATTGGTTGGCAGCGCTGGGATCCAAACTCACAGAGGAACAAGCGTAAATGGAGTACGGATGGAGATTGATTTTTCTGCGCTAAAACGCTCCACGCTAAAGGACCTCCTAGAGGCAAGGGGTATACAAGCCAGCAATAAGAAGAAAGCAGTACTTGTTACAGAACTCATGGCAGAGTACAGAATGGAGGGCGATTCAGTTCCGGCACAGAGGGAGCCGGGAGGAACACCACAAGGATCGGAATTCCAGAGGCAGGTTCAGTTCAGGCTATCCTTTTATGGGGAAAACCCCCCAACAGAAATTGTTACCAGGACAATGGCCGAGGTACAAGAATTCATCCTAAGGACACAGGCACCAGAACAAAGCTCTGCAATTAATGTGCCACAGGAAGGTAAGCCTAAAATACCATACCAGGCTTTTAAAACATATGTGGAGGCAGAGGAAGATATAGACGCTTTCCTGCAAGACTTTGAAAGACTGTGTGCACTGCATAAAATTAACGCAGAGGACTGGGTACCTATTTTGGCCGGAAGGTTAACCGGGAGGGCAGCAGAGGCATATCGGACTGTACCTAATGACGAAATAAGGAATTACAGTAAAGTGAAAGAAATTATACTCGCCAGGTATGCTATAACACCCGAGGCGTACCGGCGGAGGTTCCGGGATCTAAAGAAAACAGAGAAGGACTCGCACGCAGAGTGGGCATGCCGATTACAGGGGGCAGCGCTCGGGTGGGTGCAAGCTAGCAAGGCACGTTCTATGGAGGAGGTAATACAAATGTTGCTGATGGAGCAGTTCTATGAGGGAGTAACCAATGAGGTCCAGGAATGGGTAAGGGACAGAAACCCTACTTCCCTTACCGAGGCGGCTAGGAAAGCGGATGACTACCTGGATGCACGCAGGTCACAAAAACCTGCAGCTCCAAAAGCAACCTTTAAAACATTCGGGGGAAACAACTACACCCCAGCTCCACCGAGACCGCTACCACCACCTCCACCACCCGCTGCACAGCCCCGGTTCCGACAACCCACCGCTGGCCCCTGTCATCACTGCCAGAAGTGGGGACATTATAAAAGGGAATGCCCACAGCTACGGGACCGTTCCACCTGGATTCGTCCAGGCCCACCTCCACCCAGGGCGGCCGCAGCCCACCACTACCAGGACCTAGTCACCACCCCATATGGTTCCGCAGTCCCCATTACTACTGTGGAACAATGGGAGGTACTGCACGAGGCAGATCTGGTCCAGGCCAATGTGGATAATCTACGGCACCATCGACAGACGGTATATCTGAATGGTACAGCAGTCCGGGGATTACGAGATTCGGGAGCCACCATCACTTTGGTACAGAGCCACCTGATTTCAGATCAGGCAAAACTGAACAAAACTGTTGCCGTCCGGGTAGCTGGGGGAGCAGTGTACCGGCTACCTACAGCAAGGGTACATTTACATTGGGGAGCGGGGGCAGGGGAAGTGGAGGTGGGGTTGATGCCACATTTACCGGCGGAGGTTCTATTGGGGAACGATCTGGGGAGGCTCACTTCTGCTTTTGAGCCCCAGTCACCCACCACAGGAGAGGTCAACCCTGTAGTCACCCGACAACAGGCCCGCACCCAGGACCACAACACACTGCCGGAGGTCCAGGTAAGCAACCCTACCCCCCCTCTAGAATGTGTCCCCTGGGCTCCACCTAATGAATTTGTAGCTGAAGTCGCAACAGACCCCACGCTTCAGGTGTATAGGGACAAGGTTGGCACGGGTTCCCCCGGGGCGGAGGGAGAGAAGTTTATCTGGGATAAACAACTTTTATACAGGGAAACAACCAAACAGATTACGGGGTTAGACCCGATAGCGAGGAGACAATTAGTGGTACCACAGCGGTACCGGGCTGAATTACTCCGGATAGCGCATGATATTCCGCTATCCGGACATCTAGGGGTTAGTCGCACCAGGTACAGACTAACCCAGAGTTTCTTCTGGCCAGGGATTAGCCAGGAAGTACGCAGATATTGCACGACTTGCGATACCTGCCAGAGAGTGGGAAAAAGGGGGGATCGCAGGAAGGCTAAACTTCACCCCTTACCCATAATAGAGGAACCTTTTAGCCGAATAGCGGTGGATCTGATAGGCCCCCTCAATAAAGTTAGCCCGTCAGGAAAACGGTATATTTTAACGGTCGTAGATTATGCCACCAGGTATCCAGAGGCAGTGGCTCTGACCAACATCCACGCTGAGACGGTCGCGGATGCCCTCATGCGGATATTCTCCCGGATGGGATTACCCAGGGAGATTATCTCGGATCAGGGTACCCAGTTTACCGCAGAATTCACCCAACACCTCTGGAGGATCTGTGGCATTAAGCCTATTATCAGCGCCCCTTACCACCCCCAGACGAACGGGCTCTGCGAACGATTCAATGGTACCTTGAAGCAGATGCTCCGAACCTTCGCAGAGACCCACAAGGACTGGGAACGATTCCTGCCGCACCTCCTATTTGCATACCGGGAGGTGCCGCAGGAATCCACAGGGTTCTCCCCGTTTGAATTATTGTTTGGAAGGAGGGTCCGAGGCCCATTGGATCTTATTAGAGAGCATTGGGAGGGAGACCGGAGCACAGATGGCACTCCCATCCTACCATATGTGTTGGCCTTTCGGGACCGCCTAGAAGCGTTGACCAAGACGGTACGGGAAAACCTTCAGGAGGCCCAGACCCGCCAGCGTACATGGTATGATCGGGGAGCCAGGGACCGTAGCTTTCAGGTCGGGCAGAAGGTACTAATTTTAAAACCTGTCCGACATGATAAGTTACAGGCCGCCTGGCAGGGCCCATATAAGGTGGTGGAGCAAAGATGCGATACCACCTATATTATCGGCCCCTGCACAGGGACTGGGGGGCGACGCATGCTCCATGTGAACATGCTGAAGCCCTACCACGAGCGTACTGAGGAGGTAACCGCCATCTGTGCCCCTAACACGGAAGAGTTTGACAGCTTACCCCTCCCCGATTTGCTGGGGGATGGGAAGCTGTCCGGAGATTTAGGGGAGGTTACGCTGGGAGATCGGCTGAGCCCACAGGAGCGGATCGAGGTACAGCAACTATTGGAAGAGAAACGCGACACGTTCTCTAATGTACCTGGATACACGCCTCTGGCAACTCACCGGGTCGAGACCCCAGGGCAACTACCCATGCGCCAGACGCCATACCGCATTCCAGAAGCGGTACGGGCAAACATGCGTAAGGAGATCGACGAAATGCTCCAACTGGGGGTGATTGAACCCTCAGACAGTCCTTGGGCATCTCCTGTAGTCCTCGTACCAAAGCGAGACGGTACGACCCGCTTCTGCGTGGACTATAGGAGATTGAACGAGAAGACTGTATCTGACGCCTATCCGATGCCCCGGATAGACGAGTTACTGGACAGAATGGCCAGGGGCCAATACCTCACCACTATTGACTTGTGTAAAGGGTATTGGCAAATCCCCCTGGCCCCAGACGCCATCCCGAAGTCGGCCTTTGTCACCCCATTTGGCTTGTACCAGTTTAAGGTCATGCCATTTGGGATGAAAAACGCCCCAGCCACCTTCCAAAGGATGGTGGATCGACTCCTAGATGGATTCCAGGACTATACATGTGCCTACCTGGACGATATTGCTATTTTTAGCAATACGTGGCAGGAACACTTAGCTCACATCGGAGCTGTACTAGATAGGATAAGGGAAGCAGGTCTGACCTTGAAGCCGGCCAAGTGTAGTATCGGCATGGCTGAGGTACAATACCTGGGACATAGAGTAGGGTGCGATAAACAAAAACCCGAACCCGCCAAAGTAGAGGCTGTAGCCCAGTGGCCCACCCCTAGGACTAAGACCCAGGTTTTAGCGTTTCTAGGGACAGCAGGGTATTACCGGAAGTTTGTTCCCAATTATAGCGCCCTGGCCAAACCCCTCACTGACCTGACCCGTAAGAACCTTCCCCGCCAAGTAAACTGGACCCCGGAGTGTGAGCAGGCATTCCAACAATTGAAAAATGCACTGATAAATGCCCCTGTCTTGGCAGCTCCCAATCCAACTAAACGTTTTCTTGTTCACACAGACGCTTCTATGTTTGGATTGGGGGCAGTACTGAGTCAAGTCGGGGCCGATGGCGGGGAACATCCAGTGGCTTACATCAGTCGCAAACTGTTACCTCGAGAAGTAAGCTACGCCGCCATCGAAAAGGAATGCCTGGCTGTGGTGTGGGCCCTAAAGAAGCTACAACCCTATTTATATGGACAGCCCTTTTCCTTGCTCACGGATCACAACCCGTTAGTCTGGCTGAACCGGGTGGCTGGAGACAACGCCAGGCTGCTGCGCTGGAGTTTGGCGCTACAGCCTTTTGACTTTAATATCCAGTACCGGCCGGGTAAGCAGAATGGAAATGCTGACGGGTTGTCAAGACAAACTGACTTAGAGAAATGATCCGTGAGCCCCCGGACATCCCCAAGCCGATCCGTGTTGGATCAGACTGTGTATGCCGGCTTGTGGGCAAGGGGGAGCAGTGTAGCGGATTGGTACCGGGCTGTCCCACGACATGTATGAGAATAAGTGTATTTGGTCATATGGCTGGTTTAATGTGTATGTACATGTATAGAAAGCATGGTATCCGGGTATAATGACAGTTAAATGTATGTAAAGAATTGTATTCCTCTAGTTGTTCGGTAGAATCATTCAAATAAAACAAGGGAATGAAACTACCGAACAACCAGACCACCCAGGAATGAGTGTGCCTCCAATTACCGTTTGCAACAATGTTGCAAACGGGTAATTGGCAATCAGTGCAGTGTGGTCTTTGTCCTCTGGGTGGCCGCCATTCGGGAAACAAACACGTGGCGGCGGCCATCTTAAACTACCGAACAGCGGTGTTTTGCCGTCGAGTGTCTGGAACTAAAATCGGACACTTGACTAGGCAAACACCGCTGAGACCTCCATACTTCCAGAAATTCGTATGGAAACTACCGAATGACCCGCCGTTCGGTAGAAAGAGCCCCATAAACAAGGGAATTCATTCAAACCCTCTCCAGGCTCTATAACACAGGCAATTCGCCTGTTTTCATTCCCTTGTTTGTGACCGACCGCAGGGCCAAAATGCATGGAACTGTTTTCGGATACTTTACCCATGCGGTCGGTCAAATCTTTGGAACCCCATATCTCACGAACCATTCATCCGAATGGGCTAATTTTTAAGTATGTTGGTCCCCCAGAATAGAGCTATCTGGGGATGTTGGATTTGTGGATGTACCCCAAGTATTTAGGGTACATCCAAAACTCGGGGAAAACTGTGTACACAATAAGGGGATTATGATGCTAGAGGAGGGGAGGAGATCTGTGGGAGGTTACTACTTAGAGATTGGATAATGTCTTAAGTGATAGAACCTCCTCCCTTGCATGGGAGAGGGCTTTATAAGGAACTGTGGAATAAAGCTTGTCAGACTACTCCTGAAACTGTGTGTCGTCCAGTTATTGGGATTGCGATGGGGATACTGCTGTATTACTTTACCTGCTGGAAACCTTGCCTGTGGACTTAACATCACCTTGTTCCTGAGCCTCACTGGAATCTCTAGTGGAGAATAGCTGTGCAAGATCGGCTCTCCGCTACATCCACATTATTCAGCAATGTCCGGATTTCAGCCACGCTAAATGCCACTGGAGAGCTGGAATCCAGCCTTGGAGATGGAAAATAATACTAACTATTTGTCTTCCAGCTGCTAGCACAAATCGCTTCATAATCCTCGGCAGTGTGAGGGCTAATTATGTGAAGTAGTGAAGGGCTGCTTGTCGTGTTTTTATTTTGTCTTCACATTACGGATATTTTAACAATCCGAACGGATCAACTCCCGAGGACTGTACCCCTACCCTATCCAGCTATACCAGTGAGACTTTTATATGATTTTTTTTTATCAACCTCTACATTCAATATTTTATTATCCGGACGGACTTCCCTTTATTTTTCATTCTGTTGTTTTAAGTGAGATTTTGTATCATCTATATAGGCCTACTTGTTGTTGTTAATCCATTTAGACCATTTTGTCTGGTTTCTATTGTTATAGACTACTGCTTTAAGCTCTTAGCGCAGCCCTTACCCCCAACTACTTCTAGTTTGTTTTATAAAAGGTCTTGAGGGATTCCCTTTTTTTGGGTTGCTGCTTATTATTGTTATTTAGCGCTGACTCTTCCCTCCTGTTCTTAATTATGTGAAGGATAACCAGTGTTTGCTAGTCAGCCACAACATTAAAAAAGGATTGTGCGAGCTGTACGATAAATGGCGATCTATCTTTTGGTCATCCTTGCGATAGAAGGGGCACAAAAAAAATTCTTGCACCAGGGCCCTCCCTACTCTAGATCTGCATAGGAGATAAATGATTGATGAAATTAATGATTTACTTATATTTTGCAGATTGTGTGTACTGTCGAAATGTGAAATGTGTTATTTAACTGTGCAAGTAAATAATCCTATTTTATTTCTTGTCCCTTCAGGTATATTAAAGAACCAAAATTACTTTGGCTTAATGAAGTCATATAGTTGTATAGATCATGATCCTGCAATATCACTTCTCAATTCTCAGCCTTTTAGGAGTTACATTGTTCTGTTTATGCAGACTTAGCAACATATTCCTTAGCTTTTTAAGCATGCATACAAGACAACAAACGAATATAACAACACACAGAATATAGAAACAAGGTTAAGTTGCACCTTAAAGTAATAAAATGGCAACAAGTAAAAACAGTTAAAACAAGAACAGTAAAAGTCCTATATTAGGACCATAAAATAAAAAGTATATGAAAAGTCCAAAGCTATTTGGTCCAGCAGGTATACTATTCAAGACCTGGAATCGCTATTAGGCATATTCTAGCTCAGCGCTCAGCTATTATGCCTAAAAAGCGATTTCGGCCGCACAACGCAAAACATAACAAGTGCATCGCACAACCCACCCCCAATAACCCCTCATGAGTCCAGTCCCGCTCTGCATACTATTCTCAAGGGGCATTGCGGATAACCACGTGACGTGGTTCTGATTCCGCGCGTCACGTGGTTGGCCTGTTAACCTGAAATAAAGAAAAAAATTGATATTTGTTTTTGAAAACTGAGAAATTAAGTAATTTACTTATTATGATATAAATGTACTTAATCTTCTGTATTTCAACTTTTATGTATCTGCACAAATTATAATTCCATTTCCTGGCCCGCACTGATGATGTGATTTGGCGCCAAAATTTGAAATCAGTGATTGTGTTATCCCTATATATACACAGGTTGGTATGTTTGCATTACCACTTGAAGAAGTCCTGTGTTGGTGAAATGTGTTTGGTTTTATTTTATACTGTTTTACTATTAAAAATATTGGCCATTTTTACCATTTGTGCCATATACCTCTTTTTTATTACTCTTATATTTATTTTCAACCTGGTCACCTACTGAAATCTCTGAAGAACAACTCAAAGAATCCCAGGTGGGGATTATACAACCTACGCCTCAAAATTGAGCAGTAGTTCCTGCTCAATTATATGTGGGTATAAGACCTTTTTAACTGTTTTTATCCCATATTGGTTTTATACAAAGAGCCCTATTTTTCTCTCTCTTTGAAACATTCTACCTTTGAGACACCTGTTTGAAGCAACGTCACCTATATCCGAACAGTGGGGGATCAACGCTACTCAACGTGAATCATACCAGAGCTTGTACTAGCGCTTGAAAACATGAGTATGATTACTAAGTACTGTACATACCTACTGATTTCCTGTGACATATTACACTATTTTAGTCTCTTTTTCTATTTTATGGTTGATTCAGAAGAAACTACAATCTAAAAGAAAAGTGTAGGAACCATGTCTGGAATATCATACCTGCTGTAACAAATAGCTTTGGACTTTTTATATATTTTTTTATTTTATGTCCTGATATTGGACTTTTACTGTTCTTGTTTTATCTATTTTTACTTGTTGGCATTTTATTATTTTTAGGCACAACTTAAAGGGACACTGTAGGCACCCAGACCACTTCAGACCACTTCAGCTAATTGAAGTTGTCTTGGTGCTGTGTCCCTTTTGCACTTAGTGCTGCAATGTAAAAAATTGCAGTTCAAGAAAAATGTTTACATTGCAGCTCTGTGTCTGCCCTAAGTGGCTGTCTAGCAGAAAGCCACTGAGGGCGCTTCTAGAATCATAACAGACTTTTGGTACGTTATCTGACACTGGACGTCCTCACGCTCTGCATGAGGACATCCTGGGTCAGATTTTCCTCATAGGAAAGCAATGATTCAATGCTTTACTATGGGGTGGTCTAATCTGCGCATGGCACTTGGCGCGCATGCGCATGAGACCCCACTCGTCATGGGGCGGAGGAGCGGGCAGAGCTTCGACCCAGTGCCGAGGGACATCAGGTAAGTAAATAATGGGTTTTTAATCCTTAATTTACTTGGTAGGAGGTGGCGCGAGGGAGGCAGAGAGATTGGTATTGCCAGGAATACAGTTTTGTTTTCCTGGCACTACAGTATCCCTTTAGCCTTGTTTCTATTTTCTGTGTGACCCTTTTTGAAGTTTTGTAAGGGAACCCTATTTTTTAAGTTTGCTGCCTTAATACAACTACTGTCTGTTGGTCATTCAGCCCTGCTCCACTTGTCTCATCTGAATATATCAACACAACAACACAGGCAGTGGCCCAGGTATCACCTGGCGGGCAGGCAGGCTGGCCGGCGCGCGAGGGAGCACTCTCCCCTGAGTGCTTCCTCTCCAGCTCCCTCGCGCACCGCACTGATACCGGAGTCGGAAGATGACGTCATCTTCCGGCGCCGGTATCCATACGCAGCGCGTGAGGGAGCTGAAGAGGAAGCACTATGGAGAGAGTGCTCCCTCGTGCGCCGGCCAGCCTGCCTGCCCGCCCGCCCAGTGACCAGCCGCCCAGGAGCCCAGCAGCACCACTGGACCCCAGGGAATGCCCTCAGCACTCCAAAAGGTAAGGAGGCTGGGGGGATTAAATTTAAAAAAAAAACATGTGTTAGTGTGTGAGTGTGAGTGTTAGTGTGTGAGTGTTAGTGTGTGAGTGTGAGTGTTACTGTGAGTGTTAGTGTGTGTGTTAGCTAGTGAGTGTCAGTGAGTGTGTCTGTGGAGTGTGTGTCTGCTACTGAGTGTCAGTGAGTGTGTTACTGTGTGTGTATGTTACTGAGTGTGTTTGTGTGTCTGCTAGTGAGTGTGTTTGATGTCTGTTAGTGAGTGTGTGTTTGTCAGTGAGACTGTATGTTTTGTGAGTGTGTATGTATGTCTGTCGCTGAGTGTGTCTCTGTCAGTAAATGTGTGTCTGTTAGCTAGTGTGTATGCGTCTGTTCGTGAGAGTGTGTGTGTCTTCAGCACTTACCTTTCTCCAGCGTCGGACTCCCTTGGCGCTGGGGATCCCTCCGCCTCTCAGCTCCGAATGCGCATGCACGGCAAGAGCCGTGAGCGCATTCAAACCGCCCATAGGAAAGCATTACTCAATGCTTTCCTATGGACGTTCAGTGTCTTAGAATCATGGAAGCTCCTCTAGCGGCTGTCAGTGAGACACTAGAGCCACTAGAGGCTGGATCAACCCTCAGTGAAACATAGCAGTTTCTCTTAAACTGCTATGCTTTCAGCTGCAGGGTTAAAACTAGAGGGACCTGACACCCAGACCACTTCATTGAGCTGATGTGATCTGGGTGTCTGTAGTGGTCCTTTAAGTGTGTGTGCATCTGCATGCACTGGTGTACATACCGCAGTCGCAGGGGTCGCAGCCCTGCAACCCCTGCGACCAGGTGCCCGCCGCCATGTGTTGCGGCCCCGGCCCACGCAGAGTAAGCGCGGGGGGAGGGGGCAGGCCCACGGATCAATTTTCGCACCTGGGCCCCATGGGTCATGTGTACGCCACTGAACACAGGAAATTGTCAGGACAGAGCATTGAAATATTGTTATTATTATTATTATGCAGACAAATGAAATTACTGCAGAACAAAATACTCAAAAGACCCCAAAACCTGTGATTGCTTTGAAAGAGAGTTGTACATTGCCCAGAGAAACCAACATTGATGGATCCAGAATCTCTGTTTTTTTTTTCTAGATCTCTGCCACCTACCTGGCACACCACTGTGCTCTAACCCAGTCCTACAAGGTCTAAAGATAAGCCAACCATGGTTGAAATACTTGAAACTAAGCTTTTTCCTACCAGGTAATTTATTGGTCCTCTTTATAAAAGGATTTATGAACATGTTAATAATATCAAAAAAGATCTGAGTAGTTTAACTTTTTTAGGCATTCAGATGGTCAAAAAATCTTGGCGAAGTGGGAATTATATTTTAGATATAGGTAAAGAGGAAATGAAATAGGTTCACAAGCTGGAAACCTTGGAACCCAAGGGACTCAACATTGAATTAGATATTTCATCCCCCAGCCCCTACATGTATCTCATTCACACACCCCAGCCCTCCATGTGTCTCATTAAAACCCAGACCCTCCACCATATTTCCCATTCCACCCCAGCACATCCATGTGTCCCATTCCCCCTCCCCTTCATGTGTCCTATCCCCCTACCCCATGTACCTCATGTGTAGCATGGCCAAACTGCAGGCCGCAGTGGAGAAGATTCTGTTCCTCTCTCTGGTCTGATAGGAAGCAGTTTTGTGCTCTCAGGGGTTTGGGAACAGAAGCTCATCTACCACGGTCTGCCTGCTTGGCCATGCTTCATTCAGTGACCAGCAGGAGGGCAGCGCTTCCCCTCCTGCTGGACCCCTGTAATTTCAACATTTGCACCAAGGGCCAGTGGGCCACAGGCGGCCACCCATGGTCCTGGTCCAGCCATTGGCATCTCTCTGATTAGTGGCATCCAGACCACTCCCCCACTTAGTATGCCACTGTCTGGTATATTATACATAAGATCCAGGTGCCGAGAGGCAGGTAATTTTTGGGAGGTGAGAACGATATCATATGCAACGATATCATGCTTTTGATTTGAAGATAGGGAAAAATACCTTTAGAAGGTAAATTACATCTAACTTGCAGATCCGAGAAGGGCAAAATATAACCCTGGTGGATCAATTGCTCCAGTTTGCAGCCAGGTCTGGATAGTCAGGGAGAGGGCTGTCAGATGGAGCGTTTTGATCAAATTTAGTCATCTACTCAAAAACAGTTTGGTAATGGTCCTGTATTTGAAAGGACAACTGTGGCAAATACAGACACTATATATTGTCCTGTTTGTATAACCAATGTTAATGTATGTGTATACCCCTTTAAAAGAACCGGGTTAGGTAGTATGTGTACTATGGTTCAGGGGAATGCTAGCATTCGTATGCTGACGGCATGAAAACCGCCAGCATTCAGGTAATTGTTTCACGAACGGTGAATTTCAACACCATTCGTGAAACGAACAAACTACCGAATGGAGACCACACACAGGAGGTCGTGTGGCCCCCATTAAGGATTGCAACAATGTTGCAATCGGTATTTAAGAGGATTCAGGGTGGCCGTCGTTCGACTACCGACCATGCGGCGGTCAGCCATTTTGGATCCTTTGTTCGTCCAGCGGTATTTGGTCGTCGAGCGCCTGGAACTAAAATCGGCTACTCGATGCCACGAATACCGCTGGACTTCCAAGCCATTCGGGAGCCCCGGGCTTTCGGTAATGTGGCCTCCTAAGCTCAATCGGTAGTTTGAAGCAAGCATAAGTATAATATGTATTTCGTGCGGCGTTTGGTTAGTTAAGCTGGGATCAGAGCGGTACTTTCACGAAATGTGCGCTCAGACCCCAGCTTTCTACCGAACGTCCAGCCATGTTAATGTACCGAATATTACACAAGTTATGGATTTTAAATGTAAATTGTCAGTTCTGCTGCACGAGGGGATAATCCACTTAACGGTATATTCCAGTGGGAGTATCCCTCTCGTCCAGCAGTGCCTGATGGGAGAAATGCAATGCATGATGGGAGAAATGTGGGGAATGCACCTGCTATGTCATTATGGAAACCCCTTGCATGGGGACCTGCATAAATGCTGGAACTTGGAATAAAGCACTCAGTTGACTCCCAGCCTATGTCTCATCTAGTTCTTGGGAGGAAAGGATTCTTATTACGCTACCTGGAATATTGTATGCTGTACCTGCCTATGCTGATTATTGCCTGTGTTCCTGTCTACCAGCGGAGACCTTGTGGATTATACTGCCTCTCCGCTACAATTGGTGTCAAGCGACGGGATTTAAACTACCCAGCAAAGCAACGTTCGGCAGAATCCTAAACGAAAAGCAACAATTCGTGAGTTTATTTATTCGGTGGAAACTGGAACCTGGGAACACGGGGAAATTCACGAACGGCCGTTAAATGAACACAGATTACACGCTCCTAAAGAGAAGCACGCTGAAAGAGTTGCTGGAGGCAAGAGGAGCAACAGCCAGCAGCAAGACAAAGGCTGTATTAATAGCAGAGCTAATGGAAGGGGACAGAGCCACAGCTGCTGCAGCACCTCCAAGGGAGGAAGAGCAAATGGAATTTGAAAGGGAATACAGGAGCAGAATGGCTTTGTTCTCACCAGCACTAGCTGACCAGATGGCTGACAGGATTTATAACGATGTGCAGGAGTACATCATGCTTCGAAGGTCGCAGATGACGCCCCAAACGGGAGCCACATCACCTGTTCAGAGCCTACCAGGGAAAGCAAAAATTCCCTATTAAGCTTTCAAAAGCTATACAGAAGCCGACGGAGAAATAGACGACTACCTGCAGGACTTTGAAAGACTATGCCATTTGCACAATATCAGCACGGAAGATCAAGTACCCCTGCTGGCAGGGAAACTATCTGGTCGCGCTGCAGAGGCATATCGTGCCGTACCAGATGAGGACAGCACAAACTATGCCAAGGTAAAACAGGCCATTCTAGCCAGGTATGCAGTTACCTCAGAGACCTACCGGCTAAAGTTCCAAGAACTTAAAAAGCTACCCAGGGACACTCATATGGAATGGGCCCAACGCTTAAAACGGGCAGCCAAGGGTTGGCTGGAAGCCACCCAAGTAACCACCCTAGACGAACTGTTCCAACTTATGGTGATCATAGGCGTGCGCAGCCTATTGCATTAGGGTGTGCACCCTAAAGCACAAACACGCCGCATGTGTATATATTTATTCTATTTTTATTTTTCTATTTTTACTATATATATTTATATATATATATATATATATATATATATACATATATATATATATATATACACACACACATACATACACTGCTGTGTGTGTGTGCTGCTAGTGTGCTGTGTGAGGGTGGTGTTAGTGGGATGTGTGGGTGAGGGTGCTGGTAGTGTGCTATGTGGGTGAGGGTGTTTGTGTGGGTGCTGTTTGTGTGTGAGGGTGCTGGTAGTGTGCTGTGTGAGGGTGTTTGTGTGTTTGTTAGGGTCCTGTTACTGTGCTGTGTGAGGGTGCTGTGTGTGTGAGGGTGCTGTTTGTGTGATGTGTGCGTTTGTGTGATGTGTGTGGGTGTGGTGTATTTGTGAGGGTGCTGTTTGTGTGTGTGTGTGTGTGTGTTTGTGAGGGTGCTGTTAGTGTGCTGTGTGTGAGGGTGTTGTGTGTTTGTGAGGGTGCTGTGTGTGTTTGTGAGGGTGCGGTTAGTGTACTGTGTGTGTGAGCGTGCTGTATGTGTCTATGTGCTGTGTGTGTGTGTGGGCTGTATGTTGGGAGGGATTGTGGAGGCAGATTAGTAAATATGGGGGCAGATTAGTAAATATCCCCCCTCCCTACCTTATGTAGGGAGGGGGATCCTTGCTGCCATGTGCCATACCTGGTGGTCCAGTGGAGAGTGAACTCTAGCCTGCGGAGCTAGAGTTAACTCTCGCGAGATCTGAGTGTTGCCGTGGCAATGCTCAGATCTCGTGAGAGGAACCTGGCAGAGCTGCTGTCTAGAGCTCCCCGGGTCCTCTACTGCCTCCCTCCGTGTTGCTGTGGGTTGTTGAGGTAGATCTTTGATCTCCCCGCCAGCCCATGGAGGCTAAGAGCAGAGCCGGCACTCAAATAGCGCCGACTCTGCGTGAGCCGTCAAGGGAGATCCGGACATCTCCAGAGAAGTCCTGGGGAATAAAGTGTGGGAACTCTTTTCCCACCCCCCCCAAAAAAAAATATACACGTGTGTGTGTGTGTATATATATACTGACACACAGATATATATACGCGTGCACACACATACTCCGGCACACACATACATTCACAGACACACACACAATTACAGACACACACACACACCCATATACACACATACACTCACAGACACACACACACACACTCACAGACACACACACATACCCATACACTCAGACACACATACTCACAGACACACACACACTCACAGACACACATACACACATACACTCACAGACACACACACTCACAGACACACACACTCACAGACACACACACACATACCCATACACTCAGACACACACATACTCACAGACACACACTTACAGACACACATACACTCACAGACACACACTTACAGACACACATACACTCACAGACACACACTCACAGACACACAAACACACACATACATACATTCACAGACACACTTACAGACACACACACATACATTTACAGACACACTTACAGACACACATTCACAGACACACACACATACACTTACAGACACACATTCGCAGACACACACACATACAATCACAGACACACTTACAGACACACATACATTCACAGACACACTTACAGACACACACACATACATTCACAGACACACTTACAGACACACACATACATTCACAGACACACTTACAGACACACACACACTCAGACAGACACACTCAGACAGACACACACACATACATTCACAGACACACACACACATACAAATAATTTTTTTTTTTATTAAAAAAATGTCCACCCAGCCTCCCTACCTGGAGTGCTGGCGTGGACTTGTCCCTGGGGTCCAGTGGGTCGGGTGCCTGTGTCCATCTCAGACGCGGTGAGAGAGCTGTGTGCTCTCTGCTCCCTCTCACCGCGCGGGCTGTCTGCTGTAGCTGGGAGCCGGAATATGACGTCATATTCCAGCTCCCAGCATCAGCAAACAGCGCGCGACGAGAGGGAGCAGAGAGCACACAGCTCTCTCACTGCGTCTGAGATGGACACAGGCACCCATGACAGGGGGAACATGGGGGCCGGAAGGGGGCATTTGGGGGCACTGAGTGCCCGCAAGAACAGCGTTCCTGCTCAAATAAAAGTGCAGGAACGCTGTTCCTGCAGGACTCAATACATAGGCGTGCCGCGGGGATTAGGGTGTGCCCAGGCACACCCGGCACACCCCGTGCGCATGCCTATGATGGTGATAGAACAGTTCTTTGGGGGACTATCTCCACATTTACACGTTTGGGTGCGAGATCGGAAGCCACGCACCCTACAAGACGCAGCTCAGCTGGCCGATGAGTTCCAGGATGTCAGGAGGGAGCAGCGGGCCCAAATAAAAAACACATATGGGCCTACCCCGCCAGTACCAGCCGTGCCCGCAGCAGTACCAGCACGCCCGGGGGTAACCAATAATATCTACACCCCCAGGTATCTGGCTCGACCCCCGATACGATGCCACACCTGCAACCAACAGGGACATATGCAGCGGGATTGCCCCCGCAACCGACCACGTCCCAGCTGGAACCCCCCGGCACCCAACCAACGAGCAGCGGTGCACTGTGCCCAAGCCGAGACCTACCACGTCCCCGAGGTCCTAGCTTCCACCGGGGAACCTCTGGGTATGTTACATGAATCAAACCCGGTCCAAGCCGCCTCTGACAACCGGCAAGGGCACAGACAAGAGGTACAGATGGAGGGCAGAAAGGTACAGGGGTTGCGAGACTCTGGAGCCACTATAACGCTGGTCCGCAACCACCTGGTACCTAAAGGTCACCTCACAGGGGAATGTGTGGCAGTACGTGTAGCAGGGGCTACAAGATCCCCACTGCCAAGGAACACCTGAATTGGGGAGCGGGGAATGGAAATGTGGAGGTGGGCCTAATGCAGGATTTACCAGCAGATGTTATTTTGGGCAACGATCTGGGGAAGCTGACTTCAGCTTTTGTTCCCCAATCTACTATCCGGGAAGCTTATCCGGTTGTAACTCGACAGCAGGCTCGCACCACAGTACCACCTAACCACTCTGAGGCTCAGGTAAGCAATGTACCCCCCATGCCTAATGTCACCCCCTGGGCGTCCCCCTAAGAATTTGGGTCAGAAGTGGCTCTAGATCCCTCCTTAAAACTGTACAAAGACCGGATAGACAAAAATCAGGCAGGATTCGAGGGAGAAAGGTACATCTGGGATAAGGGACTCCTATACCGCCAAGCCGAGAAAGTGGTAGCAGGAGCCATTCCCATACCCATTAAGCAATTAATTGTCCCCCGGAAATATAGATTAGAACTGCTGCACATCGCGCACGACATACCCCTGTCCGGACACTTAGGGATTAGCAGGACGAAACACAAGTTAACCCATAATTTCTTTTGGCCAGATAACGCTTGGAGGCCCTGACTCAGACTGTGCGCGACAACCTCCAGGTGGCCCAACAGCGACAGCGACAATGGTACGATAGGGGAGCCAGAGACCGCAGCTTTCAGGTGGGGCAAAAGGTACTAATATTACGCCCAGTCCACAAAGACAAGCTGCAGGCCTCTTGGCAAGGCCCATACAGGGTGGTAGAGCAAATATGCGATACCACCTATGTGATCGGCCCAGTCACAGGCACTGTGGTCAAACGCATGCTCCACGTGAACATGCTCAAGCCCTGCCAAGAGCAGACAGAAGAGGTCACTGCGATCTGCGCATCCGCGGCTGAGGATTTCGATAACTTACCTCTCCCCGATTTCTTAGACCAGGAGGGCCAGACCGGAGATTTGGGAGAGATACAGCTGGGGGAGCGGTTAACCACCCAAGAACGGACTCAAGTCCAAAACTTAATTAGGGAGAAAGGGGCCACCTTCTCTAACTTGCCCGGATACACCCCCTTAGCCACCCACAAAGTAGAAACTTTAGACCAAACCCCTCTTCGCCAACCTCCCTATCGTATCCCCGAATCCGTAAAAGGGAGTATGCATAAGGAGGTTGGGGAGATGCTCCAGCTAGGAGTAATAGAGCCCTCTGATAGCCCTTGGGCCTCTCCAGTAGTGCTAGTGCCGAAACGGGATGGAACGACCCGTTTCTGCGTAGACTAACGGAGGCTCAACGACAAAACCACCTCCGATGCTTACCCGATGCCCCGGATAGACGAGCCAGAGGCCAGTACCTCACCACAATAGATCTGTGCAAAGGGTACTGGCAAATTCCACTAGCCGAGGACGCCAACCCTAAGTCGGCGTTTGTCACCCCGTTTGGCTTGTACCAGTTCAGAGTCATGCCATTCGGGATGAAAAATGTCCCGGCTACCTTCCAGAGGATGGTGGATCGGCTACTGGATGGGTTTCAGGAGTATGCTTGTGCGTATTTAGATGATATCGCCATTTTTAGCTGCTCCTGGCCTGAACATCTGACCCACATAGGAGCCATACTAGACCGCATTAGGGAAGCAGGATTGACCCTCAAGCCTAGCAAATGCCACATAGGGATGGCCGAGGTCCAGTATTTGGGACACCGGGTAGGCAGCGGTCAGCAGAAACCCGAGCCGGCCAAGATAGAGGCCGTCGCCAAGTGGCCAACCCCCCGCATTAAGACCCAGGTGTTAGCGTTTTTAGGTACCGCAGGGTACTATCGTAAATTTGTGCCCAATTACAGCGCCCTCGCCAAACCCCTCACTGATCTTACCCGCAAGAATCTACCTAAGATAGTAACCTGGGCCCCAGAGTGCGAACAGGCATTTCAGCAGTTAAAAACGGCTCTTTTAAACGCCCCTGTACTTTCTGCTCCCGATCCAACTAAACGATTTCTCGTTCATACAGACGCTTCTATGTTTGGATTGGGAGCAGTACTGAGCCAAGTCGGAGCGGATAACGGCGAGCACCCAGTGGCTTATCTAAGCAGGAAACGTTTACCCCGGGAAGTGATCTACGCCCCCATTAAAAAGGAGTGCCTGGCTGTGGTGTGGGCCCTCAAAAAGTTACAACCCTATTTGTATGGACAAGCTTTTTCTTTACTCACGGATCACAACCCGTTGGTGTGGCTAAACAGGGTGTCCGGAGACAATGCCAGGCTGCTGCGCTGGAGTTTGGCGCTGCAGCCTTTTGACTTTACCATCCACTAGCGCCCTGGGAAACAAAACGGCAACGCTGACGGGTTATCTAGACAAACAGACATTGACAAGTGATCCGTGAGTACTCTCCCGGACATCCCCAAGCCGATCCGTTAGGATCAGACTGTGTATGCCGGCTTGGTTCTGGGGGAGCATTGTGGCAAACACAGCCACTATATATTGTCCTGTATGTATAACCAATGTTAATGTATGTGTATACCCCTTTAAAGAACCAAGCGGGTTAGGTATTATGTGTACTATGGTTCAGGGGAATGCTAGCATTCGTATGCTGACGGCATGAAAACCGCCAGCATTCAGGTAATCGTTTCACGAACGGTGAATTTCAACACCATTCGTGAAACGAACAAACTACCGAATGGAGACCACACACAGGAGGTCGTGTGGCCCCCATTAAGGATTGCAACAATGTTGCAATCGGTATTTAATAAGGATTCAGGGTGGCCGTCGTTCGACTACCGACCATGCGGCGGTCGGCCATTTTTGGATCCTTTGTTCGTCCAGCGGTATTTGGTCGTCGAGCGCCTGGAACTAAAATTGGCTACTCGATGGCACGAATACCGCTGGACTTCCAAGCCGTTCGGGAGCCCCGGTCTTTCGGTAATGTGGTCTCCTAAGCTCAATCGGTAGTTTGAAGCAAGCATAAGTATAATATGTATTTCGTGCGGTGTTCGGTTAGTTAAGCTGGGATCGGAGCGGTACTTTCACGAAATGTGCACTCAGACCCCAGCTATCTACCGAACGTCCAGCCATGTTAATGTACCGAATATTACCCAAGTTATGGATTTTAAATGTAAATTGTCGGTTCTGCTGCACGAGGGGATAATCCACTTAGCGGTATATTCCAGTGGGAGTATCCCTCTTGTCCAGCAGTGCCTGATGGGAGAAATGCAATGCATGATGGGAGAAATGTGGGGAATGCCCCTGCTATGTCATTATGGAAACCCCTTGCATGGGGACCTGCATAAATGCTGGAACTTGGAATAAAGCACTCAGTTGACTCCCAGCCTATGTCTCGTCTAGTTCTTGGGAGGGAAGGATTCTTATTACGCTACCTGGAATATTGTATGCTGTACCTGCCTATGCTGATTATTGCCTGTGTTCCTGTCTACCAGCGGAGACCTTGTGGATTATACTGCCTCTCCGCTACAACAACAATGTAGTAGAAAATTATAGGCAACACCCCTGTCTGAGATACTTGCTAGTCCACAGTGCATCCATCAAAAAACATCCAGAGAGTTAGCTACATTCTATGTCTACTCACTGACATGTCCTCTAAGGCGCATGAAGAGTAACTACAAATATTAATATAGCAGCTTTGTAAAAGAGAGAAATGTGGGGTAATCCCAACCCACCTCTCAGGGTGTGACTCTAGCACTCTAGCTTTATGGCAGTCCCAAATAATTGAGAATAGGGATTGCAGGGTTTGCAATAAGAAATAGGTATAGTAATAGGAAGTAGCTAGAACATATATAACAGGCAGGGATGGATCATCATTTTGATCTTATTTATTTTGGCTATCCATGACATCTTAACCGCTTTTTTATATTAGAATTTCCTCTCTACAGGCATTAAATAACTACAGCTTAAGAGAAAAGCTTCATAGAAAAGGCAGTGTTTACATTCCCCCCTAGGGACATCTCCAAGTGGCCACTCCTCAGATGGCCACTGGAGGTGCTTCCTGGGGCAGTGCTGCACAGTAGGCAGTACTGTCATTCAGTGCCTCCATGCTCTGCTCTAATGCAATGCATCTCTATGAGTAGGTGCCTATTAGCTAAAACGGTTTTAGCACCACCCCCATCCCGCCTCCTTGCCGATTTCAGCCAATCCAATGATTTCCCAAAAATCTGCAGTTCTGATTATCTCACCAGGAAGGTGGATCGAGGGCAGGTCGAGCATTGGTGGACCCATGCGGCGCTGGATATAAGGTGAGTTTTTACCGTTTCTAAGCCACCTAAATTGTTAATTAAACACTGTTAGGTCAGGAATACATGTCTTCACCCTATAGTGTTCCTTTAAAGGAACACTATTGTCACCTAAATTACTATAGCTAAATAAAGCAGTTTTAGTGTATAGATCATTCCCCTGCAATTGCACTGCTCAATTCACTGTCATTTAGGAGTTAAATCACTTTGTTTCTGTTTATGCAGCCCTAGCCACACCTCCCCTGGCTATCATTGACAGAGCCTGCATGAAAGAAAAACTGGTTTCACTTTCAAACAGATGTAATTTACCTTAAATAATTGTATCTCAATCTCTAAATTGAACTTTAATCACATACAGGAGGCTCTTGCATGGTCTAGCAAGCTATTAACATAGCAGGGAATAAGAAAATCTTAATTAAACAGAACTTGCAATAAAGAGAGCCTAAATAGGGCTCTCTTTACTGGAAGTGTTTATGGAAGGCTGCGCACGTCACATGCAGGGAGGTGTGACTAGGGTTCATAAACAAAGGGATTTAACTCCTAAATGGCAGAGGATTGAGCAGTGAGGCTGCAAGGGCATGTTCTATACACCAAAACTGCTTCATTAAACTAAAGTTGTTCAGGTGACTATAGTGTCCCTTTAAGTAAGGGGATATAATTGTGTTTAAAAATAGTATCCAGACATACTGTTGGTTTTAAACCCAAACAGGTGGGATGGGTAGTTCTTCAAATAAATTCATAATTAACATGAAAGGATTGCACTATATCTATCTGTAATTTTATCAGAAGGGCTTGTGTTTCGGCTTGGTTAAGCATAAGTGGGGTCATAGTAAGACCATAGTCCTTCAAGAGAAACAACAAGGCTGATATCACCTAGAGGTAGAAGGATGACTTAACGTGAGGATAATATCACAGCAAATAAGGGCAAGCTATATTCCACCCCATTGATCCTAATTCCCATAATGTCAGAATGTTGCCTGATCTTGTGCTCTAAGGAAGGAATTAGTAGCAAAGGGGAAGTGTGCACCCTTGACTAATGCCATTTGTGATATTAAAAGGCGTTGAGATAAAGCCAGTATTGGAATCTCTGGCGGCAGGGGCCCCGTATAGAAAACTCAATAAAGGGAGAGAGAAATCCAAATTCTCCAAGGACACCTCTCATGAATGACCAATTCAGCATATCAAAGGCCTCCTTAGTATCTACAGCCAAAAGAAGGCCTCCACAACCAGAAGCACCCAAGTGGGCTATACAATTTAGTATTTTGTAATTATCAGAGCCCTGGCAAGCACGGATGAAACCAGATTCATAATTGAGAATGCTTTCTGGCTAAAATTGGTGAGAGTCTATTAGCAATGAGTTTAGTGTATTATTTAGTGTCACTACTGAGTAGCAAAATGGAGCAAGTAAACACATTGTGCTGTAAGATCTGATTGCAAACGAAACCTTTTTTTAATTGAGACTGTGTTATAGCTAGTGGGTGTGACTAGGGCTCCATAAACAAAGTGATTTAACTCTTTAAAAACTCGTTTATTAAGCTACAGTTATACTGGTGATTAGAGTATTGCTTTAATGTGTATTACATATGTGTCACGTGTGTATAGTCAACGTATGAATTTAGCAAGGGGTCATTATGCATTATTCATCTGGCATCCGCATTCACAGGATGTGATACTCCTGGTGCAGATAGATTGTGTGTTAGAATACATGCATATAAGCTGTTTGCAGTCTAACTGTGACATATACCAGGGTTATGAACAGCTTTAGATATAGTTAGAGTTCCTGGTAATTGAATGCAATATTTTGCTTAGATCTCTGTGCAGGATGTTGAACATAATGTAGTGCTGTCTTACCCATAGTTTCCCATGATGTAAATGTTATACTACACTATTGTATATTTATAGGTAGCACTTAAAGGGATCCTATAGTGCCATGAAAACAAAGCTGTTTTCCAAGCACTAAAGGGTTATTAGGTCCCCCCTTGTAGAACTGAAGGGGTTAAAACCCCTTCAGCCACTTAACTGAATACAGTGCTGATGTCCCTCGGCGCTGTGTCAGGCTCCGCCCATGCTCCTCCTCCGCCGATGTCAGCCGGCAGGGGATAACTAATGCTCATGTGCGGCGATGTCCGCGTACATTAGACCTCCCCATAGGAAAGCATTTTTCAATGAGGTCTGCGAGGACGTCTAGAGTCAGACAACGGATCAAAAGTCTGTTTGGATTCCGGAAGCCCTCTAGTAGCTGTCTCGTAGACAGCCACTGAGGGCAGACTTAGAGCTGCAATGTAAACATTGCAGTTCTCTGGAACTGCAATATTTAACATTGCAGCACTAAGTGCAAAACGGTCACAGCACCCAGACTGCTTCAATTAGCTGAAGTGGTCTGGGTGCCTACAGTGACCCTTTAATATCAAAACTCTTGCAAGATTATTCACTAAAGTGTGTATACTTTAGACTTCAAAAGTGAATTTTAATTCTATAAAGTGGCAAACAGAAAACATTCTGTTAACCCTTAGCAAACGAAAGTGCTTTGGAGTTGTGGAGTGTGCCTTTAACTGAGTATCCCTGCAGGAGACTTCTTTGTTGGCTGCTTTTCTCCCCTGTAACGTTAATAAATCTGCTCCACAGTTTTTTATAGTTTCAATGTCAACTATTAATTATCTTAGGACATCATTGAATCATCCTCTAGTTAAAGCTTTCAGCTTATCTGCTCCAGAACAACTTGATATCCCTGTGAGGGTCAGTAGACGGGGTTAGAGACTATGTGAAAGCTAGATCATACAATGTATTTTGACTGTGACTCTGTTTCATAAATATGATATTTATTTTATAAATAATTATGCAATTCGCATTACTTTTTATATAAGGAATGTATAATAAGTGATTAAGGTTCTTATTTAAAGATTACCACCAAACAATAGATTAAAGGCACAGTTGTGTCCAATGCATATTTGTAACATATTTAAATTAGGTTAGGAGATTTAAAAAGCTAAACTGATTTAATCCTCTAGTTTAATGTGAATGATAAATGGAAATGCATGAAGTAGTTTCATTATTTAAAGCATATATTCTAGCTTCTATGCGTTTTCCAAGATCATGCAGTTTCAAAGCTCAATTCTCTGCCAAAAGGTTTTATTTTCAACACAGCACAGTGTGTTTCTTTGGAAGGTTGTATCTTCTTTTCTGCTACTCAAATAACAGAATGGGAAATACAAATTACCAAAGTAAATACAATGTGCAACAAGAGAGGTTTAAAATAAATATCTCTTTCAGGAAATTTGTAGGGAGACTTTATGTTTGAGGCATTGTGAAGTGAGTCCTGGGCTACTTAAACAAACTTATTTAACTACCAATTGACAGAGAATTGAGCAACATGATTACATGGGCAAGGATCTATACACATACTGACACATAAATACACACACTGACACACATGCAGATACACAGACACGTAGTAATACAGATACACAGACACACATGCAGATACACATATACACGCAATGACACACATACAAATACTTAAACACTTACAGATACATAGGGGCACACATTGACACACAGATACACACACATACAGACACACAGATAGACACACATACAGACACAGATTGATACACAGACACACGTGCTGCTTATGGTGTTGCATGTCTGTAGGAACACATATGAGGGATGCTGCTGAGGTATTGCATGACGAGAGGCTGCTTGTTGTATTTTGTGTTTGTAGGTGTACGAGAAAATAGAGGCTTGTAGTGTGTGGGGGTAAATAGGGGCTTTAGTGTGTGTGACAGGATATGGGAGGGTAGGGCCTGCAGTGTGTGGGCTAAGACCTGCAATGTGTGTAGAGGGGATAGGGGCTGTAGGGTATGAGGGGGAAATAAGGGTTGTAGTGTGTAGGTGATAGTAGTGTAGTGTAGAGGTAGGTGCTGTACTGTGTGTGTTTTTGGAGTATGGAGAGTAGTGTGTCTTTAATTAGGGAATAGGGGATATAGTGTAGGAGAATGTGGCTGTAGTATAGGTCAGGATAAGGAATGTAGTTTGTGGGAAGGTAGGGGACGCAGTGTGTGGCATAGGGGCTGTACTGCAGTGGGGGAAACGGCCTGTATTGTAGGGTTTGACAGGGTCTGCAGTATTAGGTTAAGGGTCGCAGATTGTGGGATAAGGGCAAAGTGAAGTTGCAGATAGGAGCTGTAGTGTAGTGGCATATAGGTGGTTTAGTGCTGTATGGCTGTAATTGTTGCTTAGGGTTCTATGTGTTTCTGGAGCATGTTACATAGTTACATAGCTGAAAAGAGACTTGTGTCCATCAAGTTCAGCCTTCCTCACATATGTTCTTGCTGTTGATCCAAAAGAAGGCAAAAAACACAGTCTGAAGCGCTTCCAATTTTGCAACAAACTAGGAAAAATTCCTTCTTGACCCCAAAATAGCAGTCAGGTGTCTCCTTGGATCAATCAGCTATTACCCCACCAATTAGAAATGATATCCCTGTATGTTATGTTTTTGCAAGTATTTATCCAATTGCAGTTTAAATATCTGTATAAACTCTGACAAAACCACCTCTTCAGGGCAAGAATTCCATTTCCTTATTGCTCTTACTGTAAAAAGAACCTTTTGCCTTAGATAAAATCTCCTTTATTCCAGCCTAAATGTGTGACCTCGTGTCCTATGTATAGCCCTGTTTATGAATAGATTTCCAGATAATGGTTTGTACTGGCCCGAATATACTTGTATAATGTTATCATATCCCCTCTCAGGTGCCGTTTTTCCAAACTAAAGAAATTCAAATTTTTAAGCTTTCTTCATAACTAAAATGCTCCATTCCTTTTATCAATTTTGTAGCTCGTCTCTGCACGTTTTCTAGTGCCATGATATCTTTCTTTAGAACAGGTGCCCAAAATTGCACAGCATATTCAAGATGTGGCCAGCGATTTATAAAGAGGCAAAATTATATTTTCATCTCGAGAATTTATGCCCCTATTTATACATGACAAAACCTTACCGGCCTTAGCAACGGCAGATTGACATTGCATATTGCTGCCTAATTTGTTGACTATAACAATTCCCAAATCCTTCTTGTGTGTGGTTATCCCTATTTCACCACCATTTAGGGTGTAAATTGCTTGTGCATTCTTAACCCCGAAGTGCATAACTTTGCATTTCTCTACGTTAAATTTCATCTGCCATTTTAGTGCCCAGTCCCCCAATCAATCTAAATCCATCTGCAGCAAGGCAATATCCTGCTCACATTTTATTACTTTACAGAGTTTTACGTCACTGATACGTGGCTTTCAATGCCCATTTCATGTTAAAATGAATTATTAAAAATGCTAAAATAGATGTAAACTGAAATGGAGAAAGGCCAACCCATGAAGGGAATAGAAAGGGGGGAGCATGACTGCTGCCCTGAGGGGTTGGCATAGCAACCAAATGGATACAGTTGGTTTACAGTTGGAAGCAGGGAATTCTGGGAAAATTACCAGACTACTGGTGAACAATGCTGAGGGAGCCTGGCAGTGTCTTTCCTCCGGTAGTCCCTGTAGAAATTACATTTATGAAACTAGAAAAGCTACAATTTCTGGGGAAATTGTGTGAAGTGTTCTTGCCTCCACCAGTAGTCTACAACTGAAGTGGGCGGAGTAACTGTTATCATTTATATAGCACATTTAATTGCAACGTTGTTGCACACTTACATTAAAACATACATTTATAAAAAACATTAGCAGGTGTACAAAAGGCTCTGTCTATGACATCACTTGCTGCTGCAGCCTGGCACAGGTCAGAGTATTTTGGCGGTAGCCATCTTCAAACGGTCGTATTTTAAAAACTATAAATGCTACAGCGAAGAGCTTTATATTGTGAGAATCACAAGACCCAGACCTACATTTTGATGCATAGTATCTCTGCAATATTAACAAAAAAGGCACAGTCACAGTTTAGAAATTGCCCTTCAAATGTGAGCTTTGCAGAGTGGAGTTTCAATGAATGTCAATGGACGGCGTGAGTTGCAAACAAATGGCCATATTGTGAAAACTATCAGGACTATGGCTTAGCTGTGGACATTTTTAGTGGCAGCAGGGGTAGCTGAACATTTTGATATAAGATTTGTGTAGGTGGGCCTAAAAATGAGGGAGTGGTGGCAGTTTAGAAATCATGTCCTGATTTTTCAGCTTTTGCCAGCTCCCACTCTAGCTTTGCCATTCATTCCTATGGGACAAATTTCGCAACAAGAACGACAATATTCCGTGAACCATTCGGCGAAACGTTCCACAAAGTAATAGCACACCAATCGGGAACAATCCGCACGTTTCGGTATATTTCTGTCTATGTAGTGTAAAAACTGAGGGAGGAGTTCATCTTGCAAGGCCTAATAGCGCCAGATTCCAGGTTCCTGAGCCCTAGTAGGCCCTCTCTTCTGGCTGGGCAGGATGTCACACCAGAGCATATGGCCACATGCCAGTGGAGATGGAGTGATGCTCGAACCTCCCCCAGGGGCGCATCCGTGATGTCCGTATGCACCGCTGCATGGACATCACAGGCCCCTACGTAATTCAGTTGATGACAGATCAAATTCAGGAGAAGTTTGTGCATTGCATTCAGAGGCAATTTAGCAATTAGATTCGGATGTCATTCAGGATTAGAATGTTATTCAGTCGCTGGATTCTGAGGCAATTCACAGGATGGAATCAGAGTACGTTCACTGGAGTACTCGGAAGCAGTTCACAAAAATTTGACGCAGGAATTCTGCTTTCAGTGCGGTTCGGTGAGCCAAAGAGAGCAAAGTGCAGTTTTCTGCACATTCGGCCGATTATCAGAGGATGAGAGAGAGACTGGTTCCCTTGCTCCAGGTTTGTGAGTATGCTTGCGCTTGCACTTGGGCTGCGCAGACAGAGCCAGCGGGGAGTAGTGGGTCTAAAAGGGAAGTGGTGCAGTTGCATAGAGCAGTGTTAGAGCGCTTCATCCCTGAGCAGGATTCAGGGTCTATACTGCATCCGCGGGTGGGAGTGCATTACAGGAGTTATGGATTTAAGACGAGAATTAAGTAGTACCCCCTCTCTGGGTCCAGTATGTAATGAAACTACGCTGGGTTTACACGTGCCCTTGGATATAATAAATACATTTTTTTTTTTTTTTTTTTTTTTTAAATACATTCGAATTTATGACTTTTGGCATTGTGGAACATCCATTTTAATGGATTAGTTTATATCAGCTCTTTCCATTTGACGCCTGATTGATGTAATTTCCTGTCTCCCGGCAGCATCAGCGAAGGGCGCAGAGGGAGCAGTGCTGGAAAGTCAGTGCTCCCTCGCAGCCCTCTATCCCCCTTACCCACCAACAATATGAAAGCAGATTAGGCGCCCACCGTTTTGGGCAGGCAGGTGCCTACTCTGCATTGCTGCCTGGGGGGGGGGGGCCTAAGGCTGCCGACCGATGCCAGCAGCACCCCCCATAAGGTACACTGGCCCTGAGTAGCGATCCAACAATCTATGGCTGGCTTCATGCCCACAAAGAGGGCTTGGCGTGCCTGCTGTGGCACGCGTGCCATGGGTTCGCCATCGCTGCATATGTTATTAAGTAAATAAAGGACTGTTTTGCCATGCTATATTTTATATTGTCAAATTGAATTGCATGTTCTGCTATTTCTAAATAACGTTTGGTTTTGTCCAGATTAACTGTGCAATGGTCAATATAAAATAAGGATTAATTAATTTACTTTGTAAAAGTTAAATCATTAAGCCCTGCTTAAGGCAAAAAACAAAAAACAAAAAAAAATAATCATATAGAAAATAGTACAAAATGAATTACTATAATGTTAATATGTCCACATGGCTACTACTTTTATGATCTGATATATAAACCATTTACTATTTCTTCTTAGCACTATGAGAAAATAAAATGCAGTGTATTTTTGTAAATGCAGGAGTTCTTTCTTTCAATCACAATGTTCATAGGTGTCAGCATGATTTAAGAAAGAAAAAAATCTTTCTCAGACTCGGCCTACTGGAGCCAATACATTGTTGATTCGTGAATGAACACGTTGCCATGGCAGCACAGCAGGTTTACACAGACACAGTCTAACATCAATACCATGTTGTTTCATGCAAATGCACATTGGCAGGGCTTTCAAAAGCTATTGAATGAATGATTAGCTGATTTGGAGGGAGAACATTTTAGGGGAAGGCACACTAAGGAGAAGGGATGAACATATATAAAAAGATCAAAATGGTTGCAGGCAAACTCTCCTGCTCTATATTTCAACACCTACCCACCATGCAGGTTTTGGGGATAGGTGGAAGCAGAGTTTACTGGTGTGAGGAGTGTCTGTTGGATTCACACAAACTATTTTTAACCCCTGATCCACAACACATTGAGTTACTTACTCAGTGACTACTGAGTAAGAACTCCTGCTTGAATTAAAATAACCAAAGGACCATTCATTAGGCCCATGCTACGTTCCTTCTACTAGTCAGCGATTGACTGGCAAGGGAGGCAGAAGAATATTTGCCCAAGAAGAAGTCTACTGCAGTCTTTTAGTACAGTACTGCAGCAGGTAGGAAATGTGCAAGATGTCTGCTGACCCTATACTGTGTGACTTTGTGATTGGACTGGTGGACTGGAATCTCAGTGGTCTCCATGTAGCCAATACATTTCATGCATGCAGTTATAAAACACAATATATGTTTTTAGATGTTTCATGCCTGCAATTACCAGTTAATAAATTCATCAAACTCACTTTATCCTCCGCATATTTGTGGGCAGGGTGGAGGTTTTCTCAGTGGGCAGGGTGGTGCCTTCTGTGTCTACAGACACCCAACATGTAAATCCAGCCCTGCCTATGAGACAGCTTCAAATAGCATTTACATTATTAACTATAAAACTGCTTTTCAAAATGTTATTTCGATGTCCACTTAACCAGTACAGGATATGTTCATTGGATTGTTATTTTTTTTTAAATTTCTCCATGAATCCTAGAGTGTAACATGAGGTTTATTGAATCCTTGAGATTCATGTATGGTTTTCTAAAGAACCAGTGAGTTTGAAATAAAATAAAGAATATTCAGCTTAAGAGTGTAAGTGCAAAACTGCAATGATCTGTTTAGTTCTGTAAAGTTAACCAGATTCCCCTGCAAAAGCCTGGAAGCAGGGGCTGTAGCCATTGGCTCCCAACAGGATCCAGGTAAGTTTTCAGTCTGTACTAAAATGGTTTCAATACTTAGCGTGGGATGTAACCTCTGGCACTATTACCACTACAGCAGTCTGTAGTGGTTATGGTGCTCATAATGCTCCTCTAAGTTTAGCTTTTCTCTGGAGCAATGGTGATCAGGAAGATCTTACACAGCAAAGCCCACTTAATTTGTGTCTCCTGCTCTGACTTTTACATGCTGCTGTGTTAATGAAACTCTGCTAAATCTCATAATTTGAGCTATGGGTTGATGCTACAAGGATGTCTACATATACTGTAGTTGTGCATCTTATGGAAGTTGCTGTGCCTGTTCTCACATCTACACATTACCTGGTTTTCTAGTTTAAAATAGAGAATGAGTTTTTGAGAATGGATTTTTGGGACACAGTGGAAGAGTCCTCACCAGCAGGAATGGGGGAGAGATCACATTTATGTGATTCATGCAACATTAAAAACTTTAAGACAGGCAAGTAGTTGGTTAGAATTGTATGGAAGTAGCAGTCTACAGTTGTAATGAAAATTATTCAACCTCCATTGAAAATTAAGTTTATTGTAAACATGTACAGACTTTCAGCTGTTTGCAATGAACAAACCAAACAAAAACAATTGAAATAGTTCAACACATCGAATGCTTCAAGTGGATTCCCCACATTCACTTATAATGACTTCTCCAGTCTCAAAATGATTCGACCCCTTTATGGCAAGCATCTTTAGTACTTAGTAGAGCATCCTTTTGCTGTTATGACCTACTGCAAACAAAATGCATAGCCAGCTTCTGGCAGCATTCCTGAGAAATCTGTCACAAACTTACCTTTATGCAGTGCCAGCGCTGCTCCTCTCCTCTGGCCACGCAGGCAGAATGCACCACATGGCTGCATTACCTCACTCCTCGAGCCGCATGGCCTGAATGATCCATGTGGCCGTGCAGCCTGAATAGATTGCTTACCTTCTGCTGTTTCGTGGGACGAACTGCAGCCCCTATAAATGAAATATTGCCATGATGTCATGACCTAAACGGACCATGTCATCTACGTGACCCAATGCTGTTTATTGTAGCAGAGATGATGTGGACCAGTGGAAACTCTTTTGAGCCTGTTTAAGGCTTGTTTTGGCCTCATTCATTGCCCTATCGTGGTTTCTTGTTAGATCCTCATTTAGTGCTCCTAGAGATTCCCTTGTGATTTCCTGTGTTTGACCTCGGCTTTGTATTTGAATTGTGATTTCTGGTATCCTGACCCAGCCTTGTCTTGACTTTGTGTATTTCTGTATCCGGGACATTAATTTGTTCTTTATCTTAATTCTCGCTAATTGAATACATTAAGTCTGGCCATTCTAAGACTCGTTAATACGTCTTTTGAATCCAAACGTCTTTTGTGGGTTTCCCAATTTTATGCGTGTTGGGGTACAACTCCGCTGACATTACAATGGGTCCATGGACCCTGCAAGAATGGGAGCTCCACAGAACCCTTGCCAGGCTAAATTTTAGGAAATGGATCATGAAATTGATCAATTTGCTCAGGCCTTCCAGACTTTGTTAACCAGAACAGCCCACCTCTCTCCTGAAAACCTTCCCCCTATGCCTCACCAGCCTGTGCCTTTCGTGTTTGAAGCTTTTGGTCTTTTATTTTTTTTCCCTCTTATTATTATTATTATTATTATTATTATTATTTTATTTGTTATTCTTATTTTTTATTAAATTCTATATTTCTTATTATAATTTTCCTAAGAATAAAGAAAGAATGGAAAAAGAATATGGAACATAGAAAGATAGAAGGATAAGTAAATCTAAATCTGTACTGTTAATTAGATTTTTTAATAATATTTTTAATATTATTGTATTATTATATTTTGTTTTATTTCTCATAATTGTATTACATTTTTCTAATCTCCAGCATCATCTGTTCTACATATATATTTCTACTCCATACACTTAGTTTTTTCATATACATTTTTATATACCCTCATGTAATAAATGTAACATAACTTATTACCCATCCTTTATATATATATATATATATATATATATATATATATATATATATATATATATTCCACATCTCTCTTTCTGCCTATTTAGAATGTTTATTACTACCATTTTACCACCCCCAAGGTATACTTCCTGTGGGTTTAATAGCCCTGAGGATATTTTCCCCTCTATACACTTGTGTGTCATGTGCGCAGGTGCGCCCGGATCTCTTGGTGATAGCAGTGTTTCATGCCACCAGAGACACAGACGCACACTACACACCAGGTCCGGCTGGGATTTCTGTCCCCTCCTTCTCCTCATCGGATGCATGTAGACACATGCGCACTATTGAGAGAGATTATTTCCCAAGTACCACAGCACGAGACCTGTGACACGGAAGCAAACTCGCTCGTTACG
This sequence comes from Pelobates fuscus, assembly GCF_036172605.1. Classification (NCBI taxonomy): domain Eukaryota; kingdom Metazoa; phylum Chordata; class Amphibia; order Anura; family Pelobatidae; genus Pelobates; species Pelobates fuscus. Next base: position 51,421,687 of record NC_086327.1, on the reverse strand, counting down.
TGATTTTCTCTCCTTTTTTACACTTGTTCTAAGCTTCTTTCTTAAGTAAGATGTATATCTTACACATCCTTAATACCAATGCTTGTTATCTGCACATAAGAAAGGTATTTTTATATACTGAGAATTTATCTGTAATGTCTCTTTGATAATGTAATTTTGGCACCAAAATTCAATAAGATATGTTTGTTAATCCCTATATTATTATTATTATTATGATTATTATTATGTTATTTATATAGCGCCATCAAATTCCGCAACACTTTACAATGGGTGGACGAACAGACATGTAGTTGTAACCAGACAAGTTGGACACACAGGAACAGAGGAGTTGAGGGCCCTGCTCAATGAGCTTATATGCTAGAGGGAGTGGGGTAAAATGACACAGAAAGGTTAGGATAGTATTAGACTAGTGACAGTTGCAGAAGAGGAATCAGTTGGGAGCTATTAACAGTTTAATTGAAACGCTTTTATGAAGAAGTGGGTTTTTAACGATTTTTTGAAGGAGTGGAGACTGGGTGAGCATCTAATGGAGAAGAGGGATTTAGATAGACTGGGGGACTGGGCACTCAAATGGCAGATGAAATTTAATGTTGAAAAATGCAAAGTTATGCACTTCGGCGTATAGAATGTACAAGCAACGCATACCCTTAATGGAAGCAAATTAGGGATAACAACACACGAAAAGGACTTGGGAATTGTTATAGACAACAAACTATGCAACAATGTGCATTGTCAATTAGCAGTGGCTAAGGCCAGTAAGGTATTGTCATGCATGAAAAAGGGCATTCATTCTCGGGATGAGAATATCATTTTGCCTCTTTATAAATCACTGGTCATACCACATATTGAATATGCAGTGCAATTGGCACCTGTTTTAAAGAAGGATATTATAGCACTGAAAAAGTGCAGAGGCAGGCTTCAAAATTACTAAAAGGAATGGAACCTATCAACTATGAAGAAAGGTTAACAAATTTAAACCTCTTTAGTTTAGAAAAATGTCGCCTGAGAGCGGATATGATAACATTATACAAGCATATTCAAGGCCAATACAAACCATTGTGTGGAAATCTTTTACAAACCGGACTTTACATAGGACACAAGGTCATACGTTTAGACTGAAAGAAATAAGATTTTGTCTAAGGCAAAGAGAAGGTTTTTTCTACTTTAAGAACAGTAAAGATGTGGAATAGCTTCTTGATCTAAGAATAAATGTGACTACCATTCTGGGGTCAAGAAGGATTTTTTTTCCTAGTTTGTTGCAAAATTGGAAGTTCTTCAAACTGGGTTAGTTGCCTTCTTTTGGATCAACAGGAAAAAACAAATGTGAGGAAGGCTGAACTTGATGGACGCAAGTCTCTTTTCAGCTATGTAACTATGTAAGTACATGTACATGTCTCAGGTTTTACAAACACTTCTCAACAATGGTCTGTATTGAAAACTGAACAAGTGTTTGTTTGATCAAGCAGATGTCCATTTCTTGGGTTATGTTATCTCGACCTCGGGGTTCAGTATAGATCCCAAGAAGTTGTCAGCTGTTGTTGAGTGGCCTTTGCCTCAGGGATTAAAACCTATCCAGAGATTCATAGGGTTCGCTAACTATTACAGGAGGTCTATCAAAAACTTCTCCACCATTATAGCCCCTATCACGAACCTCACTAAGAAGCCTGCCAACCACTGTGCATGGCCCCCTGAGGCAAGGGAAGCCTTTGAGAGCCATAAAAGAGCTTTTGTGTCTGCTCATATCCTCAGACATCCTGACCCGTCACTTCCTTTAATATTGGTAAGTAGATGCTTCTGAGGTAGGAGTAGGAGCTGTTCTTTCCCAACACTTGTCCCCTGACCAACCTTTACACCCATGTGGTTTCTTCTGTAAGAAACTCTCACAGGCGCTATTACCGGACTTTACATAGGACACGAGACCATGCGTTTAGACTGGAAGAAAGAAGATTTTGTCTAAGGCAAAGGAAATGTTTTTTTACTGTAAGAACAATCAGGATGTGGAATCCTCTGCCTGAAGAAGTGGTTCTATCAGAGTCCATACAGATGTTCAAACAGCTACTAGATGCATACTTGCAAAAACAGAATATTCAAGGATATAATCTTTCAATGTAGGGTAATAACTGCTTGATCCAAGGATAAATCTGACTGTCATTCTGGGGTCAAGAAGGACATTTTTTCCTAGCTTGTTGCAAAATTGTGCTTCAAACTGTTTTTTTTGCCTTCTTTTGGATCAACAGGAAAAAAAAAACAAATGCGAGGAAGGCTGAACTTGATGGACGCAAGTCTCTTTTCAGCTATGTAACTATGTAACTATGTAACTATGATATTGGCAATAGAGAACTATTGGCCATTATCGTAGCCTTGAAGGAGTGGAGACAACTCCTAGAAGGTTTGAAAGATCCCATCATGGTGCTAACTGATCATAAGAACCTTCTGTACATCAGAGAGGCAAAATGGTTGAATTCCAGGCAGGCAAGATGGTCTCTCTTTCTGTTCAGATTTGATTTTATAATTGCTTACAGACCTGGACCATGCAATGCCAAAGCCAAAGCTTTGTCCAGGCAGTTTAATGTGAGTGAAAAGGAAAGACCCGAGGAGTGTTATATCATTCCCCCGGAAAGAATTGTAGCTTCAACAGTTCTTTCCGTATCCTCTTCACTGTTACGTCGATCATATCTACTCAATCTGAGTCCCCTGAAGACAAGCCTAGTGATGCATTGTTTATTACCCCTACTGTCAGACAGGAACTTATGACTTTAAAAGACTTTGTGCTTGCTTGTGACAAATGTGCAGATAACAAGACCATTCACAGGGTCCCATGTGGATTACTCCAACCTTTACCCATACCCACTAAACTCTGGTCCAATTTGTCTATCGATTTTATAGTAGAACATCCCCCTTACAGTGGAAATACTGTCATAATTATGGTTGTAGATATGTTTTCTAAGATGGCGCAATCTCACTGTAAAATATTTTAGAGCATGCTTAAAGAAGATTCAGTAAGGAGAGCTGAAAAATGCAGTGTGTGGTTAAACACAAGTATTTGAAATTCAAAACACTGAGAAAGGCGTCATATGAAACAAACCAGCTTATCACAGGAGTATAGGCAATACATTTGTACATGAAAGGGCACAAATAAATATTTTATTTATGGAGATAAATCACGTTAGAAACTGCTTAATTTAAAAAGCTACCATAGACAAAAAAATCTCTCTACATGGCCTAAGAGAACACAGTGAAAATGATCTTACTGTTATCTTGTTATCAGGTTAGAATATCTACTCTCCATACATGGTTCAAAGACTGAGACCTTAGCAACAAATGTCTTTACTAAAATGCGTACACAAGCATTTTGGTAATGAAGCAAGTTAATCACATTTCTGAGCCAAATGCTTCTTATCAAGCTGATTATTTTTAGAACCTACTCCTAGATGTTAATCCAGAAAGAACAAGGAAGTTCCATCTACTTGCCTATCCTACATTACAATATCAGTGTCACCATATGAACCATCTTGAATTGATATTGGTAAACATCAAACTACAGAATCCACTAGGTGGAAGGATGCAGCAAACTGTTCTTATAAAAAAATCAAAACATGGATTCTCACGGAGTTACTTTGTCACGTTCACAGTAAATGATGTGGAACACAACTGCAGATTTCTTAGGACTTTGATCTTTTATTAAGACACTTAGATGGAACTGAGATTTCAGTTCCAGAATTACAGTTACTGTTGCTTTAAATAATAAACGGTTTGTTTCATTTAGCATTGACAAGGTTCAGAATTCATTAGAGTCCGTTATTCTTGTTAACAGTTCAAATTATAAGAGATTATATACATTGGAATTATCAGTAGCAAGACTGGTGCAGCAAAACTTAAATAGTACTTGTTTTGAGGGATGCTGTAGCAGGATTGCTGAACAACTTGATAGCAGACTTTAGTATGAAGAAATAAGATTATCTGTAGCAAGACAGGTACAGCTGATCTTGAATAATACTTGATTTGAGGAAAGCTGTATCAGGCTTGCTGGACAACTTGATAGCAGACTTTAGTATGAAGAAATAAGATTATCTGTAGCAAGACAGGTACAGCTGAACTTGAATAATACTTGATTTGAGGAAAGCTGAAGCAGGCTTGCTGGACAACTTGATAGCAGACTTTAGTATGAAGAAATAAGATTATCTGTAGCAAGACAGGTACAGCTGAACTTGAATAATACTTGATTTGAGGAAAGCTGTAGCAGGCTTGCTGGACAACTTGATAGCAGACTTTAGTATGAAGAAATAAGATTGTCTGTAGCAAGACAGGTACAGCGGAACTTGAATAATACTTGATTTGAGGAAAGCTGTAGCAGGCTTGCTGGACAACTTGATAGCAGACTTTAGTATGAAGAAATAAGATTATCTGTAGCAAGACAGGTACAGCTGAACTTGAATAATACTTGATTTGAGGAAAGCTGTAGCAGGCTTGCTGGACAACTTGATAGCAGACTTTAGTATGAAGAAATAAGATTATCTGTAGCAAGACAGGTACAGCTGAACTTGAATAATACTTGATTTGAGGAAAGCTGTAGCAGGCTTGCTGGAGAACTTGATAGCAGACTTTAGTAAGTTGAAATAAAGCTTTAGCATTGTTAGCTCTTAACCCAGAGACTGTAAGTTACTTAACTTCTAGAAGTAGAGGGATTGTGTCCCCAGCTCTCCTCCGAGGCGGTTGCTTCAGTGAATGGTTGCCGAGAGTGCTGGTACCTGTCTGTGATGAGGAGAGATGTTGGGGACTTGAATATTCCTCCAGTCCGGTCCAGTAGCGAGTGGTTGTCTCAGCGAGGTATGTGAGCCGGTGAGTTTGGCGCGGTACGCGTTTCAATAATCCAGCCTCTATCAGCTGGTGCGGTCGCATTAAATAGCAGACCGCGGCAATGGGGGTGTGGCTAAGCTCCGTCAAACCCAGAAGCATGAGGAGACATCGGGAGGCTTAAGGCCTGACAGTACCCCCACCTTAATGAGCAACCTCAGGGTGCTATCTCAACATGGTTTAGAAGGGTAGCGTCTGTGAAAAGCGGAAATCAATTTATCAGCATGGATTCCAGAGGAGTTTTCCCAAGTATCTTCATCAATTCCATATGCCTTCCATCTAATGAGGTATTGTAAAGAGCCACGATGAACCCTTGAATCAAGAATTTTCTGAATCTTGTATTCTTCTTCACCCTGGACTAAAACAGTATCAGGAGAAGTAGTTACAGCTCCATGGAAAGGATGAGGATGATGAGTTTTAAGTAAGGATACATGGAAAACAGGATGAATTTTCAAAGTAGATGGAAGCTTCAATTCAACAACATTACAGTTGATTATTGACTTAATTGGAAATGGACCATGAAAAAGGGAACTTAACTTCTTAGATGGCCAATTTATGAAAATGTCCTTTGAGGAAAGCCAGACAAGATCCCCAATCCCATAATCGGGGGAAGAGTTTTCTTTAATATCAAAATTTTTTCTTTGAGTGGATGATGCAAATTCCAAAAGTTCATGTAAAAATTTGAATAAGGATGACATGTGAGAGATTTGATTCGAAACAGAAGAGTTAGACGAAAGATTTGTTTGAGCAGGAAACAAGGAGGGATGAAATCCATAGTTGGAGAAAAATTGAGTCATCTTGCTATTAGTATGATAGGAGTTGTTGTATACGAATTCTGCCATGGGCAACCAGGTTATCCAATCATCTTGTAAGTGAGAACAATAACATCGTAGATATTGCTCTAAGCATTGGTTGACTCCTTCAGTTTGTCCGTCAGTTTTGGGATGATATGCGGATGTCAGTTTACGTTGGATATGAAGAGAAGCACATAATGCGTTCCAGAATTTGGAAGTAAACTGAGTCCCTCGGTCTGAAATGATTTCGTCAGGCAGTCCATGAAGTTTTACAATATTGTCAAGAAATAATTTTGAAAGTTCAGAGGATGAAGGTAACATCTTTAAAGGGATAAAATGGGACATTTTCGTGAAGCGGTCCACTACCACTAGAATGGTGGTATGCTGTTGAGAAGGGGGAAGATCCACCAGGAAGTGCATAGAAATGGATTGCCAAGGTTTTCCGAGAATCGGTAGGTTCAATAATTGACTACTTAGGTGCTGATGTCCTTGTTTGGATCTTTGGCAGATTGAGCAAGTTTTAACATATGATTTAACGGTTTTGTCTTGATGAGGCCACCAATAATATCTCTTGGACAATTCAAGGGTCTTTTTTATACCTGGATGATCTGCCAGGTTAGAATCATGAATAAAATTGAGCACTTGATTTCTGAAAGCAGGAGGTACATAAATTCGGTCCTTGAAATAGTAGAGTCCGTCTTTCTTCGATAGTTTAACTGATGTAGGAAGATTAAGAGTATCTTTACTGAGTCCTTTTATGTCGTCGAGAAGGGAAGATAAAGTCCCAACGACTGCATGAGGAGGAGGTTCCAGTTCGGTGTTCGAATAACAAGAGGTTATAGCTGGTTCTTTAGTAGGCTGAAGGATTGGAATATGTTGCAAGCATGTTTCCTTGCAATAATCGGAGTTAAAAGTAAGAGAAAAGGGGGACCAAGAGATTTGAGGGTTGTGGTTCCTTAACCAGTTGATCCCTAGTATAATAGGAAAAAAAGGTGATGGGATAACATCAAATATAAGATTTTCAGTATGAGTATGATTGGTGGTTACTTTTAGAGGGATGGTTTCATGAAGTATTGGTCCCGATGAGATGAGGGACCCGTCAATCAATCTAACAGGAACAGAAGTTCTTTTATGAATACAAGGAATTTTATTCTTTGTTACAAAGGCTGAGTCGATGAACACTCCATTTGCACCGGAATCTATGACAGCCTTGGTCATAATTCTTTTATTGTCCCACTGTAATATGAGAATGATAGGGGACATTTGAGTATTTGCTGTAGAGGGGAGTGCACTTAGGATGGAAGAGGCATGAGTCTGCCTACTGCCCTTTATCCGTTTCAATAAAGGGCAATCAGAGACCAAATGAACTTGAGAGGCACAATACATGCAGAGGTTTAATATACGTCTTCGATTTTTCTCTTCAGGAGTGAGGGGACTTCTTATTACCCCTATTCCTATAGGTTCAGTTGGTAAGAATGAGTTGTCTGAAGGCTTTGGAGGATGAAATGATTTTTTCCCAGTTGAAGTTGAGAGAGCCTTTTCGGCCTTTCTTTCTCTAAGCCTTCTGTCAATGCTGATCGATAGATGAATCAGAGCATTCAAAGTAGTAGGGAGTTCTATTCTAGATAGTTCATCCTTTCCAGCTTCAGATAAGCCGATTCGAAATTGGTTGCGCAATGCGATGTCATTCCATTGCGTTTCTACTGCCCATCTTTTAAACTCAGCGATATAATCTTCAACGGGTCTATGTTTTTGCAGCAAGGTTCTAATTGTTAATTCAGCAGTATTTTGTTTGTATGGATCTTCATAGAGAAGAGACATGGCTTTAAAGAATTCCTCCAGTGAATCTAAGACGGGGTCATCATTGTCCAAAAAGGAATGGGCCCAGGACATAGGTTCACCTCTCAGAAATGAGAACTGAAAAAACCTTAGATCATTCTGTGGGATAAGATCTAGGTTTTAAAGCAATCAATAATTTGCAGGAATTAAAAAACTCCCTATATTTGGAACGATCACCATAAAATTTTTCAGGGTTACATACAGCAGGATCGCTAGTTGAGTGCAGAACAGTATGAGGAGAATGCGTTTGTAAGTCTCTGACATAAGTGAGAATTCTTTCATTTGTAACCTGCAGGTCTTGCACACCTTGGTTAAGTGAATCGACTCGTTGATTCAGCAACAATACTTTAGAATCGAAATCTGCTGGTTCCATTACAAAGGCTGGATTATTCTGTGACGTTCACAGTAAATAATGTGGAACACAACTGCAGATTTCTTAGGACTTTGATCTTTTATTAAGACACTTAGATGGAACTGAGATTTCAGTTCCAGAATTACAGTTACTGTTGCTTTAAATAATAAACGGTTTGTTTCATTTAGCATTGACAAGGTTCAGAATTCATTAGAGTCCGTTATTCTTGTTAACAGTTCAAATTATAAGAGATTATATACATTGGAATTATCAGTAGCAAGACTGGTGCAGCAAAACTTAAATAGTACTTGTTTTGAGGGATGCTGTAGCAGGATTGCTGAACAACTTGATAGCAGACTTTAGTATGAAGAAATAAGATTATCTGTAGCAAGACAGGTACAGCTGATCTTGAATAATACTTGATTTGAGGAAAGCTGTATCAGGCTTGCTGGACAACTTGATAGCAGACTTTAGTATGAAGAAATAAGATTATCTGTAGCAAGACAGGTACAGCTGAACTTGAATAATACTTGATTTGAGGAAAGCTGTAGCAGGCTTGCTGGACAACTTGATAGCAGACTTTAGTATAAAGAAATACGATTATCTGTAGCAAGACAGGTACAGCTGAACTTGAATAATACTTGATTTGAGGAAAGCTGTAGCAGGCTTGCTGGACAACTTGATAGCAGACTTTAGTATGAAGAAATAAGATTATCTGTAGCAAGACAGGTACAGCTGAACTTGAATAATACTTGATTTGAGGAAAGCTGTAGCAGGCTTGCTGGACAACTTGATAGCAGACTTTAGTATGAAGAAATAAGATTATCTGTAGCAAGACAGGTACAGCTGAACTTGAATAATACTTGATTTGAGGAAAGCTGTAGCAGGCTTGCTGGACAACTTGATAGCAGACTTTAGTATGAAGAAATAAGATTATCTGTAGCAAGACAGGTACAGCTGAACTTGAATAATACTTGATTTGAGGAAAGCTGTAGCAGGCTTGCTGGACAACTTGATAGCAGACTTTAGTATGAAGAAATAAGATTATCTGTAGCAAGACAGGTACAGCTGAACTTGAATAATACTTGATTTGAGGAAAGCTGTAGCAGGCTTGCTGGAGAACTTGATAGCAGACTTTAGTAAGTTAAAATAAAGCTTTAGCATTGTTAGCTCTTAACCCAGAGACTGTAAGTTACTTCACTTCTAGAAGTAGAGGGATTGTGTCCCCAGCTCTCCTCCGAGGCGGTTGCTTCAGTGAATGGTTGCCGAGAGTGCTGGTACCTGTCTGTGATGAGGAGAGATGTTGGGGACTTGAATATTCCTCCAGTCCGGTCCAGTAGCGAGTGGTAGTCTCAGCGAGGTATGTGAGCCGGTGAGTTTGGCGCGGTACGCGTTTCAATAATCCAGCCTCTATCAGCTGGTGCGGTCGCATTAAATAGCAGGCCGCGGCAATGGGGGTGTGGCTAAGCTCCGTCAAACCCGGAAGCATGAGGAGACATCGGGAGGCTTAAGGCCTGACATACTTGAATGTAAAAAGGCCATAGGTTGGCAGTACGTATTCAAGCAAAAACTGAATGCAGAATGAAACGTAACCCTTTTACAAAGTTAGATTAATAGCAAAAGGATTTACTCGGAAGTATGGAGAAAGCTATGACAAGATCTTTGCACCTGTAGTCAAGGTCAGCCCAATTAGAACATTACTTACTATTGCAGGATTTTATCGGCTTCATGTAGAGCAGCTAGATGTAAAGTCAGCTTTCTTGAATGGCATAATAGATGAAGGACTTTTCATGATGGAGCCGGAGGGATTTGAACCAAAGGTCTAGTATGCAAGCTGCAGAAATTAATATATGGATTCAAACAAGCTGCAATGTGTGCAGTGTGGAATGGGAACTTATGTGAATTGCTCATAGAACATTTAATTTAGAATAAAGCAGACTAATGTCTATTTAACAGACAAAGAAATGTAGAATTTACTTATTTACCATTAAATGATATTGTGCAGTAAAAAGGCTGTAAAGTGATAGTAGTGAAAAGACTGTACAGAGACTGTACAGATAATGTTAGGTAATTGAATAAAGAAGTAGAAGTTAAAAGAATGGGAAAAAAATCTCTCAAAATGCAAGTAGTTCTCAAAAATACAGAGTTTTCGTTTTAATAGAGTATATGCATCTCAAGAAAGCCAATGCTGTAGCTCCACCCATCTGTACAAACTAGAGCCTGATAAAAGTGAGATTTAACCAACAACAATATGTATAAAAATATAGCACATAGGCTTTTGTACCTAGCTACAACTGGCATTGCATCTGCAGTGGGAATTGTGCAGAAAAAGTGAGCTCTAGTTAAGAGACTGGATTGCACCCGAGAGTAGTAAGAAATCTCAAAGGGTCTGTTCATCTTAATCAAAAGTTTCAGCTGTCAGATATCCTGACCTAGACTACTAGGACATACAGATGCAGATTGGGCTGGAGACACATGGCACAATGGCTTAAGCAAATTATTGAGGATATGAGAATGCCAGAGCCAAAGCTGTATAAATATGGTGCAAACAGAGGAACGAAATGCACGCACCAAGCACAATGACATTAGATGTCATGCAATAAGAGAAGAAATATCTTCTTATTTTATATAACTTCTTCTCTCTCTCTCTCAAAAGCCATTTTGCCTTGGAGGTGTAGCACATTTTTTTCTTCTTTTATTAAATACATTTGTTCCTGTTTAGGCAAACCACTGACTGATGATTCTTTATTACCTAACTTCATATGTGTTCCCTGCTTTGATGTCTATCGGCTGCTTTTTCTGCTGTGCTAATACACCTCTGCTATATTTCAACAGGTACATGGGGTGGTGACACCAACCCTAGTGACACCACTGCCAACTATGACTATGACACTGGTATCAACAGATATTCAGAAAACATTCTTGAACTCTTGTTATGATTAACTTACTCTGTACACTATAATGGACGGTCATCAAACAAGTTTGTAGATTTTATTTCTCATCTGTTTCAGATGCTGTTGTAGACTGTAGACTGATGTTGCAGACATAGCATGTCTTCCTTCCAGATACTAAGCACTTCACATGTATATGTATTTGCATAATACGATCTTCAAGTGCAAGCAACTCAACCAAAATGTGATCAACTCAAGGAATAAAATGCCTTATTGGAATTGCAGCTTACACAAACTCAAAACAATCACTTTGATTTTGCTGTGTAGCCATTTAAGGTGACAATGCACTTAGGCTTAGTCAGTTATTCTTGGAGATAAGTGAAACCTTCTCAATGAGTCATGAGCACAAAACTGTGCGCTGAGAGAGCTTGTCTTGCTTATAGACACACAAGAATCCATGCAGGGAACATAATGTAGATGCTTTTGCATTGAAAGAAAAAAAGTGAACTAAACTCCTAATGACCTTCTACTCTGTTTTTGTTGATTAAATAGATTTTCGTTTAAAATAAAATTGAGTAATTCAATGTTCTTGCTCTTAAAGAAGCACTCCACTCTCTCTTTCTACCTTATAAAATTGCTGATTTTGAGCATAATCCATAGTTATATAAAGCTTCTAAATTGCACCCTCCAGTATCTTAATCAGACAGCACAAAGTGGAAGGCATGCTTCTCATAGAGAAGTATTTGACTTAGTGTTTCTTAATTAAATGTATTGCTGGTGCAGCACAATGATTGCGGCTGTGTGGCTGCTATCTAAAATTTAACAGTGTATATTTATATTTTTAAAACCTTAAAAGTAAAAAAAAAAAATGTATATGGTTGGTGCCAGCATGATTGAAAATATCAAAAAAATTTGTTTTCAATTACTTAAAATTGTGTTATTGACCTCCCCCTTGACAAAATGATGTGTACATGTGCTACATTTTGTTTTACACTGTAAAGCATTGAAAAGGCAATTTGGCCCTTAACCTCTTAGTGACCAGACCGTTTTAAATTTTCTTACCGTTAAGGACCAGGGCTCTTTTTACATTTCTGCGGTTTTTGTGTTTAGCTGTAATTTTCCTCTTACTCATTTACTGTACCCACACATATTATATACTGTTTTTCTCGCCGTTAAACGGTCTTTCTAAAGATACCATTATTTCCATCATATCATATAATTTACTATAAGAAAATTATAAAATATAATGCAATAAAATAAAACAAAAAAAACACACTTTTTTGAACTTTGACCCCCAAAATCTGTTGAATATCTACAACCCCCCAAAAATACCCATGCTATAGTTTCTAAATTTTGTCCTGAGTTTAGAAATACCCAATGTTAAGATGTTCTTAGCTTTTTTTTGGAAAGTTATAGGGCTATAAGTATAAGTAGCACTTTGATATTTCCAAACCATTTTTTCAAAATTAACACAAGTTACATTGTAACACTGATATCTGTCAGGAATCCCTGAATAACCCTTCACATGTATATATTTTTTAAAAGAAGACAACCTAAGGTATTAAACTATCGGTATGTTGACTCTTTTCATGCAACCATCTTACCACCAATCTATGCCAAATTTAAAAAAAAACCTAAAATAATTGGTGATTTTTTTTATGTTGCCTTTAAGACAGTATAGCAGCCAAGGAATGAAAATTAACCCCATCATGGCATACCATTTGTAAACGTAGGCAATCCACGGTATTCAAAATGGGGTATGTCCAGTCTTTTGTAGTAGCCGCTTAGTCACAAACGCTGGCCAAAGTTAGCATTTTTATTTGGGGTTTTTTGCATTTTTTTGGGTGAGTCCAGGGCTCCTATTTGCTGCAGTCGTACTAGGTACGTCCGTGGTCCTTAACCCCTTAACCTCTTAAGGACACATGACACGTGTGACATGTCATGATTCCCTTTTATTCCAGAAGTTTGGTCCTTAAGGGGTTAACTACCATTTTTTTATCGGATGTACATAGTACGTCCACGATTGTTAAGGGTATATACATAGATATATATATATATATATATATATATATATATATATATATATATAATTTAATATATATATATATATATACATATATTAATATAAAAATACAGTTAGAATAAAATTCTATATATATATATATCTATGTATATTGATTTATTTTTTAATTATTTTTACAGTTTATTTATTTTTTATTATTTATTTTTTCATTTTATATATATATATGTATATAATATACATAGTTGTTATATATGTTATATATATATACATGTGTAATTTTACTATAAGTGTATGTTTACATTAATATATGTATTAATAAAAAATACACTTAGTATGATGTTATATATAAGATATATATATATATTATATAGATATAATGTATGTGTGTGTGTATATATATATATATATATATATATATATATATATATATATACACACACACACACATATATATATATATATATATATATATATATTCTTTATTACCTTTTATTTCTTTATTTTTTTTACTTTTTTCAACTTTTTAAAAAACGTTTTTCACCAGCAGGCAGTACTGTGAACACCTATTGGGGCCATGTGACCACTCTTTTAGAGCAGAGGGGGGACTCTCTGGGCTCAATCCAGAGAGTCCCTCCTAAGCAGAAGACGATCGCCGGCGATTGGTAAGTACATGAGGAGGAAGAGGGAGGGTAGACGGTTAATTATTTAAAAATGTATTTATTTATTTTTTATTTACTCGAGGCACTCAGTACAAGCTGAGCATCGGAAGCCTGCCTGAAGGCTTACGATGCTCTGTCTCACTGCTGGGCTCCACGTGGGGGGAGCGATCACCCAGTGTTCTCCAGTGGCCCTCGGCAGTGAGGGGGTATTGCAGCGATGCCTCAACATTCTATTCCTGGAAGATTCCTTTATCTTTTATATTTTATATTTTTGTTTTAATAAATTTCATTGTTATACCTTAATCTGCTGCTGAGACTCTATCTGCTTCCGTGATCCATCTGGTTCCAGTGGTCCATGGGAATTCGAGTCTAGCCTGTATAGGCACCTTTGGGCTTCATATACAGAGCCTGGCACGGCTCTGAAATCTGTGAGTTGTACTATTTACCCACATCCACTAATTCTGATCAATACAGTACTCACTATGTTTTGTGTTATTGTTGTTTTTTAGATTGTGTAAAGATTACCCTGCCAACCATCCATCCATATACATAAGTATCTGTTAATCTTATATTTATACTTTGTGCTTGAAGGATTCACTTACACTTTGCCGTTGTGGTCAGAAGTCTGTCATTTTTACTGGATTGTCTCCATCCAGACAATCAGGTATTTAGTGATAACCCTTTAGTGATAATCTTCATTATACTTCTAGCTAGTCTTTGTCATTTTTTTCTAGGTTTTTAAAGTCATGTTTTATTGTCAGTAATTACTCACAGCCAAATCCTGCCATCTAGTACTGTCAATTATGACCAGCTTCCAGCACATTCATTTATAAGTGTCAATATCTCCACTCCTTAAGCATTCATAGTCAATATAGTAAGTACGTCCTTGTTCTAGCTCAGTCATAGTGATTCTCTACTACAATTTCTGATCTGACTCTGTTATCCAGTATCTGAAACATGTTTCCACTTTTTACTTTCCTTTTTTTTTGCCAGCAATATATATGATAAGCAAAGTCATAAGCTCGTCAAACTTAATAGTTTTCATCTGTAGAAAAAAAGTGTTTAAGAAGATTGTTCCAACATATCAAGTTCTCATGCATAAAGTCAAAGGAGTGCCGCACACAAGTAAGTTTACATAGACGCTCTGTGGAGGGGGGTCCTTAGCCCACCAGAAACAACAATAAATACAGTTCCACAGGTATCATAATGTAGGATGAAGGCAAAAAAAAGATTTATTGGAGTTCAAAAAGGCCAAAAAAAAGATACAACGTTTTGGCCTATGATTAAGGCCTCTAGTCCGAAACTTATCTTTTTTTTTTTTGTCCTTTTTGAACTCCAATAAATATTTTTTTGCCTTCACTCTACATTGTGACGTCTTTAGAACTCTATTTCATATTAATTGTTCAAAGTGATCCACCATGCGAAAAGTAAAGTTAGGTTAACAATGGGAGAAACTGATAATCTTGCATACATATTTTGTGGGAAAATCTTCCAGGAGTACAATTTTGTTTTTGTTATAAATGCAAAAGTTACAAACGATGATAAAAGTCCAAGATGTAATGGGATTTAAAACCATGCTATTGTAAATCTGAAGACGTGCTTTTTTAGAAGCAGTATCGTGATTTAATCTAAAATAAATATATACCACTTATAGATAAAAAAAAGCCTTACATGCAACACATTTTTACAAACAGTGGTCTCATAAGTGTAAAGAGTTTTTATAAGTAGTGTGTTCATTAATGACAAACATTTTTTAATACATCACTAACCATCAGTGTTAGGTTTTCGAGTAAAAATTATCTATCTGAAACAGTTAAAAAATAAATTCTTGCCTGGGTGCTGACCACAAGGCACATATATAACAAAAACAGCATGTACTCACACATGTTAACAAACGTGGGGTTAATGGTATTGAGTGTTATAATAACATGTGGATTGATGTTTTCACCTATGCAGGTTGAATGGTTAAATTGTCAATCCACATGTTTTTTTGAACATATAACACAATTTAAACCATGTTCACCAAGACCTGTGAGTGCACACTATTTTTGTGATATAAATATTTTTAGTAATGTTTTGTTTTTTTCCAAGCACAAACCTTGCTTTATAAGACAGCAGTACTCTATGTAGAATCATACACACTTGGTAAAGAATGCTGTTTGTTTATTAAGCAAACGAGAATCAGATTGCTTTTACTGAGAGAAGACTGTTTCATATGCACCAGGCGTACTAAACCAGAGTCTTGTCGCCTTAGGATAAAAGTACAGAAATTGTCTTTATTAGATGTTCCAAGATTGAGAATAAATGTACAGTCATATTTTGTGTGTGTTTGTGTGTGTGTGAGACAGGCTTTCTGTCATTGCAGACACATGCTACAGTATCTCAATATGGCAATACAAAATTCTGATAATTTTGTAACTTTCACAGATACAATTAATGTAAAATATCTAACTGGTTTAATTTGTAAAGGCACCAGTCACAGCAATTTACACTTTCAGTGCCAGAGAGGGTCACAATTGCATCGTTCTCTCCTCTGACAATGAATGGTAAACCCTTCAGTCAATTACATTCATACACCTTGATTCTAAGTTTGCACATATAATTACATGGGTGGCAGAGATGTTTCGTAAGGAATGGCATGCAAGATAATTGTAATAAAGGTGTTCATTTCTGCACCCTGCTCATTGTTTTCTACTGTTATATTAGGTGTTCATTCACTTTAAATTAACCAACCTATTTCTCAATATCATTGATGTCTAGTTTTCACTACAGTTGCTATGGACATACTTTTGACCAGCTAAACACGAGAAAATTAAGTCACCACTGCTTAATAGCCAAATGCTATCCATCTTTGCCTTTTTTTTAATATAATCTTTGCATCTAACTGTTAATGGCTTTAATTCATTTTGAATTTTTAGCCCTATCATCACCTTATTAAAAAAAAAAAAAAAAAAAGGAATGCAGAGAAAAACAATATTAGCGTAAAACAAATGAAAAGGTTAATAATAGGGTCAACATTACATTGCAATGAAAACTAAGCAATCTGTTTGGTCTGTTAGAACGCATAATATACAAATTTTTCTCATTTTGTGTAGGCAATATTTTGAATATCCCCACATTTAAATCATTTAACAAATGACATGATATGAAAGCACAGCTGAAATCTAAACTATTGCAAAAATATAATATCCTTAATTAGTAAGGAGAACATTATCTTATCGATAATGATCTATCCAGAAGTCTTTACCAGCTTAAGCTTTAAGTTTTCAATACAGTATATTTTTTATTAGCTAACCTATCACTGGTAATGATTTCCGGACAGTTCATTATTTAATCACTATTTCTTGTGTTACATTTCTTGCATTGCATTGATATATATCAACAATCTACATACATTTCAGTGCTATTTAGTCACTATCATAGTCTGCTCACGGCAGAAACAAAATGTCTTCCATGGATGAAAGGATATAGGATGAACAAATGCAAGCCATATCTCCTGGGTCCCTGTGAAAATCACAGCAACGAATTCAATAAATTCAGTCTACAAGTTTTGCTATAGTTATTAACCCAACACTTTAGAATGTGTCGTGAAGATAGTGCAACATGGAAAGTATATAGCCAATGTGTTGTTTGATGTCATCTTCGAGAAGTTGATTGGACCTTCCTTGAGGTTTGTTAGTCTAAATGCTGCCCTGGTTTTAAAAAATAAAGTTTCGTGTTCACTGTGTTATCAATGTTTAGATACAATAAGATGCTGAATTATGAGTATTCCCAAAAATTGTACTTTGCAAAGTTTCAGAATATCTTCTTGCTTCCCCTGATTATTTCTTGCTGGAAGAGGAAACAAGACCTCATGAACCATCAGCTTTAAAGAATTAATGAAATATAAAAGAAAAAAAATCCTAAAATAATGAAAATGTGTTGAACTGTCTGATAAGTATCTAATAATACCTCATACTGCATTTTCTAGAATGACCCCTTTTGGTAGACTTGGAGATTTATTTTGGTCAAAACTGCAATTCACAGAATTTGGACCAATTGGGTGATCGGTCGAAATGCCGAATTCCAAATTAAAATGTACCCAAAAATGAAACATGCAATGGCTTAGCATGTGTGTTTTGGTTCATGAATCTGGAATCTGATCATGGCATCATAAAAAAATAGATGATTGATGGAAAATGATATTGATTGCTAGGGGACAGTCATTGAATCAATAATTAAATCAACTCACAGATAAAGTGAGAAGTGAGCAATAAAGGGGGGGGGAAGGAAGCGCAATAAAAAAATTATATATCATATATTTATTAAAAATATTATTTATAAATAGAGTTTTTTTTCTGGCCCATCTCTTTTGGTTACATTTCCCCTTTGATCTGTAAGACAAATGGCGTGTAAATGCTTGTATCAGTGTACTGCAAAATATATACATAGGTATATAGATAAATAGTAGTCTAGGTTGAAAAAAAGACTTAAGTCCATCAAGTTCTACCTTGAAACCGACTCTTTTATGCTGTCGATCCCAAAAGAGGCAAAAAAAAATATAAACATATTTTTTTTAGCCTTTTAGCCTATTCTAATTATGCAACAGAAAGGGGAAAATATCCTTCTTCACTCAATAAAGGCAATCTTATTTCTTATTGGATCAACAACCTGTTTGCATTGATATCAAGAATATCGTTTAATATTTTGTTTTTGCAAAGAAAATCATCTAAGCCTTTTTTAAAAAAAAATGTCTGATCAAAGAACCCCTTTAGGTAGAGAATTCTACATCTTAACTTTTCTAACTATAAAGAATCCTATACTCTTGGATATTATAGTCATTAAAACTTTTTTAGCTTAATGAAGCAGTTTTTGTGTACAGATCATGCCCCGGCAGTCTTTTGGTGACTATAGACATGAACCATGTCTCACAAGTTTCACAAAATCATGTTTATTCCTGCTAATGATATTGCTGTTAAAATTATTTTTTAATATTATCCCTTAACAGCCCTTGCAGTAATTTCCCTACCACAAATGTTAAGCTCATGGGTCTATAGTTTCCAGGCTGAGCTTTTAAACCCTTTATAAATATAGGCACCACATCAGTTTTTTTCCAATCCTCTAGAAAGAAAAGTATCCTGAAAGATTAAAAACAGTGTTATGTATATTTCTACACTAAGCTCTCTAAGCACTCATGGGTGAATATCATCTGGCCCTGGGGCTTTGTTTACACTAACATAATTGCTGTAGAACTTTATCCTGTGTTAACCAATCACCTGTTTGCTGTTATCAACAGCTTTAGATTCTTCTTATCTATATACTGTAGAAGTAAAATAATCTAGAATTTCTGCCTTATCCTAATCATTCTTGATTAACACATCTGAGATTCCAATTGACCAACACATTCTTTCTTTACCTTTTTGTCATTAATAAACTTACAAAAAAGTAGTAAGTTCCCCCATATTCTTACACAAGACTCTTGCATTAGCAAGCAGACATTTAAAGTTACCATTTACATTATTGCTCTGTCTGCTAATTTAACTATTTTTGCCATCTCTACCCTGCCAACCCCCCTGCTCCCCACACACTACTTGAGTTTAAAGCCTCCTCCAACCTTCTAGCCATCACCCAGCAGAAAAGACCATCTTCCATTCAGGTGCAATCCATCACTGCTGTAAAGGATGTAATTTAAGCACAAAATCAGCCACTACTGAGCTGATACACTCAATAGGGCAAATCTGCAGGGGTGTACAGAATCAGGATTGGCTACAGCCTTTCTCTACCCTACTCCTTTGCTACCATGTATAACTCTCACCCAGTTACCTGCCTGGTCCACAACTGGCTCATCTCCTCCCATTCTACTAGCTGCCCCCACTAAAACCTGCTCAGTGAGCAGTAAGCCCCTTTCAAGGTTGTCACGCCACCTCAGTGTTGCAGTTTGCTTCTTCAGATCTCTAATCTGAGCTTCCAGAGAAGTGACTCACTCACATTTGTCACATAAGTATGCACCAGACATTTATATACACAGCAAACTGTAAGTAAAATTTTCAATTTTGCCCAACATTAATATTTGCCCCACTAAAACAACTGCAGAATTTAAAAGTCTGTTCTAACTTTTGTATTGTTCTATCTCCTGTGGGTTCATACTCCTGCTTAAGTATATACTAAGATAGACTAAAAGAGAATATTACATAGTTACATATAGTTGCATAGCTGAAAAGAGACTTGCGCCGACAAGTTCAGCCTTCCTCACATATGCTGTTGCTGTTGATCCAAAAGAAGGCAAAAAACCTAGTCTGAAGCGCTTCCAATTTTGCCACAAACTAGGAAAAAATTCCTTCTTGACCCCAAAATAGCAGTCAGATGTCTCCTTGGATCAAGCAGCTATTACCCCACTAATTAGAAATGATATCCCTGTATGTTATGTTTTTGCAAGTATTTATCCAATTGCAGTTTAAACATCTGTAGTGACTCTGACAAAACCACCTCTTCAGGCAGAGAATTCCATATCCTTATTGCTCTTACTGTATAAAAACCTTTTCCTTGCCTTAGATGAAAGCTCCTTTCTTTCAGCCTAAATGTGTGACCTCGTGTCCTATGTATAGCCCTATTTATGAATAGATTTCCAGATAAAGGTTTGTACTGGCCCCGAATATATTTGTATAAAGATATCATATCCCTCTCAGGCGCCGTTTTTCCAAACTAAACAGATTTAATTTTTTTTAATCTTTCTTCATAACTAAAATGCTCCATTCCTTTTATCAATTTTGTAGCTCGTCTCTGGACTTTTTCTGGTCCAAGTCAAAGTGTGGAAGCTCTGTGAGTTGCTACTGTGTATATAAGTGCATACAAAGTCACAGAGATGAAAATTAAGTAATCATTCAATAACTTAATTAACTTTAGCGGAAAAGTGCACTCAGAAAAAAAAAAAAGGATTTTCAAAACCCTTTAAATACACTAGCAGCTTCACGATATAATAACAAACCAAAGTATTGGGTTTTACTTTCCACATCCAGCAGATAACTATAAATAATATTATAAAATATTTTTGAAATACAGTTATATATTTTGCAGTTCACTGATTGGCCTATTTCCTGAATAAGATCTTCTTTACTTAAATTCTGCCAAAAATTTGAAAAAAATGTGAAAAATATTCTGTTTTGGGGGAAATTTTTGGATGAGCCAAATTTTCTTACCATTCATAATTATACTTATTGGGTAGCAAAGAATAGTCTCTTATAGAATATAAAACTATAATTTTCTTTTACATCACTACAAGCTAGCCATTTTTCACTAGGTTTTGTGGTCTATCTGTATGTGATTTCAAGGGAAGGAGGTAAACTGAAGGTGCATAGACTTCTGGATGTGTGGCATACAATTACATATATGTACAAAGATAAGGAAGACTATTAAATTTGTGTGCAAAGATGTAGATATAGGTATTCCTGCCTGAGAAACATGATAGGAAATTAAATTAGAAAATAAAAATATAAAAAATTAAATGGAAGTCAGATGGAAATAAATGGGTAGTCCTTCAACATAATTTTGTTTTCCATTTTCTCCAGAGGACATGAGACAGGATATATTTCACTGTTATATTATATCATCCCAGAAAATTATTTAGTCATTTTTGAAAAGCATAAGATGTTAACAGTGGCTGAATCTGTCACTTTTTCCTGAAAGGCAGAGAAAAGTTTTCGAATGTTCAAGGTTCAGCATGGAATAGCTAATTTTTTTAGTATATTTTTACCAAGTCATCATTTTATATGAAGCTATGCTGTCCTCCTTGAATTATGGTCTTTGAATTTCCTTTTTAACTGATTATCTTTGAGTTGGCATTTCTTTGAATTGAGCCTGATGAGGTTTCCTTCATATAAAGTTTGCTCAGGAACAAAGGAGAATTCTGAATGTGTTCATTGTAATTCATGAAGAAAAAAAAGTTTGTTGCAATTCACAGGTTTCTTGATAGAATTA
The DNA here is from genome assembly GCF_036172605.1 of Pelobates fuscus. Classification (NCBI taxonomy): domain Eukaryota; kingdom Metazoa; phylum Chordata; class Amphibia; order Anura; family Pelobatidae; genus Pelobates; species Pelobates fuscus. The sequence continues at coordinate 51,400,322 of NC_086327.1, read as the reverse complement.
AGAAACAATTCCTAGATTGGCAAGATATATCTATCCCTTCTGAAAATGAATAACGTAGCTTCTTAGTTGTAGAAGCATGTGTAATAAAAGCTATAAATGCAGCCAGATTTTTTAAAGAGTGAAATAGAGATGACATCCAGTCATGTATAAGGTTTAAAATAAATTCAGTAGAATCAAACAAGAGTTCTGACTGTCAGTAAAAAGTATAGCATAACTAAAAAAATGGATTAAAAGAAAAGAGGAGCTATAACGTTCCGGACTCTTGGAAGCAATAGTTTACATTTTAGGATCCACAATATGCTGTATCTGATGAAACAGGTCAAATTGTGAATTTTAACCTAGGACGATGCTTAGCAACTTCCAAAAAGTTTGAAACAGGCCCCACCTTTAGCAAGGTGAAGTAGAAATGTGTATGTGGTCTGGATACTTGATAGCTGGAGGATAGTTCTGAGTCATCTGAATTGACACATCACTGGAGATGTCAGAAGGGCTTCGACCACGGTGCCATACTTCCGGATGCAGGAACTGACCTGAGTAGTCTGAGCAGTCGCTAAGTCGTGGACGGTAGAAGGCAGGGTGAGGACGATACATCTCTTCTTCAGCGTAACGTTTGGTGAAGAGATATACTGACATTACACCAGCACCCTGCAGCATTGAAAGATAAATAGAATAAAGTGAATGCTCTTTTTTTATCTATAGTGTTAGTATGATAAATTTCAAATGACGATTCATAAAAATACAGATATGTCTTAAAGCGAGTCCTTGTCCAAATGATTGTACAAATAAGTAATTAGAATTGTGTAAACTGTTAAAAGGGTTCTATAGTGTTAGAAATACAAAGTTGTATCCCTAACACTGAAGTACACTCTGTCCCCCCTTCCCCCTCACTTCCCCTGGCATTTACCCGATTTCAGCACTGATGTCCCTTTCTTGATTTCAAAGACATTGGATGTCCTCATGCCTGGAGTCCATTAACTTACAGGAAGTGCCTCTAGTAGCTGTCTGATTGACAGCCAGTAGAGGCAGTCTTAATTCTGCAAGATAATTATTGCAGTTTCTCTAAAACTGCAATGATTTACATTGCAGGACTAAGTGGGACAGTGACACTGCACCCAGACCACTCCACTGGGTTACTATAGTTTCCCTTTACGCTTAGCAATTAAATCATATGTAATCTAGCTTTTTTTTTTTAAGAAAATACATACAATCTTACTTCTAAACATGTTCTGAAAATAATGATGATAAAGATGTTTTTATAATTCCACAATCTGTTTACACATTGGACATACCTGCTTTTTAGTATTTTTTCTTGAGCACTGTTTTTCTCATTTAAGCTAGTTTTCAAATTTGCAAGTAATTTTAGAATGTTGAAGTATCTCTGTTCATTGTTGATGAATTAGTTGCTAAAGGGTTTAAATGCTGGGAATTCAAAGTGAATTCAGACGGAATTTCAAATGTAAGGCCAAAATAGCCAAAATGAAAATGGAACGGACTTGGAGAATTTTTGTAATATGGCTATTTTGATATAAACTTTAAATTCACTCTAAATTCACTTTCAATATCTCTGTATGTGTTGTATTTTGATTAATGAGTAAACCATGTGTATACAAATTGCATGTTGCCTGTATATAGTTTTTATTCTGATAGCATTTTCTAATCAATTACAAAAAAATGCCAGCAGGAAAATACAAATATAAAATCTCTACTAATATATACTGCACGACAATTGTGTTTGTACGTATTTCTGAACAGTAATTTACATATTGTTATTGTTTGCCTTATCCATTTTCAATTGTAACAACATTCAATGGTTAGCTTATACTTTGCTATAGGTGCTCATGTTGCTTACTGCATGGATAGTAAACTCTATGGTTCACAAGATGGCAAACTAAGCTTATAATTTTTCTTTGACATGGAGGCCCATGTTGTGCTCAGCTCTTCCTTTAGTTCTTTAATACCAGCAAAGAAAAACCAATAAAAAATATATAAAGTACACATAACCTCACATACCCTACCCCATAATGTTGTAACCACCACTATATAAGCTAAAGCACATCCTCTGCACTTCCTCTTTATTTGCTGCTCCCTACATATCAGAAGAGTATTGACTGCACATACCAGTATTGTTCATTGCAATTTGGTATATCTCATTGTGTTTTGCTGTACTGTGTTTGTTCACATTTGCCTGTGGCTGTTTATTGTCTCTTTTTTGTTACTGTGTCTCTAACTGTCTATTTTTAGCATTATGTGGCTCTCTGTGGTCTCCAGTGCATCTCCACTCCCCAAGAATTGCTTTCATGCTGGCCACAATCTTGCTTTCAGCTAGCATGTGTTTTAGGCCTATTACAGCTGGTTCCACAGAGTGTTTCTGCTCTGGCTGCCTCTCTCACATCCCCTATCCCTCCTCTGTGGTTTTTGGTGCCAGCTCTTTGCCAATGGACACAATTTTGCAAGATTGTGGCCGCTAAGCTTCATGTGATTTAGGCTGCGGCTGCCCTTTTTTCAGCCTGCCTTCCCTCTAGTGTTGCACTTGGCTGACCCTCAAGTGCCTGAGCCTTTGCCTCTGAAATTAGGATTCATGTTTTCCTTCAAGTGCCTGTGCATTGTTTCTGTTGTTGGAGATTATTGGCGCCGGCTGCCCTGAAGTGCCTGTTCTTTGCTGTTTGGTACTGCTACTACTCCAGCTCTGGTGGTTTACTCTGTCTCTAAGTCCCTGGTTTCTGCTTTGGTCTAGTTAGTGTATTCTGAGCCTGATGCCAAAATCTAGAATATTCCCTAGCTAGTTCCAGGAAGTTAGGGATCCTCTTTCCCCTGATTTGGATCTTGTTTATCCTCCCTCCTCACCTGAAGTTAAAGGCTGCCCTACTCATTTTTTTATGTCCACCCTGACTCTCATAGTCTTAAGTGTTCCCCCAATGTGTATAATATACCACCTTCGGTATTTTATTATTCTGGCAATGATGTAACATCATTGAGTTCTTTCGCCCACACTCCCCCTCCTTGTTCAAATATCTGTGCATGCTCTACATGGGTAACTTTAGGAGAAGCAGAGAGCTTATGGGAATATTGAGCCTGACAAAAAAGTGGACATTGTTTAAGCACAACTTTTTGTCAAACATTGTAAACATGTGTAGAAATTATACAGAAGACAAGTAGTCACTAATGTGTCTTTGATAGTACTTCAGTTCTCCCCTGTCCATAGGCACCCCCACACCATGAGGAAGCAAGCAGATGCTCTCCACTGTTCTCAATATCATCATATATTTGAAGTCTGTCGGAATCAGTGGTCCATGAGCAGACCTCTCCTTGGTCTCATTCTCCTCAATGAGAGAAGTATTTCTCGGACTTCCGGAGCAGCATTGTTAGTAGCCAGCCCCCCTCTGAGAAGCAACAAGCCATGCGTCTATGCTTTGAGAATTTGATGGTGGAGGGCATTGAAAGGAACTTGCTCACAAAAAGAATCGTTCACACAGAATCTTTCTGCCTTCAGACGAGAAGTGAACGACCCTGCAGAGACTGCACCGAAAGGGTTAAACAGGTTCTGCGAGGACGTTTTTGTAATAAATAATTTCCTCTTTTACCGAGGGAAAGAAACAAACATTTTGCACTTTAACTAGACGGAAGCAGTTAATGTGCACATTACCAAGGTAAAGTGCAGAAAACTCTTGATTCCGCTCTTTAACTGAGCAAATCAGTTAATCTGCAGATTAACTAGGCACATTAACTGATTTCTCACTTTAACTGTAACATATACATTCAATAACCACTTAACTAGGTAAGCTTTTCTGTCCCTGGCTAAGACTTCCCTGTGATTGCCTGAATTTATCATGGCGTTGAATAAACATGGTATGTTTTTATTCTGGTTTTGGTTCATGTTGACATGGTAGCATCACAAAGCTACTGCCTGTTCATGCTGCACATTTCCTGTTTTACTACATCCAAATGTGATTTATTGGACCAAGCTGCATGTTTGTGGTAGCCTTTTTAGCATACTGAACTCAATGTAACATTTGTTGAACCAATTGGAGATAACATGTGCTTTGGGTAATGTCACATTATACTGATAGAAAATGTATAGACTATGGCCACAAAGGAATCAACTTGGACAGCATGTCTTGTAGGTTTGTCATTTAAATGATGCTCAACCCCTTCACTACCAAACAATTTTTTCATGACAAATATTAGCATAACTTTTATATCAAACAAAGGATGGAAACCTAGCACATAGAGATACGATAAAACATCAGTTTTATGTTTATATTGCTGTTCAAACATAAATTGAAAATTGAGCCAATAAACACTTTTTATCTGTGAACCAAATGGCATGAAAATGCACCTAACAATATCATGAGAAATATATACATAGTATTTATATTATGTATATATTGTACATTACTCTAATTTGAGAATTTTCACTCCATTGTTGTTAGTCTGAATTGTTTTTCCCGAAATGATCAACCAAACAAAATTTGTCCTTACTAAAAGGCAGTGGATGAAACCCTTATACTTCATATTCGTAAAGTTTATTAGTAACGGTAACATAAGTATTAATGAGAGATTAGGATTATTGAGTTTGTCATGGGGCCTTGTTCTGTTTTCATGTTTCTAAAGTGAATAGTAAATTGGATTAAGCAATGGAAAAAAGCTATTTCACAAACCTCTTTAAGGAGAAATGAAGATGCAGCAAATGCAAAAGACCAACCATAGCGATAATGAAAGTATTGCTCTGAACTACTGGGACGGTTCATGACTTCATCATTGATACTTGAGATATAAAGGACTAATCCGACCACCAAAGAAAGACCTGAAAAATAAGAGGTGAACAACATTTAAATTAGATTCATGTAATTTGTTCATTTTAATCTCCGTATGTATGATTGTGAAGATTTAAGGGTGCCACATCTATTTTATGCACTTTAATGATAGAAGCTCACAGGGAAAGTTCCACTTATAATGTATTTGGGATTTGTTTATCAATCATGCCTTGGGCTAATCTGCATATGACTCACCTGTTCAGGCATGTATATCGGAAAACCATTTAAAGGGACATTCCACTGCCAATATAACAATCACTGTTTAGTAGATACTCCGAGTCCCCAATGAAAACATTCATGCATTTATTTATGCCTTTTTTTTATTAGTGGTATATCTAAAAACACCTTGCAAAAGCTGCAGGTCTCTTGCCTGAAGCATTTGACAGCACTCTCCTTTTAACACCGCCCAGACTTTCTGGGGCTGTCCAATCACAAACTTCCCAATGCAGCTTAATAAGTATTTACAAGGCAGATGTTCTGGGCAATTTTCTGCCTTTTGAGTTTAGCTCCACTGAGCTAACCAAACCAGGAAGTAACAGGACCAGTTGTCTGCTTGAAAGCCAGGGGGGTGTAACCAGGTTAATTTATAAAAGTGCCAATTTCTATTGAAATCTGCACTTTTGTAAACTGAAAAAAAAAGGACACACTCTTCATACATAAAGCATTTCAGCAAGCAAAGGTGCTTTAAGGCTCTGGAGTGCCCCTTTCTACATTCTTCATTCTATATTTAGATTTTTTCTCTTAATTGACATTTAATGTATGAAAACTACATAACCAGATGTGTGTATATAGGTCACATGTAAATTAAAATGTAATGTATATACATATGTCTGATTTTCTATGTTTTCATCTGGTTAAAAATAGAACAATGGGAACTCAAATGTGTTTCCTGTTTCTCGATGTCTCAAATCACATAACAAATACCAACAATATTTGGTATTATTATGGGAAAGAGAAAGTAATGATAGAATTTACCTCCAATTTAAAGGAAATATATTTAAAATAAAAGGTTACAGTGAAATGCCAGGGTTTTGCTAGGGCCAAAAAAAAAACGTCCCGGGCTTGAGACCAAAACTTATTTGGTGACTCCTCCCCAAAGCCCCACTTTGGCACCACACACACACATTCATAAACATCTTAAAAGGATACCCCTGTGACCTTGTATCTTGGAGGTTCGTATCTAATCATGGTAGATGGGGAAGACAGGTGGCCACCCGCTGTTTCAGCAAAGCCAGCAGCCACAAGCCTTCTTTAGGGAAAGCACTCAGACTGTGCTCTGCCAGCCCTACACTCCCTTGTTAGGCAGCTCCCTGGTCTCCTCTGCTGCAACTAAGTCTACCAGACTGCTCCGCTCTCCCTGCCCTAGCTCAGTGAATCTCAGCCATAAGCAGAAGCTGCACAGTGATAAAGACACAGAAAATATGACATTCATTATCCCTGTGTGTCTCTATCACTGCAATGCTTCCACTACTGGCTGACTCCTAGACTCACTGAGGAGACTGGGCATCGGCAGGGACAGCAAAGTAGCACAGAGAGTTGGGTTTATAGTTCCTCACATTCAGGCTGGAGCCCCCCATGATGCCACTGGTGAAATGCAAAATTAGAACTTGATGATATTTTTTAGAATGGGACCAGGTAGTGGAGTGCTGCACACTAGTATCTTGATTCACCCGAACGCTGTGGGGGATGTCCGCTAGCCCCCAATATAAATACAGAAGCATAGAGTCACAGGCTACACAGTGCAGGGTGAAGAATAAAGTATATTTAATAATGGCCCCAGAGAAAAAACAAAGATACAATGTTTTGACTATGAGGTTTAAGGCCTCACAGCCAAAACGTTGTATCTTTGTTTTGTCTCCTTGACCATAATTAAATATACTATATTCTTCACCAGGCACTGTGTAGCCTGTGGCTCTATACTTCTGTTTGCAAAATGGGAGTAACATACAGTGGGTTCTCTACCATATCGACTGGATCTACAGTTCTTTATGACTTTTAAGTTCTGCAAATAAACAAACATGGGCTGATACTTGTATATAGCTAAAATTAGTATCTCTTGAAATGAGACATAATAAATCACGAAGAGAGCTCTGTCTTCTGCCTTGTTTGTCCAATTAACTAGAAATAAAAAAGAAGCCCAGCTGTGAGCAACGGAACTTCCCTGATACCAGACGTTCAATTTAGAATATCGGAGAGCTGGAAATAGTAAGATTTTTCCAACAACCTTTTCTTTATTAGTCCTTCTCTACGATGATTAAACAAGAAATCCCGGTTTGCTGTACAATAATAAACTTAACCTTCAGTAGATCATGGTAGAAGCTCCATCATGAGATAGTGGGGATTCCCATTGACTCAGAGATTTGTTTCACTATGAATGGCAACTCATCTAAATTTGGGCAGATCAGCTGATCGTACAAATTCCCAAATTCCAAGCCAAAATAAAGCTGATTCACAAACCAAACAAATAACGCAATGGATGAGTATGTTAATTTTAAATTGTTATTCACAATGCAGTCCATGATTTAAAAAAAAAAAAAAGAGATGACCGATAGGAAAAAGATGATTGATGGCTAGGGGACAGACACTAAATATTGATTTTATTCATAGATCAAATGACCAATGTGACCAATAAATGGGGGGAAAGGAGCAGTAAAACAAATCTATAATTATATGTTTAAGTATTATATATTTAATAAATATGTAATATATAAAATATAGATATTTTTACTGTTCCTCCTATTTTTTCTATATTGATCCTTTTTTATCACTTGATTTGTGAATCAATTTGTTGAAAAAGCTCCTATCAGTGTACTGCAAAACATATAAATATTTATTTATTGAATTTATTGATTTTGATTAGCCTGATTAATTATTTTTTTTTTCATTAACATATGGCTGAAATTCCGCTGTCAAAACATATTTTCAATTTTTGGATAATCTAGTCTAGATTTCTAAAGATACAGTTTTGAAAAAGATCTAATAGACTTATCATATACATATATAACTAAAGCTATGTTCTTCTTATACATAACACCATTTCACTGCTAGTCCATTTTGCTTGAAATACTTTTAGTGTATTTTAGCTTTAATAGTTATTAGCTTAAGTGCGTGTTGTTTGAAATTCAAATAAAATTCAAAGTGAATTCAAATTTAAGGCCAATGTAGGCACACTGGTAAAACCACTTCCAGTTGGTCTACTTTACTTAAATTTGAAATTCACTTTGAATTCTCACTATAGTAAATAGCCCTGTTACTGTTTAAGCAGGTATTGCATTACATCTTTAACCAATTAATAAAGAACAACAGTGATAGATGGATAGATCAATCCTATGTATGAGGGATCTAGCAAGTGTGAGTAATGCTAGCAGTATCTTGCACTATAGTTTTTTTTAGATTCACGTCATGCAACAGAATCTTGTAAAAATATGCAAGTGAATCATCTTTGTGAATAACACTTTTGTGTTTATTTTGACACTTTATGTGTGTTGTTAGTGGGAGAGGTGGGACACAAACATTGTTTGCTGCATTCTGATACAATCTCTTTTTATCACAACGCTAACTTCCTTATTTATTTTAAATGATTTACTGTTGATACCGAGTTAGGTTGAATATCTGTCATTTTTACTAGAAGATATATATGTGCATCGGATGCAAAATGATAAGTGAAGAATGACAATTTGTTCAGACTTTAACAGTAAAAACATGTACCGTAATTTATTTTATATAAAACCAAAATATTTGGCAGCAACTTCTTTTTATATCTATTTTATGTTGTATATTTTGTTAAGGCTTTCTTCACAGCAAGAAATCTGTAGCTCACTCTCCACCTTAACAGTGTGTGTATTGTTTTAATAGTGTGTTTATTCTTACCAGAGAGAATAAAGAAGATTCCAGAAACAAAAGCCAGTATTGTCCTCTGTGGCCGAATATGTCCAATATTACTGATTACAAAGGCAGTAAATACAAGAAACAGACTGACCATGGGAAAAGGAGTGGCACTGCGGATGGTTTCTGTAAATAGCAAATAACAAACAACTTATCGAAAAGGCTTTCTTAATAATTATCACTGCATTTCTATACCAAATCATGCACTTTAAGATCTAAAGACGAAATAAACATTGAAAGAACCATAATTATATTCTCTAATAATGTATCTATCATCAATTATATAAGGAGGGGATCCTTATCTGGTCTTGAATTAACATAATTATTATTTTAATTTTCCATCAATTTCATGCCTCCCAACTATCCTGATTTCGGCGGGGCAGTCCTGATTTCCAAATCCTGTCCGTTCTGACTTTGTTCCCTGGTGTCCCACTTTTGTCCCCAAAAAAGTGTTGCACAAGAGGTTCATTAGACACAATCGCACTGCATTTAGGGCATTAGGACCCCGCAAAGAAAACGGAAACACTGCTCTCTCTGCATAGCCCACGCACTGTGGTCTGGCCTGCCTGATTGGCAGGCAGGTTTGTATGCATTCACCTAGGTTCCAGTAATTTGGATGCCCTTTCAGGGAGGGTCTGCCCCCTTTAAGCAAAGTCAGTTATGCAATACTGTCATTGGCCTACAACCTTTAATCTCCTCCCACCGGTGTCCCGCTTCTTGGGATGTCACCGTTGAGGTGTATGGAATTCTGCCATAAAAGGTGTACTGCTACATAAACACATTAGCCTAGGTCAGAGGTGAGCAACAGGTAGATCCTCAGATGTTGTAGAGCTAAACATTGACTTTCTAAAGCATTCTAAGGACATACAAAGCATCCATGAGCGTCTGCAGCTAATTTTCCGGGGGGGGGGGGGGACTGTGGCGAAACCAACCTCGCCACATGTCCTTGGAGGGGGCTGATTGCCCGCCTCTTGCCTTTGGACTATGGACCACTCTTTATGGGAATGTGATACCCCAGATAGCTATACCATGGAGCCTATTCATATAATGAAAGACTATGGGAAAGACTTTAGCTCCATGGCAATTGTACTGTGTGAATAGGATCTGCGCGCTATTCAGTAGTTTTGTGCGCTCAGATCCCAGCTATCTGGGGATATGTGAAATGTAGGTGTGTTATGGATAAAAAGTAACTTTCTGTATTTTAAAGTGTTTTATGTCTTTCTGTAACCATGTGGTTAATGGAGTCTGTCTCTGTGCTGGGAGGTAATTGGATTACTTCTCCAGCACAGAGAAGGCCCTGTAAAACCGGTCTGAGCTGGGAAGCTAGGGGTTTTAAAAGATACTTTACTAACTTTTGAACCCCTGGTCTGATCCATGCCATTTTTTAATATGTTGTTCCCTTGAATGGATTGATTGTGGATATGTAATTTTGTGTGAATGTGATGTATGGTTTTGAAGTTATAAATATTGTGTAAAAAGTATATTTTAAACTGTATGAATAATGGGATTATGTGTCACACTAAGGGGAGGGGATGTGTGGGAGGTAACATCTATGTCATTGGTTATTTTATGCCTCCCCCTGGGTGTGGCCTGTATGTGTACTCTTGTAATAAAAGCCAGGCTGGATGTGCCAGTCCAGAGTTCCTGCTTAACCCTGAAGCTGAAGTGTTGTCTCATTCTTGGGGGGAATTTGACTGTATGCCGACTGCCAGGAGTGTAAGCTGTTCATATTGCTTTTCCTGTTCGGCTGCTTCCAGGGTTCGTGTGTCTGCTGTTCGAGAGTTGGTGAATCCATGCAGTTTGGGAGTCCGGGAAATTGGTGCTTACAGTAGCTGCTGGTCTATCTAAAGGGGATTATCGCCTAAACTGGGTTTTATCCCCTTTTGAGCGAAACGGTCCGTTACAGGGACATCCATGCTCTGACCCTTTTTGACAGTGACATGACATAAAGGGGAGGGGCATAGTCATTATCACATAAAGTCATTATCACATAAAGTGCAGGCATGCAAAAGATTCGAGAAACCTGATGCAAAAGATTAATAAAAGATTAATAAAAGATTAATAAAAGAATCAAGTTGCCATTGTCTGATTTAAGTATTGCAATTTCTAATCTGTTTTAATGTTAACACTATTCAATGCATATTGAATTGGATCTATTCCCTAGATCCAATTCCCTCGCATCTCATCCGTACTCTGTCTTTCTCCACCTGTCACAAAAATTCTCAATCTCTCTCTCTCCTGGTATATTTCCATCGCCCTTCAAACATGCAACTGTAACCCCAATTCTAAAGAAGCCCGATCTTGACCCTAACTCCCCATCCAACTATCGTCCTATCTAGCTACTGCCTTTTGCATCCAAGATCCTTGAAATAATTGTGTATGCGAGATTGACAGACTTCCTCAAGTCCAACTCTCTGCTAGATCCGCTTCAGGTTTCCGCGCTAAGCACTCTGTGGAAACGGCACTGACTAAAGTATCCAATGATCTACTCGCTGCAAAATCTCGTGGTAACTACTCTATCCTAATTCTCCTTGACCTGTCTGCGGCTTTTGACACTGTTGATCATCAACAGCTTCTTCTCATCCTCCGCAATATCGGTCTACAAGATATTGCTCTCTCCTGGTGCTCCTCCTACCTCTCCCAGCGCTCTTTCAGTGTTTCTTTCTCTGGCTCTGCTTCTTCTCCCCAACTCCTCTTTGTTGGTGTCCCCCAAGGTTCAGTCCTTGGTTCCCTACTGTTCTGCATCTATACTGCCTCCCTTGGTAAACTCATTAGCTCCTTTGGCTTCCATTGTCATTTCTATGCGGATGACATGCAAATCTACCTGTCCTTTCCTGATCTCTTCCCGTCCCTCTTGACTAGTGTCTCTGACTACCTCTCTGCTGTTTCTAACTGGATGGCTGCCCACTTCCTTAAACTAAACATGACCAAAACTGAAATTCTGGTCTTTCCTCCCTCAAGTGTTGTTACTCCTGTATCTGTCTCCCTCCAAGTCAACGTTGCTACCATCAGCTCCACCATGCAGGCTCGCTGCCTAGGTGTTCTCTTTGATTCTGACCTTTCCTTCAAGCCTCATGTTCAATCTATCGCCAAATCCTGTCATTTCCATCTCAAAAACATTGCGCGCATCCACCCCTACTTAACGCCAGATGCGACTAAGGTGTTGGTCCATTCCACTGTCCTTTCTCGCCTTGACTACTGTAATCCGCTTCCCAGTGGTCTTACGTGCTCCCAACTTGCGCCGTTACAGTCCATAATGAATGCGGCGGCGAGGCTCATCTTCCTGTTCGCCCGCACTCACCCTTCTGTCAGTCCCTACATTGGCTTCCTATGAAATATAGAGCTCAATTTAGAATTCTGGTTCTTGCTTTCAAATCTCTACATAATGCTGCTCCCACCTATCTATCCTCCCTTATACACAAGTATGTCCCGTCTAGGCCCTTACGATCTGCTGAAGACTTACGTCTATTTTCTGTCTGTACTCCCACCTCTGATGTTCGCCTTCAAGATTTCTCGAGGGCTGCACCGTTCCTGTGTAACTTGCTTCCCTCCTCCGTTAGATGCTCACCCAGTCTCCACTTCCCAGTCTCCAAATCCTTAAAAACCCACTTCTTCATAAAAGCGTTTCAATTAAACTGTTAATAGCTCCCAACTGATTCCTCTTCTGCAACTGTCACTAGTCTAATACTATCCTTACCTTTTTGTGTAATTTTACCCGAATCCCTGTAGCATGTAAGCTCATTGAGCAGGGCCCTCAACCCCTCTGTTCCTGTGTGTCCAACTTGTCTGGTTACAACTACATGTCTGTTCATCCACCCATTGTAAAGCGCTGCGGAATTTGACGGCGCTCTATAAATATCATAATAATAATAATAATAATAATAATAATGCACCACATTAGTCATAAACACATGATCAAGGCACTATAACTGAATTATAAAAATAAAAATGGCTGCACACAAAGCTACCGCCATAGCACTAGGTTGCGTGCACAGCAGTTGCCACAGTACTTGGACATTCACAGCACTAGCTATAGCACCAGAGTGTACCCACAGTACCAGATTGCACCCACAACACTTCCTGCACCTTATAAATGCCAGTAATAATAATAAAGGGCCCTGGAGGGGGGCCCTCTGACAGAGGCTGTCTCGGCATCCATTAGAGAGTCTGTTAGAAAAAAATAAATTTTCACCTGTGTGTCTCTTAACCCCGTTTTGTGTTTCTTATCCCATCTTTTGAATATTTCACCCCTCTTAGTTTACTTTATGCTCCATTTTTTCCCTTTGTGTCTTATACCCCCCCTTGTGTGTCTTTTACTTTCCCCTTTGTGTGTTTTACTTTCCCTAAGCCCCTTTGTGTGTCTCTTACTTCGCCCAGTTACTTCCTTTGTGTGTCATTGTCCCATTGTCCAACTTCTTTGTGTGTGTCATTGCCCCCTTCCTTAGCCCATCTGTGTGGTCCTGTCCCCTTCCCAGCCCCTCAGTTTGTGTCATTGTCTCTTTCCCAGCCCCTCAGTGTTCCTTGCCCACATCCACAGCTCCTCTGTGTGTCATTGTCCTCTACTCCAGCCTCTCTGTGTGTTCCTATCCCCTTTCGAGACCCTCAGTGTGTGTCATTGTCCCTTTCACCAGCCTGTTGTCTTTGTCATTGCCTTCTTCTCCATTCCCTGTGTTTCTGCTCTCCACCCCTAGACTGCTAAATACATATACACAGACTGCTGAATACACACACAGAGACTGCTGAATACACACACACACACACACACACACTGCTGAATATACAAATGCAGATTGCTAAACACACAGAGACTGCTGAATACATACACTCAAAACTGAATGCACACACTCAGACTGCTGAATACATACGTTCACTGCTGAATACACACATACAGTCTGCTAAATACATACACACAGACTGCTGAATACATACATTCACAGCTGAATACACACATACACACATACTGCTGAATACACACACACACAGACTGCTGAATACACGCAGATACTGATGAATACATACACTCACTGCTGAATACACACACACAGACTGCTCAATACATACACTTACTGCTGAATACACAAACACACAGAGCAAGCAGTCCTCCCTCATTCATTCATTGACAAAACCAAGGATCCAGTCCCTGCAATAGATACAATATGACATTTTTCAAAGGCTAGGATATGGTTATAAGGTTATTAAAGGCTAGGATAAGAGAGAGAAGTTTGATAGAACCTGCTAGAAAGACTACAGGCTTCTCATTACTCACAGCTGCAGTCTAGGAGCACGACAACAGGTTTCTGACATTTTGGACATTAGGAAAGGGTATACTGCCATTGCTTTGTGCAGCCTCAAACACACTGTGGGGAGAAGTAAGGCACCTAGTTAACCCTTTCGTGACTGTAGCCAAATCCCTTTTATCTAATGTATCATAGTCCACATTTGTGGTAATACTGACTACATGGGACATACTGCAGAGATGGAACTTTAAAAAAAATAAAAATGAGGTACTACATCCTCCTACTCTGACTTCATACATAAAGGCCTGAGTTATTTTTTATAATCTTGAAGGTGTTGATTATCAGATTGACATTTTTTAGCAGAGCCTGTCTATCCACTGGTGTCCCCCCACACTCCCTTCATGCCTCACTTACGTGAGCTGTAGGCTGCCTCCCCATGCCTCACTTACCTAATCTGTAAACTGCCCCTCCCCCCCATGCCTCACTTACCTAATCTGTAAACTGCCCCCCCATGCATCACTTACCTGATCTGTAGGCTGCCCCCCATGCCTCACTTACCTGATCTGTAGGCTACCACCCCATGCCTCCACTTACCTGATCTGTAAACTGCCCCCCCATGCCTCACTTACCTAATCTGTAGGCTGCCCTGCCAACCCTCACTTACCTGATCTGTAGGTTGCCTCTGCAGTCTGGGAGTTGCTGGCTGCACTCTGTGCTGCTCCCCCACGGATTCAGTCAGGAGAGAGAAGCAGGGATAAGATGTAGCTTCCTATCCCTGCCTTTCTCCATACACAGCGTCACCTACTGGTATTGCAGTGTATTCTCAATCTCAAAAGAAAAATACCAGCACAAGCTGAAAAATCCAGGGGGTGGGGGGAGGGGTATTGCAGTATTAGTATAATACAGGGCTTCCCAAACTTTTATGGGCCGAGACCCACTTTTCAAAATGGTAATTTTTCGGGACCCACTTGCTTTTAATGCGTATTTTAAAAAGTGAACACCATGGCAATCCGCTTCAGAGGCATACAATTGGCACACCATGGCAAACCGCTTTAGAGGCATACAACTGGCAAACTATAGCAATCCGCTTTAGATGCATACAATTGGCACACCGGGGAAATCCGCTTTAGATGCATACAATTGGCACACCATGGCAATTCGCTTTAGATGCATACCATTGGCAAACTATAGCAATCCGCTTTAGATGCATACAATTGGCACACCGTGGAAATCCGCTTTAGATGCATACAATTGGCACACCATGGCAAATCGCTTTAGATGCATACAATTGGCAAACTATAGCAATCCGCTTTAGATGCATACAATTGGCACACCGTGGAAATCCGCTTTAGATGCATACAATTGGCACACCATGGCAATTCGCTTTAGATGCATACAATTGGCATACCATTGCAATCAGCTTCAGAGGCATACAATTGGCACACCATGGCAAACCGCTTTAGAAGCATATAATTGGCAAACTATAGCAATCCGCTTTAGATGCATACAATTGGCACACCATGGCAATTCGCTTTAGATGCAAACAATTGGCATACCATTGCAATCAGTTTTAGATGCATAAAATTGGTACATCATGGCAATCAATTTTAGAGGCATACAATTGGAACATCATGACAGCTTTAAATACATAAACTTGGCACACCATGGCAATCAGCTTTAGATGCATAAACTTGGCATATCATGGCAATCACTTTTAGATACATAAACTTGGCACATCATGGCAATCAGCTTCAGAAGCATTCAATTGGCACACCATGGCAATCAGCTTTAGATGCATAAAATTGGCATATCATGGCATCACTTTTAGATGCATAAACTTGGCACATCATGGAAATCAGCTTCAGAAGCATTCAATTGGCACACCATTGCAATCAGTTTTAGATGCATAAAATTGGCACACCATGGCAATCAGCTTTAGATGCATAAACTTGGCATATCATGGCAATCCCTTTTAGATGCATAAACGTGGCACATCATGGCAATCAGTTTCAGAAGCATTCAATTGGCACACCATTGAAAACAGTCAGATGCATAAAATTGGCACACCATGGCAATCAGCTTTAGATGCATAAACTTGGTATATCATTGCAATCACTTTTAGATGCATAAACTTGGCACATCATGCCAATCGGCTTCAGAAGCATTCAATTGGCACACCATGGCAAACAGTCAGATGCATAAAATTGGCACACCATGGCAATCAGCTTTAGATGCATAAAATTGGCATAACATGGCAGTTTTAGAGGCATAATTTTGATATATCATGGCAGTTTTAGATGCAGAAACTTTACACATCATGGCAATCAGTTTTAGAGACATACAACTGCTTACTCACAGACTCAGAATCAGAAATGTTGTTGTCCTGCTCTTTCATCCAGGCACCTCACATTGATTATCCTAGTGGTGGAACTTATGTAGAGAGGACCGTGGTGCAAGTATGTTTTCTGGGCCCCCATCTAGTGAAAGTGTGGCCAAAAGGTAGATCTCCATCTGTCGGAGAACTTCAACAATAATATGCCAGATGGAGATCTACCATTTGCACATCATTGCAGGGTTATATTTGTGAGCAGTGTTTGAATGTAAGCATGTTTTTGTATTAAGTATATGTGTGCATGTATGAGTGTATTTGTATGTACTGTTGCTATTGGAATGTAGTGGTGTACTTGTTTGTAATGTTTGCATCTGAATGCAGGGGTGTTTGTATATGTAGTGTAGGACTTTAAATGCAGGTGTGCTTTTTGTGTGTAGTGTTGGTGTTTGAATGAAGGGGTGTTTGTAGATCATTTTAGTGTTTTAATGCAGGGGTGTGTTTGTATGTAATGTTTGCGTTTGATTGCAGTGTGTGCGTGTGTGTAGTGGATGCAGTGTGTGTATATTGTGTTTATAAAATATACATATACACAATGTGTGTTTCAATGTAAGCATGTTTTTTTGTATGGAGTATGTGTGCAGTGTATACACACACACACAGACACACAAATACACAGCGATACACACAATGACACTTAGTTTCCCACACACAGATACACAGACACTCATGTACACAGATACACACAGACACACAAATACACACACACACTGACACAAAAGGACACGCAGAGACAGGAGGTGAGGGTGACAGTGTGGGAGGGAGTGTGTGTACTGGTAACAGTGTGGGGGGCAGTGTGAGAAAGGGTTACAGTGGGTGGGCAGGGGGAGAAAGGGTTACAGTGGGCAGGCAGGGGGAGAAAGGGTTATAGTAGGCAGGCAGGGGGAGAAAGGGTTACAGTGTGGGGGGGCAGGGGGAGAAAAGGCGACAGTGGGGGGGCAGGGGGAGAAAAGGTTACAGTGTGGGGAGAGGGGCAGGGAGAGAAGGCGTTACAGGGGGGGAGGGCAGGCAGAGAAGGCGTTACAGTGGGGGGAGGGGGGCAGGCAGAGAAGGGGTTGCAGTTGGGGGGAGGGTAGGCTGAGAAGGGGTTACAGGGGGGAGAGGGGCAGGCAGAGAAGGGGTTACAGTGGGGGGTGGAGGGCAGGCAGAGAAGGGGTTACAGGGGGAGGTGGGCAGACAGAAAAGGGGTTACATTGGGGGGGCAGGCAGAGAAGGGGTTACAGTGGGGGGAGGGCAGGCAGAGAAGGGGTTACAGTGGGGGGAGGAGGGCAGGCAGAGAAGGGGTTACAGGGGGGAGGGCAGGCAGAGAAGGGGTTACAATGAGGGGGAGGAGGGCAGGCAGAGAAGGGGTTACCGTGGGGGAGGAGGGCAGGCAGAGAAAGGGTTACAGTGGGGGGAGGAGGGCAGGCAGAGAAGGGGTTGCAGTGGGGGGGAAGGCAGGCAGAGAAGGGGTTACAGTGGGGGGAGGGCAGGCAGAGAAGGGGTTGCAGTGGGGGGGAGGGTAGGCAGAGAAGGGGTTACAGGGGGGAGAGGGGCAGGCAGAGAAGGGGTTACAAGGGGGGGAGAGGAGGCAGAGAAGGCGTTACAGGGGGAGGGGGCAGGCAGAGAAGGGGTTACATGGGGGGGAGGGCAGGCAGAGAAGGGGTTACAGTGGGGGGAGGGCAGGCAGAGAAGGGGTTGCAGTTGGGGGGAGGGTAGGCAGAGAAGGGGTTACAGGGGGGAGAGGGGCAGGCAGAGAAGGGGTTACAGTGGGGGGTGGAGGGCAGGCAGAGAAGGGGTTACAGGGGGAGGGGGGCAGACAGAAAAGGGGTTACATTGGGGGGGCAGGCAGAGAAGGGGTTACAGTGGGGGGAGGGGGGCAGGCAGAGAAGGGGTTAGGGGGGAGGGAAGGCAGAAGAAGGGGTTACAGTGGGGGGAGGAGGGCAGGCAGAGAAGGGGTTACAGTGGGGGGGAGGGTAGGCAGAGAAGGGGTTACATTGGAGTGGGGGGGCAGAGAAGGGGTTACATTGGAGTGGGGGGGCAGGCAGAGAAGGGGTTACATTGGAGTGGGGGGGCAGGCAGAGAAGGGGTTACATTGGAGTGGGGGGGCAGGCAGAGAAGGGGTTACATTGGAGTGGGGGGCAGAGAAGGGGTTACATTGGAGTGGGGGGGCAGAGAAGGGGTTACATTAGGGTGGGGGGGCAGAGAAGGGGTTACATTAGGGTGGGGGGGGGCAGAGAAGGGGTTACATTGGGGTGGGGGGGCAGGCAGAGAAGGGGTTACATTGGAGTGGGGGGGGGCAGAGAAGGGGTTACATTAGGGTGGGGGGGGCAGAGAAGGGGTTACATTAGGGTGGGGGGCATTGTTTGGGCTCTGTGCCCTACCTTCATTAGACATCCCTGGTGGTCCGGTGGGTTACCTCTCCGGTCTGAGCTCCGCCGGGTGCTGAGCTGCAGGCCGTGTAATAAAAGCCTCGCGAGCTCCCAGAGTGTTGCCATGGTAACGCTCTGGGAGCTCGCGAGACTTCTATCACACGGTCTGCAGCTCTGCACCCGGCGGAGCTGCAGACCGGAGCTGCTGGGCAGACTGATTGGAGGCAGCCCGGCGGCATACAGGGCAAGCCGCCGGGCTCCCTCCTGGTGTCAGTCTGCCTGACTAGCCGGCGGCCATGGATGTGTGGGTCAGCGCGACCCACTGGGAATCGCCCTGCGACCCACCAGTGGGTCGCGACCCACACTTTGGGAACCGCTGGTATAATACATTTAATACAAAATTAAGAAAGGGACTGGAATTTGATGTGATACAGTGCTAGTTTGGCCTCCAAATGGCCTATTAGTAATTGCACCCTATGCACTTGTAGTCAGCCCTCCTTTTGTAGGAAGGACTTCACTTTACCCCCAAAACAGCATGAACCCTTCATAAAAAACATATTTTTTTTAAATAATAAGTTCCCTTTAGATTTGCATACCCAGATCACTCTGCCTCTCATTTGTATCTTAATGTCTCTCTTTTCTAAGAGCTCCATATTGCTGATGTGTCTGAGTGTATAACAGTGCTTAACAGTGATAATACTCACAGTAATGTATCTTTAACCCCTTAAGGACCAAACTTCTGGAATAAAATGGAACCATGACATGTCACACATGTCATGTGTCCTTAAGGGGTTAAACTGCAATTGACATGTTTAGAAATCAGTCTGTGTAAATAAGATACATTGCTCGTGTTCCAAATTACATTTTTTTGTTTTGCATTCACTCATTACTAAGTCGCCTAAACAGTATCACCCTTGGTCACAACCCCACTCAACCCCCTTAAATAAAAGGGTCCCTCTTTGTCCATTTGAAATGTTGAGAAGTATGGATTTGTCAGCTGTGCATTCATACTATAAATCTCCTATTCCAGCACATCCCAGTGCTCTATTAGATCGAGATCAGATTGTTTGGGATATTCAAATCTAAATATATATCATACCAAAAACATGTCAGGGACAGAGCCACTTAGATTACATTTGTTATCTAGTATTAACTTTTGCTGCAACAATTGCAAGTTTCTAGTCAATTCTCCGCAATGCCTGGTTTAGAGAAAAAATGTTAGTTCAATGCAATTTACATTCTAATTAATAATTTCCCAGATGTTTCCTTAGATCATAGATACAGAATCAATTACTGTAAAAAAAATAAACAGTTGATATGTTGAAAATGT
Organism: Pelobates fuscus; assembly: GCF_036172605.1. Lineage (NCBI taxonomy): Eukaryota > Metazoa > Chordata > Amphibia > Anura > Pelobatidae > Pelobates > Pelobates fuscus. The sequence continues at coordinate 51,380,316 of NC_086327.1, read as the reverse complement.
AGAACTTACTAAGTATGTTCGCAGTATTTTCCGTTACAATATCTGTATCCGGCCCATGGAAAAATTCTGATGCAACACACCTACCCTTCTCTCGACCTGCAGTATCAGAAATAATGAAGCAATGAAAAATAATTTACAGGGTGACTCTCATAATAAACACTGCATGCACTCAGCTCAAATTATTATTGTTTTTGTTTTTTTTTTTTCAGTTAAAGGATGTACCAGCTACTAAAAAATATTACAGAACGTAGACAATACAGTAGTTTTCAGGACTTTTCTGGACCCCCTGGTTTTAGTAAATGGATAGTCATCCTAATAGTGGGTCAGCACAGAACAACCTACCCTCCGTTTCCCACCCTTTCTTTTCCTTAAAGGGAAACTATAGTGCCAGGAAAACAAACAATTTTTCCTGGCACTATAGCTACCTCCACCGCCTCGTGGGGCAGAAGGGGTTAAAAACCCTTCTGTCACTTTAGAAGAAAAAAAAGAGTTACCTGCACACTAGCCCAAATCCCTATGCATATTTAAATAAACAGAGGTTATTTAGTAACTCCAATGACCATTAGATGTAAGCCCACCTGCTACGTCAAGGCAAACCTCATGCTTGCTTCAGCTTCAGGCAAAGAAATCTCTAATGAGACAGAGATGGGTATTTTTCTAAACCCCTACATACTTATTAACCCTGAATAGGGAACACATGGGATAGGTGGCTGCATTGTAACATGGCTGTGTGATGTAAAAGTGAATCCAAAAACACAAAAAGAAGTCCTGCGCTCAACTCACACTACTCTTGGGCTGCAGCAATGACCATAACACACATCAGCCCCAATACATTAAATAAATACCAAAGGAAAAAAAAGTTACTTGTGCAGTAGCCCAAATCCATAAGCATATTTAAATAGTGATGTCGCGAACATAAAATTTTCCGTTCGCGAATGGTGAACGCGAATTTCCGCAAATGTTCACGAACGGGGGAACCCGGCGAACCGCCATAGACTTCAATAGGCAGGTGAATTTTAAAACCCACAGGGACTCTTTCTGGCCACAATAGTGATGGAAAAGTTGTTTCAAGGGGACTAACACCTGGACTGTTGCATGCTGGAGGGGGATCCATGGCAAAACTCCCATGGAAAATTACATAGTTGATGCAGAGTCTGGTTTTAATCCATAAAGGGCATAAATCACCTAACATTGGTCTTTCAGCCAAATTTACTAATACTAAGTAAAGATTACTCAGTATTAGTAAATTATGCCCCTAGTCGCTATACCGCGAGTAGGGGCATGTCTATTAAACAGTGAGCAGCCTGTGGCTGCTCACTGTTAAAAAAAATAAAAAATAAAAATTAAAAAGGGTCCCTCCTCCCTGAGCGGGTGGGGGCCCTAAAGTAAAAAAAGGGGGGAGGACCTATTGTCCTCCCCACCGGCCCCCACCCCTGAGCGGCGGGTGGGGGCCCTAAATCAGAATAGGGGGGGACCTAATGTCCTCACCCCTGGCCCCCATCCCTGAGCGGTGGGTGAGGGCCCTAAATACTAATGGGGGGGGACCTAATCTCCTCCCTCCTGGCCCCCACCCCTGAGCGGTGGGTGGGGGCCCTACAGTAAAATAAGGGGGGGACTATTCGCCAGCGAACCGTTCGGGACATCACTATATTTAAATAAATAGAGGTTATTTAGTAACTCCAATGGCCATTACATGTAAACCCACCTGCCTGTTTTTTTGTTTTTTCTTTGGTTTTTATTGTATGTATTGGGGCTGATGTGTGCTATGGTGGTCGTTGCTGCCGCCTAGGAGTAGTTGGAGTTTGAGCGCAGGACTAATTTTTGTGTATTTGTATTCCCATGAAAGTCAGGGCAAGTATACTTTAAATTAAAAGAATACTATATGTATCAACACAGCTTTAGCTTAATGAAGCGGTTTTGGTGTATCGATCATGCCCTGGCAGTGTCACTCTTCAGTTCTCTACCATTTAGGAGTTAAATAACATTTATTTCTGTTTATGCAGCGCTTGCCATATCTCTCATTGCTGTGACTCACACAATAAAGGATATTAGAATACTTAGGTTCCTTTTCTGGAAGTGTTTAGGAAAGCTATGCAAGTCACATCCAGGGAGATAAAACTAAGGCTGTTAAAACACAATGATTTAAAGCCTAAATAGCAGAGAATTGAGCAATGAGACTGCAGGGGATGGTCTATACACCAAAAGGCCTTTATTAAGCTACAGTGGTTTTGGTGCCTATAGTATCCCTTTAAATCAAAAACTAAATAAATTAACTGATAAAAAAAAATGCAATATTTGCAACACTTAATAAAAACTTCCATAAAATTATAAAGTCAGGAGACAGACATTTACCATATTAGTTTTTATATGGATTTTATCACTAATGCAGCAATAATATGGGTTAACCCTTTGAGTGCCGGAGGTGTGCCCAACACATTGCATAGTAATTATTTTGGCTCTCCTCTGGTACTTAAAAAATTCATATTATCGGGCTCTTGCAGTTATTTTTAACAAACCTTGTTGAATCACAATGTAGCTGCATCTAGTTCTCATATGTGTCACGGATTTCTAAGGTTAAGGTTAATGCACATTCAAACATGTACACTTAATCACTTCACCGCAAACCCACAATGGCCTAGATTTATCAAAATGTTTTATGATTTAACCCTCCTAAACTACCATGTGATAGATCTAGGCCAGAGGCAAGAGAAGGAGCAAGTTCAGCCACATCCTATGAGGATATTGTGCTTTTTATATTGCTTCTAGTTTATCTGCAAAAGGAGAGCTTAATCCATTAAAGCTAAAATATCTAAAATTAAATTGATGCAGTACATTTCCCGAAACAAACCTATTTTCAATGCCTTATGAGAGCTCCCCGTGTTATCACCTTGAAATTGTATATTATGTATCAAGAATTCAGTCCATTTGAAGATCTGGAACTTTAATGATGAAGAGTAAATTGTTGGAATATGTGTCTTTAGCTACATCAATTTGAAACAAAGTCAGATCTCATTTTCTATTGATCCAGTTTGATTCTCCAATATCTATACTGATCCCGTCTAAAATTATGTTTCACTCACTTTTCTTATGTTTAGGCTTTAATTTTTGTGAATATCTGTGTTTCAAGAAAACAAGTACAAATGTGTATATTTACTGGCAGATACACTGATCTGATCGACAATAAAATCACTGACAAGTGAGGTTAATGACATTGATTATATTATTACAATGTCACCTATCAAGGGGTGGGATATATTAGGCAGCGGGTGAACAGTCAGTTATTGAATTTCAAGTGTTGGAAGCAGGAAAAATGGTAGCAGCAAAAAGATCCAAGTGACTGACAAAAAAAAAACAAATAGTGATAGCTAGACAACTGGATTAGAGCATCTGCAAAAGAGTAAGTCTTGTGTTCCTGGTATGCAGTAATTAGACTTAGTACCTACCAAAAGTGGTGCAAGGAAGTACAACCGGTGAACCAGCGTTAGGGTCAACACTCATTGATGCATGTGATAGTGAAAGCTAGCCCGTCTGGTCCGCTCAAATTGCAGAAAATCTTAATGCTGGCCATGACAGAAAGGACACACAGTGCATCTGAGTTTTCTGCATATGGGGCTGTGTAGCTGCAGACTGGTCAGAGTGCCTGGTCAGATTACCCATGATGACCCCTGTTCAATGCCAAAAGCGCCTTCAGTGGGTACATTAGAGATCAGAACTGGACTATAAAGCAATGGAAAAAGCCTAGTCTGATGAATTATGTTTTCTTTTAGATCAGGTGGATGGCCGGGTGCGTTTGCATTGTAAACCTGGGGAAAATATGGCAGCAGGTTGCACTAGATGCTGCATACATATAGAACATACAGAGTGTATATGCTGCATGTATATACAGGGAGTGCAGAATTATTAGGCAAGTTGTATTTTTGAGGATTAATTGTATTATTGAACAACAACGATGTTCTCAATGAACCCAAAAAACTCATTAATATCAAAGGTGAATATTTTTGGAAGTAGTTTTTAGTTTGTTTTTAGTTATAGCTATTTTAGGGGGATATCTGTGTGTGCAGGTGACTATTACTGTGCATAATTATTAGGCAACTTAACAAAAAACAAATATATACCCATTTCAATTATTTATTTTTAGCAGTGAAACCGATATAACATCTCAACATTCACAAATATACATTTCTGACATTCAAAAACATAACAAAAACAAATCAGTGACCAATATAGCCACCTTTCTTTGCAAGGACACTCAAAAGCCTGCCATCCATGGATTCTGTCAGTGTTTTGATCTGTTCACCATCAACATTGCGTGCAGCAGCAACCACAGCCTCCCAGACACTGTTCAGAGAGGTGTACTGTTTTCCCTCCTTGTAAATCTCACATTTGATGATGGACCACAGGTTCTCAATGGTGTTCAGATCAGGTGAACAAGGAGGCCATGTCATTAGATTTTCTTCTTTTATACCCTTTCTTGCCAGCCACGCTGTGGAGTACTTGGACGCGTGTGATGGAGCATTGTCCTGCATGAAAATCATGTTTTTCTTGAAGGATGCAGACTTCTTCCTGTACCACTGCTTGAAGAAGGTGTCTTCCAGAAACTGGCAGTAGGACTGGGAGTTGAGCTTGACTCCATCCTCAACCCGAAAAGGCCCCACAAGCTCATCTTTGATGATACCAGCCCAACCCAGTACTCCACCTCCACCTTGCTGGCGTCTGAGTCGGACTGGAGCTCTCTGCCCTTTACCAATCCATCCATCTGGCCCATCAAGACTCACTCTCATTTCATCAGTCCATAAAACCTTAGAAAAATCAGTCCTGAGATATTTCTTGGCCCAGTCTTGATGTTTCAGCTTGTGTGTCTTGTTCAGTGGTGGTCGTCTTTCAGCCTTTCTTACCTTGGCCATGTCTCTGAGTATTGCACACCTTGTGCTTTTGGGCACTCCAGTGATGTTGCAGCTCTGAAATATGGCCAAACTGGTGGCAAGTGGCATCTTGGCAGCTGCACGCTTGACTTTTCTCAGTTCATGGGCAGTTATTTTGCGCCTTTGTTTTTCCACACGCTTCTTGCGACCCTGTTGACTATTTTGAATGAAACGCTTGATTGTTCGATGATCACGCTTCAGAAGCTTTGCAATTTTAAGAGTGCTGCATCCCTCTGCAAGATATCTCACTATTTTTGACTTTTCTGAGCCTGTCAAGTCCTTCTTTTGACCCATTTTGCCAAAGGAAAGGAAGTTGCCTAATAATTATGCACACCTGATATAGGGTGTTGATGTCATTAGACCACACCCCTTCTCATTACAGAGATGCACATCACCTAATATGCTTAATTGGTAGTAGGCTTTCGAGCCTATACAGCTTGGAGTAAGACAACATGCATAAAGAGGATGATGTGGTCAAAATACTCATTTGCCTAATAATTCTGCACTCCCTGTAGAATGTATGTGATATACGCAGGATACCAAGTTATAAAAACTCTTTTCTCAATTTTGCTCTTTCAGTTGTTCAGTAGGTAATTCCCTAATATGCTTTCCTAACAAAATAAATTGATCAGAAATAATTCGTTTCAATTTAGTGAATTTGATCGCTTTTGTTTCGTTTTCCACAGAATCCGGACGCTTTTGAATTGCGAAATTGGGAAGAAATTCGATTGGAAACTAAATGCATGGCATTTGCAAATTACACTTAGAATTGTCTTCACTAGTTTGAGATACAAATAGGAAGATTTCCACATGGGATGATTACCATTCAGATGTATTATGCCAAAAATATTCTGTAGGGTTTTCAAGAAACACCAGAACTGGAACAGGAAAACAGAAAGTAAGGGACTAAAACCCATATGACACCTACCAAGTTGTCCATTTAAAATAAAAAAAATGTTTCTTTTTTTTAAACTGACATTTAAGTAACATTTCCATCCATAATCTGGACCAAAACATTTCTAATCACTTTTTTTGAAGAATTCTTCAAACAAATCTTAATCAGTCCATTCCTTTATTTTGCTATTTATCCACAAATTAAACCTTTACTAAGGCTTAGCATCTCTGCCCTGTGGCTGCTTACCAAATCCTCTTTACTTTATATCTCAAGGGTAAAGGGCCAGATGGGCCACTAACTATTGGTAAAACAGCAACAAAAAGGTGATAATCCTCTGAGTCACCTAACCTAATCTTTTGAATATGAACCTCTTGCTTCCCCTCTCCTTCCCCCCCGCCCCACCCCATATACTGTTTTAATATTCATATCACACATCTCACATCCATGTTTCTCTGTGCTGCGGTGTCTCATGTTGAATACAATGTTGCCCATGTTTAGATACAAGTATATTATTAATAATAAACAAAGATGCGTGATGGCCAGTTTTACCGCTTTCTCTTCCCTAAACTTCAGTTTATGGAAAATCTAGTACTTTTTAGTACATATCTGAGTACGTTCGATAAGCACATTTTAAATTTGTGATATCACTTTCATAGACTGCTATTTATGGGAATATTTTTGCTCTATGGAGTGCTAAACTTATCGATATTAAACTACAGATGATAGCAGGACAGCCACACAACATGTTTGTTTGTTATAGTGGAGCACAGGTTGTCTCTTTGGAGAAAGAAAGAAAAAAGAATCCTTGAATGCTATTGTATCCTTGCCTCCTTTAACCCCTTAAGGACACATGACATGTGTGACATGTCATGATTCCCTTTTATTCCAGAAGTTTGGTCCTTAAGGGGTTAAAGGCATGTATCGACTGTTCTGGTTCATTATACTCCTTCATAATCCACTCATTCGTTCTCCTCTACTCTGTCTCTCTGCATTGCAGTGGTCTAACACTTTTCAAAGCCATTTTCAGAATTGTTGATACTTTTTTCTGTATTTGTGTATGTGCTTTATCACATATGTATGTGGATGCAGTTGTATTTGTTTTAGACTGTTTGTCATGCACTGTTTTCACAATACCTACACATAACAGTAAATGTCTGATATTATTTGGAGATTACATATCTTATTTAATTTTAGCAGTTCTGTTTGCTGTTTGTTGTGTGCAAAATAAATGTAAGTTTTTGTTGTTGTTGTTTTTTTATTAATTAAGGTGATAGAATACAAACAGTGTGTGAATGGTGGCATGTAGATGGTAATGTTATTAAAGGGACACTATATGCACACAGACCACTTAAGTGCGCTTCTGGGAGGTTCCACTGAGGTGGGGGGGGGGGGGGGGGGTTGGGAGGGGGGCCCCAGAGGGCACTATATTGTTAAGAATACAGCTTTGTATCCCTAATGTTAAAGATTTCCTTTAAGTTATCTAGTCATGTAGTATGTCAATAAAGGCATTTGTGAATTAAGTAGTGTTTACATGGTAGAATTAGTATATGATGTTAATGCAGGCTTTAATTGTAATGTAAATGTAGTCGTGCAGTGTAGTGTAAGATGTGAATATGAGCATGTAGTATTTAAGTAAAGGCATGTAATACATGATGTGAATGCACATAAGTAGTGTTTGAATGAGGATTTATTTCTTTATTACTGGCATACATATTCTGCAGCCCTGGTATCTGAAGTGAATACAGTGATGTACAATGTTTATATGAAGGAATGTGCATTGTGTGCATATTATTGTCTATGCTGCTGTCAGACTCCTTAACGTACCAAGATATTTCCCATGGTGTTTGTAAAGTAACAAAGCAGTCTGTTAAGAGAAATCTGTGACTCTGACTTGTTCAATGCCATCTCTACAGCATAAATATTTATATAGCCACAGTAACAAAAAAGCCTTATGACAGAGGTCACGGGGAGCTATTATCTATTTGAAATCAAAGCTATGAACATTACCTCACCAGAGAAGCTTAGTTTGTTAAGCCACTAGAAGGTCATTAAGGTCTGAGACGGTGATGGTAAAAAAGCTATGCTTCCACAAAAATAGAGATGAAGAAGACCCTACAGATCATGGTCATTCAGTAAATATTCCAGAGAACAGCCAGATTTGGAAGATAATATTCAAGGGAAATATATGGGAGATCAACTCATCAGCATCAGGTAGTGGAAAAATTAAGAATGACTCTTTAAGCAAATCTACCTTAATAAAATTCCAAAAGTGGTGCCATACAGAGAGATGGAGCAGCAGCAATAGCTGCAAACAATTTGGAAATCTTGAAAGAGATGATCAAGGACTCCTGGGTTCTAACTGTCATAAAATATGAATATATATTTGGAAAAAATTCATGGAGAGACCAGGAATCAAGGCTTTCAAAGGTGAAAGAAAGTTCAATGATAAAAAGCGTTCACAATGGAAGATGTAGTTATTGGGGTTCCAGAAAAAGAATAAGGCAAGAAATTCTATTCCAGAATATTTCTGTGAAAGAGAGTTGAGCGTTTCTGATGACCATTCTGTAGCAATGGCTTCACCTATTCCCATCTGTAATTCCTATTGATATCAAAGCAAAGAAGTATCAAATATTAACTTTGGCTTAATAACTTCTTTCTACCCACTGGAAATCGTATGGATTAGAAAACACTTTTTTAGCACATTGTCATATTAAATAAGTCTGTTGAAATTTTTACAATGGCATAGCAGAAAGCCCTTGCAGAATATTCTAGTTAATTTCAACAAGGAATAAGTAGTAATGGCAGTATATAATTCCTCTGACTCTGAAGTTTCTAATGGTGACTACAATAGTGAGTCATTCCATCAAACATAAACCTGGCATACTCTTGAAGAATCAGAATTGGTATTTGTGTTGATAGATCCATGCAGGACTACAGAATATAGAATAGGCTACAGAATATTTGTCAAGTCCAAAAGAGAAAAAAATCATCCCAATATTTCAGAATGCCAGTGTGACAAACGCTCCTTCCTACGAACGTTTGCCACGAACTCCTGGAGGAGTTCTCACGAATGACAATGAATGCTAGCTACCTGGCGGCCGTTCGCATCAACAAACCCACGAAAGGTCCTAAGTGGTACTTATTAGTTCCATAGCGACCGCTATGGCACTAATTTCGGCATGAGGACTTTGTGGCTCCCGGCCACCTCAGCAGTACTTACCCGTGAATGTTATGGAACTGTTTTCGGCTAGGTGACCTCTGTGCATAAAAGGCAGAGTTTGTCTCATTAAAATCAGTTGTACTCCCAGAACTATGTGTTACTAGTTACTGGGAGAGGAAACGGCTATTCACTGCTCAGCATCTTGTTCCGGCTCGTAAATGATTCAGCGGGGAAAGTCCTTTTAAGGACTATAGCTCCCTAGAACTGTGTGTCGTCCAGTCCCTGGGAGGGAATAGAGCTAGACACCCTATCCTGTTCCAGGACAAAAAGGGCTCCAGGAGTACCCCAGTCAAGCCACGGCAACTGGGGTAGAAGCGCTGAGGTTTTTCCTGGTTCCAACTTGGAAGCGATCCTTGGTGGAGGTACCCATCCGGGCTACAAGGAGCTCCACTACCAGTTTGGTTGGCAGCAGCAGCAGTGGCATAGCTTCCTGGGCGACTGGGGAAACGTCCTTGGACACTGGTTCATCTTCTGGGATCCCACTGTGCTGTCTGGAATTCATGGAGATGAATAGAGCTAGCACCAGTATAGCAAGCCTACAAGCATCTCTGTCCCAGGGAGAGAAATGTGATGGGAACTATCCTGCGCTGGAGACTCAGGGTTTCAGATTTGCTATTGGGGTGTGTGGGTGTCACAATAGCCCCTTGAAAGTGGGGTCATGGGGTCATATGGGGATAGGTGTGGGTTTGAGTTTGGGAGGGGGGCCATGGCAGATTCACTGGGAATTCCCTTTCTCTACTTCCAAGTCCCTTCTGATGTCTAAGTCAGACACAAGTCATCCTGTGGCAATGGGTCTCATTGAAATAACTGAATTCAGTAAATAAGAGGTGTTACCCAATACTTTTGTCCATATAGTGTATGTGCACATATGTGCATTGGTTAATCTGAATCCACAAATCAGCATTGTAATGTGTCTGAGCTTAAAGAAAACTGTTTCAATAGGCTTCTTACTTTCTTTACTTAGAAAACATATTGATATCAGATTAAGGCAAATTAGCAGAGGCAGTCTACCAACCACCTATTTAAGCAACAATGACATTACTGATTATTTTGTTCTCTGAGAAATATCTTTATTCCATCACCTTATCCACTAATGGTTTACAAATGAGGCAGATGGACAATCCTACCTCTATATTTTTCCTCTCGGTTCGAGCCAAAGAAAGGATCCCTCACTTTACTTGTCAAGTTAAATATTAATGACACAAGTTGTCTACAAAGATAAGATATGACTGGTTTAACTAGAGTGGTCAGCTGGAAATTTGCAGGGCATTAAGGCTAAGCTCTGATCCTTATCTTACTTTCTGTATCATCCCAGCACCCATATAAGATCTGACAGTGCTATGTTCTATGTGCCACATTTTCATTCTTTGGTTATACCTCCCTTCACGGCAATGCTCACAGTCTTTTCCTTCCTAGAACACAGCTCTGTTCTCATAATCATAAGGTGCATGTTTATAAAGATATGCATTCAATGTTTTAAATGTTATGTAAAATAAAAGCAATTACCTTATACCAATTGATGGATTGCATCACCCACATTGGTGCAATACTTAATCCATATACAATAAAAACTGTCTCACTTGGGAAGAATACCTCCTTGTGCTATACGTAGCAATTTTCACAGTTGGTTCTTCCCACTCTTACCTCCCAATTTATTTTTTTTTATTTTGTTTGTATCTCCTCCCCTTCCCATCTTTCAATGTACTATTTTACTGAAAAAGTGCCCCCGCCAGGTTATTTTGACACTTTTCATTAATGCATTATTTGTATGATGACCTGACTCTAAATAAAGAATTTAATAAATAAAATAAAAAAAAAGTTAGCTTTAAAAATACATAATTGAGATATATGGGATAATTAGTTTAGCTATCACATAGGATGACTGGAACTGCTTAGGAAACTGAAAGTCGCTATACTACTTGAAGGAAAGGGAGCCCAGCGCAAGTTGTGCTTGAAGTAAAAGACAAGGAATGAAGATAACACATGCAACTAGGATATCTCATCACAAGCTACCTGACAAATCACAGCACTTCTAAGCCACTCTAATAATTGAAAGCAGGATTAGGGTGTTCTGTGTACCATCACCTTCACAAATATCCAAAATTGTGATGTTACTTAGAGTGACCATTTAAATCATTAGCTTAGGTACATATTTACTATCAAAAACAATTGTGACTTATTCTGGGTGCTTTCTACACAGTCCCATTGTAACTGTCCACTTATTACTTTAAATCCTTGTTCAGCAATGATTGCCACAGGCGGAACCTGGATTTAAAGTAATTCCCCAGGGAAACCTCTTGTCTATAAAAGTATACATGTTCTTAGGCATAATTGTGTCCATGCTGTTAGTTAAAAGATATGCTGTAGATAATCCAAATGTTTATATATTAAGTATTGTAATCCAAATCCTTGTACATACAGTTGCAAGAAAAATTATGTGAAAGAATGATATGGATTTCTGCACAAATTGGTCATAAAATGTGATCTGATGATTATCTAAGTCACAACAATAGACAATCACAGTCTGCTTAAACTAATAACACACAAAGAATGAAATGTTGCCATGTTTTTATTGAACACACCATGTAAACATTCACAGTGCAGGTGGAAAAAGTATGTGAACCCTTGGATTTAATAACTGGTTGAACCTCCTTTGGCAGCAATAACTTCAACCAGACGTTTCCTGTAGTTGCAGATCAGATGTGCACAACGGTCAGGAGTAATTCTTGACCATTCCTCTTTACAGAACTGTTTCAGTTCAGCAATATTCTTGGGATGTCTGGTGTGAATCGCTTTCTTGAGGTCATACCACAGCATCTCAATCGGGTTGAGGTCAGGACTCTGACTGGACCACTTCAGAAGGCGTATTTTCTTCTGTTAAAGCCATGCTGTTGTTGATTTACTTCTATGCTTTGGGTCATTGTCCTGTTGCAACACCCATCTTCTGTTGAGCTTCAACTGGTAGACAGATGGTCTTAAGTTCTCCTGCAAAATGTCTTGATAAACTTGGGAATTAATTTTTCCTTCAATGATAGCAATCCGTCCAGGCCCTGATGCAGCAAAGCAGCCCCAAACCATGATGCCTCCACCACCATACTTCACAGTTGGGATGAGGTTTTGATGTTGGTGTGCTGTGCCTCTTTTTTGCCACACATAGTGTTGTGTGTTTCTTCCACACAACTCAACTTTGGTTTCATCTGTCCACATAATATTTTGCCAGTACTGCTGTGGAACATCCAGGTGCTCTTGTGCAAACTGTAAACGTGAAGCAATGTTTTGTTTGGACAGCAATGGCTTCCTCTGTGGTATCCTCCCATGAAATCCATTCTTGTTTAGTGTTTTACGTATTGTAGATTCGCTAACAGGGATGTTAGCATTTGCCAGTGACTTTTGTAAGTCTTTAGCTGACACTCTAGGATTCTTCTTCACCTCATTGAGCAGTCTGCGCTGTGCTCTTGCAGTCATCTTTACAGGACGGCCACTCCTACAGAGAGTAGAAGCAGTGCCGAACTTTCTCCATTTATAGACAATTTGTCTTACTGTGGACTGATGAACAGAAAGGCTTTTGGAGATACTTTTATAACCCTTTCCAGCTTTATGGAAGTCAACAATTCTTAATCATAGTTCTTTTGTGCGAGGCATCATTCACATCAGGCAATGCTTCTTGTGAAAAGCAAACCCAGAACTGGTGTGTGTTTTTTATAGGGCAGGGCAGCTGTAACCAACACCTCCAATCTCATCTCATTGATTGGACTCCAGTTGGCTGACATCTCACTCAAATTAGCTCTTGGAGATGTCATTAGTCTAGGGGTTCACATACTTTTTCCACCTGCACTGTGAATGTTTACATGGTGTGTTCAATAAAAACATGGCAATATTTCATTCTTTGTGTGTTATTAGTTTAAGCAGACTGTGACTGTCTATTGTTGTGACTTAGATGATCATCAGATCACATTTTATGACCAATTTGTGCAGAAATCCATATCATTCTAAAGGGTTCACATACTTTTTCTTGCAACTGTATAGTCATGTTTAAGTCCTTAGATGTTTAATGTAATTTAGATATGTGTGCAGACAACTGAGCTCCACCTTGTAACTCCACATTTGTAATTCTGTTGTTACCCCCTTTTTGGTAATTTCTGTAAACAAATGTATTGTATGTCATTTTACAATTTTCACGGTGCTTATGGTTCACGGTGCTCAACCCTCCCTTTGATGCAAAATATTAAAAGTACTGCACCCGTCAGAAGCTCTCCTCTCGTAATGTACTCAATGCCGCTACACCCATGTCATCTGTGATAAAGATACTGAGCTTTTATAATCACATTAAAGAGATTGTTTGCTTCCAAAAAAAACTGTTACTAGAACATTGCACTGAATTGCCAAATAGGCTAAAACCATACACCCTCCCCTTATGCCCTTATTTTTTTGTACCAATATCTGTTTTCGTGCATTACATAGCAAAGTGAATCTTACCTGCAACAAAGCACACCCTCCAAAGTCCAGCATGAAGAGCCATCTTTACTTCAGTCGTCTGGTTCTGCGGCAGAACAATTCCCTCTTCCATATAAAGCCAGTAATCGGTGCTGACAGCAATGCCCACAAGAAGGAGACCACACGCTCCAAAGACGCTACTGAGTAGGGTCAATGCCCGACTGCTGCAGTTACTCATTCTAGAAGGCAGGACAAGTCCAAATGACAAGGATGGAGATACCTAAAGTGCAAGAGATGATCATTAAAATATTAAAATATATTACTAATATAACATTGCCTTATCAAATGCATCAATTCACAAATCAAAATAAACAGCAATTAGATAACTGTTGCAGCCTTTATGGACGTTTAATGGTGTCTAGGTTAGCAACTGGTTAACAACCTTTGTGTGCATAGTGTTTGGCACCATATATAATTTATTACTTGACAACCACTAAACCAATGTTGTAGACTAGACACTTTTCAGCTTGTCAAAACAAGGGCCTAGGTCATTTGTACATTGAAAATGGGCTTTGGCCCCAAATATTTGTTTTGTATATGTCACAATAAATCATGTATGATGTTAGATGGCCATACCTGCCAATATGCCCACCATCATGCTCTTTATTTATTTTTTTCTCTTGTATTTTATTATTGCTTACATGGTATATTTTGATCTTTTCTGGCAGTACTCATATTAAGAAGAGGTGGCACAGACATAATGACCCCTCTTGCATATTAAACCCACCATGTTTATTAACCCATTCACACACCCAAACCGTGTTTTATTATTGTTTTGTATTGTTCCTGGCATATTTAAAACTCTACTCTACACCCAATCGCTGGAAGGATTGCCTTCAGGAGGATCTACTCACCATTATATCCTTGGTGGGGATCATACCACCCAAGTGCTATCTCTTGAGCAGTGTTACTGCTCTACTAAACATGAGTAAATTACCATTTACATTTTTACATGTTTTGGTTTTACTCAGTGAGCACTATTGTTTGCTTTTTTTATGTTTTACTTTTTTATATTTATCTGGATCGGATCCTGTGAGACTTACCCCTAAAGAGCTACATGTCCATTATACAGCTGTACGCTGTTTTACTCCAAGATGTCAGTAAGGTGTTGGGGGTATTTCTTACATTCAGTGTTTGCAGCTTATTTCACTGTTTAAATAAATAGATTTTTCAGAGCTTATCCCATCTTTTGTATTTACTCCTATCCTATAGGATAGGATGTGGAAGCGGCAGAAAGGGGGTGGGACGTCATGCCAACAGTGAAAGTGTGCTGGAATATAGCAGGGACGATTCAGCACTCACAGAGCTCAATTTCCCTTTGCAAACTGCGAGGACAGGAGTCGAAATTGAAACCATGCTGTACATATTGCTCTCCATACAAACCTAAAACTGTCTTTTTATTTTATTAATTCATCTTCTAAAGAAAACTTTGGGAGATTTAAAATTTTTTATACAATATACATTGTCCTTTATCTTGCACACAGGATCTTAAATGAAAGTATAAAAGTAAACAACAATAAACCAGTTGGAGAACCCAGGGACAGGTTACGCAGTTCACTACACATAACAGAATACCGGGGCAGTAGCCCCTGACAATGCCTACAGTGACTCCCTGAAGACACCTAAATCCGTCTGCCCGCCCACGGAAAACGCAATAGGTCACGTTAACTGTCAAGCTTGTGTGACCTACTTATCTCAAGTTTTCTTGAAGCTAAACTGTTATGTAACCAAGTAAAAAGACTGAAATGTATTTCTTGAAAACTACAAAATAATGGAAAAAATAAACAATGTCAAAAAATAAATAAATAAATAAAAGTAAACAAAAAATAAATCTCACAGTTGGTGTTATAAAAACAGATAAATAAAAATGGTCAAACGTCCTGGTTATACGTATTTGTAAAAGCTATGAACTAACGTAAAAGCATTGACTAACAGTACAGCTTACTGAAAATGTCAAAAGAATGCAAGAATATCTGCATTTAAGCATATAGTAAAGGCAGTATTATCATACATTTCTAAAATAAAGTTGTTTTTTTAAAAGTGCTGTTTCTATTTCTTGTACACACCAGGCCTTCTGCCAATTATTTTATCCAGCCCACTGAGGACTGATCCTGAAGATAGTTGGGGACAGAAAATCAGGAATGTCCCACCAAACCGGAATGGTTGGGAGACATGTGCTTATTGTGTCATCTTTTAACACAATTCAAAACTTTTTAAAGGCAAACAAAATCTTACATTCAAATCAAGGTATTCTCCGTAAAACACATTCTTCCCATTATTTGATTTATTTGACTTTATTTTACGGTTAATATTGGATTTGTAAGATTGGATCTTAAAATTCAGTGATATCTAATACATCTGAAAATGAAGCCCTAACTTTTAACATTCATGATTAAATTGAAAATCTTAAAAATGTACTAAACTGCATATTCAGCAGATTATTCTGCCTGTGAAGATGTTAACAAGCAACCTAACACATTGCTATAGTCACACTTTGCTTCATACTTCCCTGTTTGAGAAACGTTACATCGCAATAGCGGATGTGTTATTCTAAAGTTTAAAAAATCAACACCGAATTTATCAAGATGGCAAATCAAGATGGAATTTACTTCTACATAGTTTGACTATATTTCAGCTTTAACACCACATGATCCCACATCTATATATACTATCCATATCTAAAAAAAATAGCTAATTAACTTAGTATTAAAGAGACATGGTGTTTTTCAAGGCACGGAACATGCTTTGCCAAACATGTAAAGGACAGTAGCAGTAACCATCCATTAAATATTATGTATGGGAAATATATAATTAAAGGGACAATCTAAACAATCTAAACATAAAAGGATTTATGTTTTCCGGCATGGGGAAGTTTATATTAAGAATGATTTATAAAAATGATTACTACTACAGCAATGTTTCCTTTCGTGCATAGATGACAGAGGGAATGCTGTCCAACAATCAGTCCAAGAGTAAGTTATGTATGCTGCATGCCCATGCTATGGTTGTTGAACTACAACTTCCATGATTCTCTGACCATCTATTACATGGAAAGAATTATTGTTGGGGTTGTAGGCCATAAACATCTTGGGGCAGAGTTTGAGATCTATTGTAGAGCTTGGCATAGAAGAGCTTCTTGGTCTAATCATTCTTCCTGATTGTGGATGCTGTTTACATTTATAAATTTGCTATACGTTTCTTCAAATACCCTTGGAGATTAGCCTATTTTTGCGTATCTACTTTCGTAATACCTAATGTAGGTGAAAAAAAGTTTTTTTCTGCTGCTCTGCTAAAATTCTAGACCATTTCTCCACAAAATCTTTGAATTTTGAAAGTCTGAACTTGAGTCTTTTTTCACTGTAAATTACCGTGCTGTCCGTTTTTACAAGAACCCTGTAAAAGATAAACAAATAAATGGAAAAAGAAAATCACAGAATGAACACAATTTTATTTGTTTTATGTATGCTTAAACAAAAAACCTATACAGAAAATTGCTGGAGTGTATTAAATTAATGTTCTAGTTATACGTTTTTTATAAAAGAAAATTACTAGGTAGTGAAAGAGTTAAATGGACATGTTGAAGACTAGTTTTATTGTGTTGGATACTATGTGAAAAGAGAGAATTTTTTGAACTAATTTATATTTAGCTTGGTGGTGGAATTACTCCAAATTAATGATATGAATTTGTGTAATTTGGAGGCTAATTCATGCTTACACTGTGAGCATAAGGGAAGGCTATTAGTATTTGCAAAGATAAATGTTATGGTGATAACATATATTTGTTTATATGCAGCTTGTTAAATATAAGGCCCCATAATAAAGAAAATTGTGTCTGGCACAGCTAATGATACACCACCTGTATTCCCTTGATACATTGCTCTAAAATGCAAGATTATGCCAGCTATAAATAACTGCATAAACTGGAATGGCCACTGAATAAATGCTATAGCATGATTTCAGAATTGTAAAGTCACATGACACTGTTTGACATTGCCAGTGTAAATCTGGTTATGTAGAGGAGAAAGTCAAGCTATGATCAAGAAAGCAAAATGTAAGATTCATTATATCAAAATTGGTACAATTAAAAGGATGAAAATAGAGACCGCTGAAAGCGATAAAAGTGGAGAGGCTAAGAATAGAATTTTTGGGGGATCTGGGGAATTGAATCAATGCGCCCTAATACCCTTGGCGGTGTGCCAACTATGGCTCTTCTGATCTTGTATACAGCCAATTAATTCACAGTGGAAGCGTAGCAAAATGTATCCTTTTGTTAGATAGAATCTACAGCACAGGGAGGGAATGTAGGGGGGCTACGCATTTGCTGTGGATTGAATATGTATACTTCTTGCTGCATTACATTATCAAGTCTCTGCAGGATGCATCTGTTGTAAAAAAATGGAGGCAATATTTCACTGAAAGAAGGGAAGAGAAAATGAAAACTTAAAATTAACAATAAATAAACAAAAAAGATCTTGTGAGGAAAATGGAGGTTCATCTGACTGATCACAATTCGGTTTACAGCTGCCATTTTTATTCAGAGGTCTTTCAAAGGACCTTGATATTTTTTAAGACACAAATGTTTTTGCTGACTCTCTTAATTCTCATTATTTGTCTAACAGTTGTCATTTCTTGATGTGAAAGGCTTGTTTTACTAACAGTATACCTTGTGAATCCTGTCCTTGAAGTGTGGTATGAAAAAACCTAGATATGGACGCCTGCTGAGCCTTCCATACCCTTGTTTGGTGAAACACCCAGAAAAGTCTCTGCCTCATTAAATCCATAAATCCATAATTGTATGCTCCAATATTAAGTATGGATGCGCTAAACTACTTTTAGCTTTGTATTCGTTTTTTTTTTGTTTTTTGTTAGTTTCATTAACTATGGTTTTGTAATAATGAGTAACTAGTATATAAGTTGTGGATGGGACTGCTCCAGGCCAAAAATGTATTTCTCCATTAAGCTACTTCCAGTGTAACCCTTTTAATAAACAAACTCTCAAAAATCTGCCTAGTGTGGTCTGACTTTGTACGCAGATAGCTATATAATATAGGATGCACACTATAACAACTTCAAACAGTAAATATAATCTGACTTTATTATGTACAAAAAGTGCTATAGTGACAAACAAGATAAAAAATAAACAAAATAACAGAAGTAGAGGCAATGCAATAATACAATGGTCCAATGCCAAAAAATCTTGCAAGCCACAAGACAGAAACACACGTCACCAAACCCCCCAACATTTCTGCACCAACTGGCTGCCTTTATCAAGAGTTTCTGTATCCATGTTCCAATGTGTCTGTTTATAAAGCCCTCATACAGCTGATTGCCGTAAGCATGAAATTGTTACAACCTCCGGAAGTGACATCTTCACCTCAGGTGTTGGTACAATGTCTTAGTAATTATATTGAGTAACATAACAATACTGTATAAAATACAATTGTCTACATTAAATATATGTATTGACTAACAGTGCCCATGTTGTATAAGAGACAATTAGGATAGGTATTTAGCTAGTAAACTACTAGTTTATCTGCGCACGTGCGCTCTATCCGGCGTCTATACTTATTGGCAACTTCCAAGCGTGTAACTATATACTGCGCATGTGTTTTATAACTGCTGTCGCGCATGCGTGCAACAACATACCGCGCATGCGTTTTATAACTGCTGTCATGCATGCGCGCAACGGTACTAGACCCGCACATGCGCATAGTGGTACCATACCCGCGCAAGAGCAATGTGTCATTTGAAAAAGCCGCCCGCTCACAGCAAACGATCACTTAACACATAAGGCAATTAAACTGACACTCTAGTCTCTTATATGTTCTCAAAAACTAACCACAATACCATTAAATATTAAACACAAATATGCTCTATAAATATCAGTATGTATAATACCACTCTAAACATTGTTAGCAAGTATGTATTTAAACATGTATAGAGGACTAACGAAATCAAATGAAAGTATATTAAATATAGTCATAAAAGACCAAATACTACTAGATACACCTTACAATCTAAAGTGTAATCAGTGATCCTATACCAAAACCCAACACCCACTAATAAGATAAAACACATAAGAAAAATATCAAATCACCAAGTGATGTGTAAGAAAAAAGTTTATTTATTAAACACACCCTGTGTCATAGATTGATCGCTAAAGGGCAAAATATTTCATACATATACTCTGCAGTGCTCCATATGGTACATAATGATTACTTTGCTACATAGTACCAACTCATTGAAACATAGATATTATGTGGAAAAAAAATTTATAATATATACAAAACATTATAATACAATGTAATATATCCGACTTTTTACTGTTATGTAACAGTTATGTAACAGTTACAAAAACATAAGTATCAATATTACAAGTATTTAGCATATTGACAAGATTATTACATCCCTTAAAGAAATATATATAATTACTATATTCAAACAAATAGCACAATCATGGCATAGATAAATATTAATGTACACAAAAATTAATGTACCTAACTTTATATGCAGCCCATATGTGACAAACGCTCCTTCCCATGTACGTTTGCCACGGACTCCTGGAGGAGTGTGGAAGCTGGCCTCCTGGCCACTGACTATGGTCCACTGACTATTCAGGAGTTACCCTGCCCAGCCGCCATTAGCAGCTTTCCCTGGGTGTCCCTGGTTCGGCACTTTCCCTTAATGCGAATGGAACTGAATGCTGGCTCTCTGAGGGCTGTTCGCATGAACCAAACCCACAAATAGTCCCAGTGGTAATTAGCCATAACCACTATGGAACTAAACTCGGCATGAGGACTTCGCGGGTTCCCCGTCACCTCAGCGGGACTTAGCCGTGAATGTTATGGGACTGTTTTCGGCATGAGGTGACCGTGCGGTTCCCGGACAAGTTGTTTTGCGGCTTTGAACCACTTTGAATTCCGTCAGGAGAGCGCTTTTTGGAGGGAAGGTGTCTGAGACTAAAGGGAACAAACGCTACCTAAGAGCCAGATGGAGCACCCCTTATTGCGGCCGGAGGAGCTCCCAAAAGTTGACCAGCAAAAGCACCAAACGCCCTGGAACTATTTTGGACATAGGACCACGTGTGCAACCGGTCAGAACTTTAACATGGTTGAGTTTCCCCTACACTGCATGTATCTGAGCGCTATTTGGAGATCTTGGGCACTTAGTTCAGGGCTAATTAAAGATGTATTATTTGTTGGGTTATTTTATGTTTTTATTATGTTTTGTGGTACTTTTATGTTTTTATATTTTTGTGTTTGTCTCTCTGTTCCTGGGAGATAATTAGCTTACCAGTCTTTAACGCAATTATCTCCTGGGAGGGGCTTGTGCTGAATACAATGGAGACCCCCTGCTGGGGGCTCTGCATAAAAGGCAGAGTTTGGCTCATCAAAATCAGTTGTACTTCCAGAACTATGTGTCAGATAGTTACTGGGAGGGGAAGGGCTGTAATCACTGCTCAGCACCTTGTTCCAGCTCGTGGAGGATTCGGCAGGGAAAGTCCTTGTAAGGACTAGAGCTTCCAGGACTGTGTGTCATCCAGTCCATGGGAGAGAATAGAGCTCCCCTATTCTGTTCCAGGACAGAGAGGCTCCAGGAGGACCCCAGTCTAGCTATGGCAACTGGGGCAGAAGCACTAAGGTTTCCCCTATTCTGTTCCAGGA
The DNA here is from genome assembly GCF_036172605.1 of Pelobates fuscus. Lineage (NCBI taxonomy): Eukaryota > Metazoa > Chordata > Amphibia > Anura > Pelobatidae > Pelobates > Pelobates fuscus. Next base: position 51,359,121 of record NC_086327.1, on the reverse strand, counting down.
CAGAGAGGCTCCAGGAGGACCCCAGTCTAGCTATGGCAACTGGGGCAGAAGCACTAAGGTTTCCCCTGTTCCAGCTAGGAAGCACTCCTTGGTGGAGGTATCCAACCGGGCTACAGGGAGCTCTGCTGCACCATCGATCATCAACAATCTGAAAATCTGAAATAACTTTACATATTATGGTCCATGCAAACATAGTTGTGAAATTGTAAACCAACTTTATAAACCTTTAAGGGATACTCTGTGCACTAAAAACACTTAATGTCATTAAATTGATGCTCCACCCTGCCACTGGAGATATAATTAAGGTGGAGATCATACTCCATCTTAGACATAACAATATACCAGCAATGGGTAACTGTAAAAGGCTTAGAGTGGTCAGCCAATGCTCTAAGCTCATGACTGGCAAAGTTCAGTGCTAATCCACAACATGACAAGCTACTTAATTGTAAGTAGGAGAATAAAATAATGCAGTGCTATATATGCTATATATATATATAAACCACAAAACACATGCATAACACTTTGTAAATAGAACACATAATTCACACATACATAGCACAGAGCAAACACATGCACAGAATAAATACACATAGAAAACTAAAAAAGAACACGTACACAGCACTAAATGCAAAGACATGTATTTATAGAACTGTACATAAATGTTTTAAATGTTAAGCTCTGTTTGAGCAATGTATGAATGTCACTAAGATTGGAATAGTTTAATTATATATTTTTAAGCAGTGTGCTGTACAATATAACAGTGTTATAGTCAAATTGATGGTTAATGTATGCTATTTAAAGTTGTACGTAATATATGCATATCTAATATCCAAACTTTTGCTTTGAATTTAGTTTTTATTGTTACTGATTACTGTGTTTTCTGATTACTAGTGGGTTTTGAGAAACATTTTCTATTTTTTTTTTCAGAACCAACAGTGGGGTCCTACATAAGTGTTTCTCTGTTGTATTCTTACACCATCCTCCATGTATTGATAAGAGTCCAAGAGGAGACCAACTCTTATGAAGGTCCTTGGGATGTCTAAAAGTATGAAAATAAGAATATAAAAATAATAATAGTGAGCATAGGAAAATATAAAATGAAGAGCCCACACTGAGCGTGTGGCATAGTTCCCAGTGTGCCCGATCAGTACGTGGAAAATGCTATGTAAGGGAAACAAGAGACACAGGTTTACCTGGATGATGCCAGAAGCCATGTAGAGATACATGTTGTGCTTGATATGTATGTATAATAGGCAATAGAAGAACAATTTCAATATATGCATGTTTGTCTGCTCTTAAAGGGACACAATAGTCACCTGAATAACTTCAGCTTAATGAGGTTGTTCAGGTGAGAACTATAGTTCCCTGCAGCCTTTCTCATGTAAACACTGTATTTTCTGAGAAAATACAGTGTTTACATTGAAAATACAGTGTTTACGCAGAGTGAACCAGAGGGACTTCGGAGTTGATGGAGGCATAATATGCCTCTATCCACTCAGATCTGCTGTCAGCAGAGCACAGGGCAGCACTGTGCACAGCATCCTGTGATACAGTATCTCCTCCCTCTGCATGCAGACATTGAACTTTCCTCATAGAGATTCATTGATTCAATTCATCTCTATGAGAAGATGCTGATTGGCCAGGACTGTGTTTGAATCATGCTGGCTCTGCCCCTGATCTGCCTCTTTGTGAGTCTCAGCCAATCCTATGGGGAAGCAATGTGATTGGATCAGGCAGACTGCTTATTTTTCTGAGTCTAACAGCATGCAGATTTACAGCTTCTGGCTTGAATACAATAAGATTTTTACTATATTTATGGAGGCATGAGGGGCCCAGGGGGCTAGATGGTGGTGTTAACACTATAGGGTCAGGAATACATGTTTATGTTCCTGACCCTATAGTGATCCTTTAATGTGACATCCACTAGGTACACAGTGTGCCTTCTAGAATTGTTTCCCTAATTTCTGTAAATTCTATGAGCAAACCCGTCCCCTTTCCAGGTGCTTACTCCCCCATTTGAGCGGTGCCAGTGACATGATTTGCGTCATTGGCCTGCTCTCTTCTACACCTGCCCACTGGCTTCCCACTTGCAGGAAGCTATTTCCTACACACAGATATTTAATATGTAATTATATGTTTTCACCCTCTCAGTTCCAGGGGTGTGCCATTCACATTTCTTTGCAATGTGATGGTCATATATCCTGAAATCATAGGTTTAAACTAATGTTGTTTTGTTTGGTTTTACAGCTATTTTAATGTTGAACACGTCCAATATATCAGGAAGTTATGTTTTTCAAGAGATAAGGGGTGCAATCTGTCTCCGAATCTTTTTAAATCTTTACCATTCGTAACCCGCCCCCATTGGGAACTCACACGCCGGACCAAACATAGACGCAGCCCCGACAGCACCACCGCCCGATAAACCGATAAACCACTAGACAATTCGGAAATGCAAGGCCAACACATGAGACAACTCACACACGCAAAAGGTCTACATCGGACTCCCACATACTACCTCACCCAATCCACCCGCGGCACCAGCCAAGCCGCCCTTCAAAAGCGGCAAAGCTGCACACACGCCTCTCATGGCTCAAAGTGCCGGCTTTACTTTCCATTCTGCCTTATCCACTACCCCTCCACCCCATCTGATGTATATACACCCATTCAAAACACTGAAAAACCCTGACAGACGACAACCAAAACTTCATAAACCACTCCAAGCATATTGTTTGTAACAACCTAATCAATCTTCCCTTCTGTACTCATCGATTGTAAACTGTATCTTAAGACGGCTTTTGAACAAGCCCTGTATACGCTCTCTGTCATCACAAAATAAAGAATAATTAAAAAAAAAAAAAAACGTTACCATTCACCATTTTATTCACCCCTTCCCAACAATTATATGAGTTAATCAAGCTGTATTTCTTTATGATACTCACAACATCATGCTTGCACATGTGTGCTCCATTTTAATGCATATCATGTTATGTGTACTTACAGCAGTCCATATCCCACTGGAAACAGAAGCTGCATTCTGTAGGTATAGCATTGTGTAAAACAAAATCAAATATCTGCACAGACTCTTGTATGGACAAAGCAGAGGCGGAACACACAAAAACACACCTCTGCAGTTAAATACTAACACTACAAAAATACCACTTCTGTATTCAAACATGAACACTAAACATAAATACACATCTGCATTCAAACATCAGCTATATACACAAATACGTATATATTCGCACAGACACTCCATACAAAACAGGAAAACTCCATATAAAAACGCACTTTCGTTCACACACACAGGATTGCAGCTTGTAGTTGACCTTGTAGTGTTGTACGACAGTTGAGATCTACATTTTAGCCGCCCCTCCACTAGATATGCCCATTTTTTTTCCACCAGGGCCCTCTCTACATTAGTTATGTCACTGGATAAGGCCTGGTTAACTCCTTATTCCGAAATGCTCAATTCCTGGCATCCTAACCGGATACCGTTTAGCATTGTCACCGTATCAAGAATCACACAAAAATTAACAGGGTTATTCACTAAAATAAGGATTATCTAGAATTCTAAGTGAATTTCAAGTTTAAGACAAAAATAACCAAACCAGAAAGATTCTTCAAATCAGCTTCCAGTTAGACTATTTGAGCCCTGAATTATAAATCCACTTTAAATAACCAACAATTCTCACTTTAGTGAATAACCCTTTAAGTGCTATTCTCTCAACAGTATAAACAAATTATTCTACATACAACTGTTCATTATACAAATACCCATTTTATGCTTTTCAAAGGCAAACTATTTTATATATGCAAGAACTATATTGTCTCCATGCTGCTGTCCTAGTCCATTTCTATATAGCTGTCTATAATTTCTAATTACAATAATATCCCTGATAGCACTGGCGGAACTACAGTGGTCGCAGGAGTCACTGCTGCGACCGAGCCCTTCACTACAGGGGGCCCAGCCACCCTGGAGCCCTGCTGATACATATTCTGATATTCCTGCAGCCAGGGGGCGCTGACAGCAGGTGAAATCAGACTAGGAAGACTTGCAGTGCAGGTGGAGGGCCCCAGGCTGGCAATAACCGATCACACCACATCTAAGTGACTTCATTCAGGCAAGTCTCCCCCCACCCTGGGCAGAGGGGCAGGGAATGAGGACAATGCACACTTCAGACTGTAGGAACCTTAAAAGTGTACTTCTATTGAGTTATCTCAGTGTTTTATTGTGGTCATACCTGGTGTCCCTGTAGATTAATTAGAAATCCTCTGTCTAATGGTTAGTGAAGAAAGGGTCTGGGGCCAGACAGCCTAATCTTAGTTTACTCTTCTTATTTTGGTAGAATCCCATGAAAGTTAGAGAGTGTTTGAAGCCTGTATATGGGCTGCATGAAGTGTATATAGAAATGAGAATACTGGGTTATCTCTAATCTATGTACTGTGTTCATTACAAGCTACTTTTGGACAGGGTGGCCACAAGGTGGTGCCCCTTCAGCCCAGCTATTGCAGAGCTGGAACTTTCTGATACTTACATGAAGGATGTCAAAGCTTCATGGGAGTTGCAGTTCTACAAAAGTGTCAGGACTTACCTGTTGGCTTCTCCGCTATTCCGATTCTGACACTTCCGGGTAGATGGAGTGACACCATGCCCCCTTCTCTGACGCGGCTTCCTCAAGCTACATAGGGAAACCGCGCCAGTTTCAAAGCGCTTGGTTATTTTGAGGCATCGTCAAGATCTTCTGAACAGCTACTACAACTTTATCTCTAACTACTTTTACGTGTACCGAACCTGGACTCACTGTTTACCACTGATTAGAGATGTCCCGAACAGTTCGCCAGGAACTGTTCGCCGGCGAACATAGCTTGTTCGCGGTCGCCGCGGCGGGCGAACATATGCAATGTTCGGCCCGCCCCCTATTCGTCATGGAGGTGGGAGGGTCTGGGAGGGAGGGTCTGCTGCTGATTGGCTGGAATGTGTCTGCTGACTGTGAGGTACGAATGATGACGAATAGGGGGGGGCGGACCGAACATCGCATATGTTCGCCCGCCGTGGCGACCGCGAACAAGCTATGTTCGCCGGCGAATAGTTTGGGACATCTCTACCGCTGATCTTCATTCTCCTTCCCCTGACCACAGATTGTTTACGTTTTGCTACAGCTTCTAAAAACTCCAAACTGTATATATATATATATATATATATATATATATTTATTCTTGAGATTCCGCATTAAAGGAACAGCAAGTGGAATTGGATCTCATTTCCCAGCAAATCCTAAGTATTACCGTATTTTTCGCTCTATAAGACGCACTTTTTTTCCCCTAAAAAGTGAGGGGAAATGTCTGTGCGTCTTATGGAGCAAATATGAAGCTTTACTTACCTGTCTTGTAGCGTGGGCCGGCTTCACAGCGCGCACCGCGGTACAGGAACTTCAATTTCAGGTTCCGGTTAAAAATTAAAAAATGTTTGGTACACCCGAATTTCAACCATGTGTAGGCTAGGCTCGGCTGAATTACACCTAATAGAACGCATCCTTCCCTGTTCATTGACCTCTTGATAAACTGACTTTTTATTTAATTTTGAACGTGTCAAGATACTGTAAGATCCTCAGCAAGGTACAAGTCAGCAACCTAACCAAAGGACAAAGTGGGACAACATTGTCATGAGTATTACCATACCATAAAACTGCCAGACTTAATGCTAGGAATGAATAGGAATATCTGCACTAATTTTAACAAAATAAACAGATCAACGTTACATAAAACAAAGTCAATGTAACCTGGACCTGGTACGCTGGAAGGCTGGAACTACGGAACCATGGCCAAGGCAAAGTCAGAGTCAAGAACGAGAAGGGTCTGGTACACAGGACTGCTAAATCAGAGTCAGAGACAAGCTGGACTCGGTACACAGGAACAATGGGTAAGGCAAAGTCAAGGTCAGGAACACACTGGTCCAGGAACATTGAAATAGTAATAAGAGTCAGAATAACTCACTTGAGGGTATATAGGCCACAAATTCAGATGAAACAGTTTGACCAGAAATTAATGCATGTATGTCAATCTGAGCGAGCAGTCTCTGACCTTTACAAGAGTGCCTAGTCTGTTGAGAGTGAGATCTTGCTGGTGCTTATTTGTTGGAAAGTCCCCTTGTATTATGATACAGATATTTTAATATTTTTTTATTTCTGGTTTTGATGCTGGTGTGTCAGTAACAGTATAGAAACTATCATTACCAAACTTAGACACAGATGTGTCAATATAAGCATGAACCTTACATAACGTTTATTTAGTCTTATAGTTTAGCAAGTTGACTTATTATGACAAATCAAGACAGAAAACACTGTTGTATTTCCTATTAAATATTCTTAAAATAAAATGAAATATATATTTAAAATATTGCAACAAATTAGATGTTCATGGTTTTGATTAAATGTAATTTACTCCTTTTTTTAACAAAATGCAATTAACACAACACCTTGATTTTACAAAATGGTGGATCCAAAATATTATATTTAGGAATACACTAGCATAAAAGTCAATTTCTCTTATCTTCAAAGCTATAAAATATCATAAAAGTAAGTGAAAAAGGAATCTGCGGTTATAGCAGAAATACAAAACCAATCAATACACGGAAAAATAGTATTTGAGGTGACCTTAAAGCACCTATTCCATTGGTTAGATTTAAGAGCATAAGATTTTATTTCTTTTTTTTAATGCACTGTAAACATGATGTGTCAATGAAAATAGACCTTGCAATATAAAATGGAAAAGCAGTTTTGCAAATTAGAAATGGAATTCTCTTACTTCCTCCCATTTGGAAGATAGTGCTATCCTTGCAAGTGGAAGGCTTGAATGCATGCAATTTATTTTTTACTAGCTCTGCACTCCTGCTCATTTCTTGCTAGCTTTGCATGTGTTGTGCAGTTTTCCAATGTAATCTGACCACTCGGTGTGATTCCTAGTCCCTCAGGCGCTCCTTTGGAGATAGTACTGACAAACCTTAAAAGATCTGAGCATTCTGAAAATCTATCCTTTTAACACTGTGATGAGATTTCAAGCTTAGTTACTCATCTTGCATGTAAGAATTCAAGTGGATGTTTTACTATTTTTGAAATAAAACACTACAAAATGGCATCTGTGGTTCTACTGACAGTGAATGGATTAATGAAATTTGAATATTTTTTTAATTTTGTTTGTAAGTGGCATATTGACCTAATAAGTGTGCATATAGTTATTCACGGTACAAGTCCTTAATCTGTATCAGTCTAAACACACAATGCTTTAGTGTTATTGGAATCGGTCAATACATTTGATTACACAAACTGTATGCATCTTTGGTGTATCTTGTGAAAGTTGGGCAGCAAGCTCTATTGCTATGGCAAATTGTCATTAACATTATGCTATTATGTTTCATTATTAAACAAAAAAATAATAAAGTTGTTCCTACCAGTACCACGTCATCCTACCAACATCCCACCCTGGTTCTGCTTTTGTCAATCTCATACTTGCTGTGCCAATTCCTCTAATTCCTCTGCTCTAACACATGTGATGTTCGGAAGCAGAGACATCTTCAGTAGTGATACAGTATACTGTCTCGAAGCTCCAGAAAAATGAGACTTAACAACATTTTTCCAATGTTCTAACTGAATATAGGTACATGGACATACAAGTATCAGGGTTAAGGTTGTGAGTGACATTTAAGGGCATAAGTAATATTTAAGGTTAATAAAGTTTTAAGTTAGGGATGTGAGGGACATTCAGGAAGAGATGTTTAATTATGAATTGTATTTATGTTTGAAAAAGTATCTAACTTTGGGTTCATAGACTGAACTTAGAGTTCTGGTTATAAGCATGATTCATATTTAGGTTTTGTGGTAGCATTTAGAGTTTATTATTTTTTTTATTTAGGTGAAGGGTAATATATAGGATTAGGCCTGCTGTTTAGAACCAGTAATGACATTTAGGATTATGGTGGGTTAGGCTTTAAGGGTATGTCTATTTAGATGGCAAATTGAAAAATATAGAGTAATTATAAGAGCATTGAAAAATAGTGCCAGGTAGTTTTTATCACACCAATATTTTGTGTATGAATACGTGAAGAACATTTGACACAGTTAGAGACTGGTTTAATGAACTGAACATGTTACAGCTGGTTACTGATGAGTATGTAAATGGTCCATATTATTCTAATCTAATTTGGTAGTCATTGAAACAATGAACAGACATTTCATAATCACTTCTGTATCATGACTAAAAAAGAAACAAGAGTGGATTTAGAAGTTTCCAACTCTGTTCAGCTAATTAAATTGTTAGATTTACTCAACTTGTCCTCTGTATATTTCCGTCTACCTGTTTTATATCACTCAGTCGGTTACAATTGTCTATAATGAGACAGTTAACAGGGACACTTTAGTGGAGGTTGTCTTATGGACCTACACTATTGTCTTTTAGAAAAGTCTATAGTCACCCATACCACAGCACTGGAAGCACTGTATGGTAGAAGAGAGTATGACAGACAGAATAAATATGTTGCATGAAATTACAAAAATAAATACTACATCTGTGCATGAAGGTACACATTATTACAATAGAAAGGTAAACTCATTGCTTCACATTGCTATGGTATTATGGTAGAAGAGATCATGTAGTAGCAAACTAAACTGTTTTGCATCTATGTTTTAGAAAATGAGCAGCACACCAGACGTGTTTATTTGGAGCTCCTGCTTCACAAATACAAAACCGACCCAAAAGCCACGAAAAAGCCGAACCGAGACCCACAAAGCAAACAGCAACGACCACCGAACCCCCTACAGAGAGATGGGGAAAAAAAACAAGAAAATCACTCGCCAAGAGAGCTCCCACCAGCCCGACATTAGGCGCTCCTTTGAAAGGCCGCAACCAGCTATGCAGGCCAAAATGGCGCCGAGCAGGCCCCACAGCGACAGTGAGTCTGATTCCTCGGTGGAAAGGGAGGAATCCCAGACCGCAACCCCGACACCCGCGTTATACGGGTCGGAGACCTCGGACTCTGATGACTCACCCTCCACAAAAGGGGACATCAAGAAGCTTCTCACCGATCTCCGGGAGATGTGGAAATCTGACCTGGCCGGCGTGAAGACGGAGGTCACTGGACTGAAGGGGCGCCTAGACGCAATAGAAACCCGAGAGGGTAACAGAGACGACTCCCTGACAGACACCAGAAGGCAGGTAGAGGCTCTCACACTCCAGCTGCAGGGGCTCACGTGCACGGTTACGATGATGGACACACGCCACCGTAAGCGGAATGTCCGCATACGCGGAGCCCCTGAGGACATAGTCTCAGAGGCCCTACTGGATTACTCAAACCAAGTGGCTGCGGCAATGGGAGCAAAACCAGATGGAGACACAAGGCCGATAACGGCCGCGTTCCGAATACGAAAATCCCCGACCGCCCCAGCGGATGCCTCAAGAGATATTATAGCTGTCACCCGAAACGTCGCAGTTAAAGTGGCGCTGATGGCCTACTCCCGGAAAAACCCCACCGTCACCGTGGACAACCACCCAGTAAGAGTCTTTGCAGACATCCCATTTGCAACTCTGCTCGAGAGGAGGAAACTCTCGCCGATCACCCAACAACTGCGAGACAAGGGAATCCGTTACCGGTGGGGCGCAACAGGCACATTGGTGGTCTCACAAAAGGACTCGATACTCACGCTCTCCGCTGACGAAGACCCTGCAGGATTTATCCAGACCCTCCAGTTACAGCAGCAGACACCCATGGCGGGAGAAGCGTCAGCAAGGCTGAAAGGAAACGGAGCAGACAGCATCCATACAACCCCCCACAGACCTGAACGAGCAGGCGACTTACGACTCTTACCGCAAACCAGCTGCACGATTGCAAAAGTCATGTGAGAACTTTGAGGCGATGCCTGCAGATAAAAACTCTCAGCCAGGACTTTATACTTTATAGTTTTGCGTTCCCTACTTAACAATTTATCATGAACCCCTTTATTATGGGGTTATTATTATGATTATGATTCCTTTATTTGTATTCTATTTGATTTTATTATTGCATGTTATTTTATTATTGAATTTACATGATACATACAGCTAAGGGAGGGAAGCCTCGATACGAGAGGTATAGGCGATCCTTTTTAGGGCGCTGGAGACCGCCAGCCTGACCCAATAGGCCACCACCAGCGGACATATGCACCCATTAGATTATTATCCCTCGTTAAGTTACTTTAATGGGAGTGAGTCAAACAGCACCACTTGACCCACTAAACACTACGTTCATTATATCTCATCCTCTCTGGAGCACCCCATTGTAGGACTGCCCGACATCAGCAGCGCTACACTATCAGTCAGTCGAGTGTCATTAACTCAGTGGTAACCCATAACTTATGTCTCCCACCGTGGCTTTGATGCCGCACACATACCTGACATGCAGACGGAACTGCTTGTTTTATGATCCCAATAGTTACCCATCTTGCAAACAGACAGGCCTTCAGCACAACCTTTCCCCTTATTATACTGGCTGCCAAGCTATTTAATCTTTCATTTTTAGTGTAACGGGATGGAGTACCAGGCTGTGGACTCACCATGCAAGCCTAACCTACTAGAAATAAATGGCCCGGCACCAGCATAATACCCGCTACTCCTCCTGCTTGGTAACTATGGTTGAGCAGACAGTTTCACTGTAAAACGCCTTGAGGTATAAGCCTTGCCTGATATACCTAAGCGCGCCACAACGGATGCACCGCATCCGAACAAGCTTGCCCCTTAAATATCCTACCCTTTATTAACACTGGCTAAAAGCAACTAAGAATGTATCAACCTGTTTTCTTGTTACTAATTTTCTTGTATGTCTAGATAGACTCGATTCCATGCCAATCTTAGTATTCACCAACCGCTTTAGTGGTAGGATGTATGCCTGTCTTTATTATAACAATGTGCAGTTTCGATTTTAGACACGTAAAACTGGATACTTCTGCCACTAGGCAATGTCACGATTATTGATATCCTGTGTATTATCTTGAAACACAACAAAAATAAAGAATTTAAAAAAAAATACAACACTTTTCAAATGCTGTATATAAATTCAGGCATTCATTAAACAGTAAATTCCAGATTTACAAATTTCGGTTAACCTACTTCTTATCAGTGAACTGAAATAATTACGTAATTCGCTCTAGTGTTAAGTGAAATAACTAAACTATCCTGTGCAATTGTAAATCCTCTGCATTAGAGCTTAGCCTTCATTTTTCACAGAGCTTCCTAGCTGGGAAAATGATTATATTCGTTTTGCAAAGTTGTTTAATTTTTTTTGTTTGTTAAAAATTTAATTTATATTTAAAAGGGTTTATTTTATTGTAATAAATGGAAGTACAACAAGTTTTAACAAGGCAAAGTTTTGGAGATCACAAATGTGGAACAAGGCTTCCTCTGTTCCTGTGTGTCCAACGTGTTGCAAATACGTGTCTGTTAGTCCACCTATTGTACAGCACTACAGCTTTTTAAGAACTTGTATTATTATCTGTACATTTTGAACATGGGCACTGGGCATTCCGCAAATAACATTTGATTGATTTGGGTTATGGGCACTGTTGGTACTATGATGCTGGGAATCTATAGCACTTCTCACGGGGTTTAAGGCCAACATTAGTACAATCATGCTTGGTTACAAACTTGTATAATGTATTGTATGTAGCACATATTTTAAGGTGGGAAGAGCAGGAGAGGTAGGAAATGTAAGCATGCACAATCCCCCATTTGTTCCATTCAATGTGGTACAGAACTTGTGGAAGGAATTCTCATGTGACTCCCTGTTAAATAAAGGGTAACTGGGCTCCCCCATGTTTCCCTCTCTTATTACTCTCCACTTCTCCTATAGAAGCAATTCTTGAGGTATTCTTGAATCATTCAGCTCACTTTATTGGAGTTTTGAATAACCTCAAGTTTGGGATAAGGGAACACTGGTGTTCCCAATAAAACTTGTATTCTTGACACTATAGTTTTGAAATCGCTATTTATGTGGGCGGCCCGCTTCTCCTGCCTTTAAAAAGGTTATTTTACTCACCCTTTTTGCCAGCACCACGTGGGTCTTGTTGCAGCTGCCTCCCCTGGCTTGGATGAGATCCTCAACGTCTACAATTTCAGTCAATCCAATTCAATCAATGCACCTCTATGATGAATGCTCAGCGTCTCCATGCGCAGCATGGAGACAGTGAACAGCAGTGCTGAAACTGTGCAGCACTGCCCCGGGAAGCAACTCTAGTGCCTGTCTGAGTGATGGCCACTAAATGTGTTCCTAGGCAGAAAATGTAAACACTGCCATTTTATTAAAGCCTGTAGGGGCATGCAATACCCACCAGAACAACATTAAGCTGTAGTTGTTCTGGTGACTTTAGTATCCGTTTAATGCATGTCAGTTTAGACTTAATATTACCAAATTAAATGCTATCTTTTGCCATAATTGACATTATAACTTATAATTGACCCTAATAATATTTTTATACTGGTGGTAAACCAAGAATAGATTAAGAGACCTCTAATTTTCAAGAATGCCCTTTTAACGTTATGGCCTAAAATTAATATTTTTGAATAAGCTTTTGAAAAGATTTAATATTTTTGGATAAATTTAAAATTATTTAAAACATTTTAAATATTCTAATATTTTGAAATTTTATATACATTTAAATATTTGTTTTTATATTTTAATCATTTTAAAGGTTTATCCAAAAATATTAAATCACCTAAAAAGCTTATCCAGAAATATTAATTGAGGCCAATATTGGTTAAGAAAAAAACCTCTTTAACCCTTTTACCTCGGTACTCGTGTATATCTGACGATTCCCAGAGTATGCATTCATACTCCGCAATGGTGTTTACACAAGTTGCTTAACTGCAAATTAAATTTGTTTATTGTAAATTAATTTTTTTGCAAATCGTGCCAATTGTAGACCTTGAAGTTTACAGCCCAGACGCACTAACAGCCTCCATGTCCATAGTATTAAAACACTGCGCTGGATATTCCAGCTGGAATACATAAAGAGGCCAAATTATATTTTCATCATATTAATATATTGCTTTTTACATGATAGTACCCAACAGGCCTTTAAAACACATTACTGACAGTACACAGTACTTAGACTGTTCTTATAATTATTCCAAAAACTCAAAGACATTCCCATTCATCATTGTCCATAACTCAACCTCTTTTGTGGAATATGGTTCTTGTGCGTTGCACATTCTAAACCACATAACTTTGCATTAATCAACATTCTCTGTCCTTATACATGATTTATCCATATCCCTCTGTAGAAGAGCAATTTTGCATTCACACCACATTACCTCACTCATTTTGTGTCTTTAGTAAACACTTTTGATGTCCATTTCAAGCTCATTAATAAAATGATTAAAGAGAATTTGGGCTTTCGTCCAACTTGCACATTTTAAACTAACACATTCTATCTGCAGTCTGTGCAAGATTTAAGTTACAGTTATCATTAAGTTACAGTAGAAACCTAAAAAAAAAAATGCCTTACCAACATTCAAATAGATCCATAATCTAGATTTCGACTGACTTTTTCACAGAAGACATGATCGTTACAGAGTATTTAGACCCAAGTGTAGGACATACTGGTTTGGAGATTCATCTGAAAATTCTGAACTCCGAAATTCTATACCAGGGTAGTCCACCGTCTAATGCCTAGTGCCCACTTATTTATATTTTTTATGGTAAAATTTCCTTACCACCTAACAGTGCCGTATTAACTAAACTAAGCTTTTTAGCGCAAGTGCGAAATATTTTTTAGAAAGGAGGGTTTTCCTGTGGAGTGTGAATGAGACACATGGAGGGGCTGGTGGTCATGAATGTGACAAATGGAGGGGCTGTAGGGGGCAAAATGTAGGTGATTGAAGGAAAAGAGATGATTAATGCTTAAGAGACAACCACTTGCATGCTGCTATGATTAATCTATTAGAAACTGCAGTAGCAGGCAAGTTAGATTGAGCAGCATTTAGTCAGACAACAGTAGAGTTTGACCCAATGCCCTGCTTAGCTAGATGAAAAGATAAATTCTTTCAAAAGAATCACTATACATCATTTAAAAAATCAGTATCCAAAAATCAGTATCCAACATATGCAAATTCCTACTGACCTCAGTGTTCCAAAAAAATCCCAGAAACAGTAGGTAAACTACTGACTACCTACCACTAGAGACGTTAATAAGATTTGAATGCACACCTGTGTTTAAGAAAGAGACTAAAAACGTTAGAGCAAATGGATAGAATGGTGACTACAAATACTAATACATTTCTGCTGGTGCTGGAGTCCCAATTAAAGAGTCAAAGATTTATGTACAATATTTTTCACATATAATAAATTCAGCAGCCAAGCTGGGCACAGTGGCCTGGAAGTTGGAAGTAAACAAATGAGGTGCTGAATCTCCTTTCTTTTCTTTTTATCTGTAAATCATTTTCTTTGGGCATAAGAAAATTGTTGGGATTTATCAAAGAATACAAATCTAAAACTAATCATGTCCATGTGTAATCCCATGCCACTGAGGTATCAAGGTAAATGTTATATATCTTTTATATACTATTTAATATACACATCTAAAATGGCTAATTGTGTTTTCATTTTATTAAACCAAATTTTTTTTATCTCTTCACTTCATGGGGTATAGCAAAGGACATTGATCTTTGTGTTGAAAGAGTATTGGCTGCATTTACAGAACCTTAAATCCCATTTCCATTACCAAATCAGTTTTATAAATGTTTGCAGATCCTTCACTTGTTTTTATTATCTAATAACACTAGCACTAACATGATTACTTAAAAGTGTCCCCTTTCAAGAACTAAGATCCTTTTTCAGGGACCCTAAATAATGTCACTGATTTATTGGCTTCAAAACCTCCAGAACTGATGTTGTACAAACATATGTTAAATAGGTTGAAGAACTACAACAAGACTTTACAATAGTCCCATAAGTATCTATGCGCATATTATTTTGATTATTATATACATTATATATCAGTATTATATTGTATTATACTGTTATATATAATCATATTATATTTAACATACTGCACTTGGAATTATTTCATAAAGCACTATGCAGATGTTATTAAGTTGTAATTACGGTAAATAAATATTCCTTAAGTAATATTAAGAAACATTGTTTTTTTTTTTCTCTCTTTAAAAGCTGCTTATAAAATGTGGGTATAATTCCTAAGGATAAAGATCATAACGTAATGCATTGCGTGACTGCGTTCACATATCACTTTGTCCTAATGCTGTATTGCATAATTGATTAAATAAATAAAGATTATATATGGAAAAAAAGTTTTTTTTATATTGCTTAATTGATTTAGTAAGTTATTACTGGTAACTGTACAGGGAGTGCAGAATTATTAGGCAAGTTGTATTTTTGAGGATTAATTTTATTATTGAACAACAACCATGTTCTCAATGAACCCAAAAAACTCATTAATATCAAAGCTGAATATTTTTGGAAGTAGTTTTTAGTTTGTTTTTAGTTTTAGCTATTTTAGGGGGATATCTGTGTGTGCAGGTGACTATTACTGTGCATAATTATTAGGCAACTTAACAAAAAACAAATATATACCCATTTCAATTATTTATTTTTACCAGTGAAACCAATATAACATCTCAACATTCACAAATATACATTTCTGACATTCAAAAACATAACAAAAACAAATCAGTGACCAATATAGCCACCTTTCTTTGCAAGGACA
This sequence comes from Pelobates fuscus, assembly GCF_036172605.1. Classification (NCBI taxonomy): domain Eukaryota; kingdom Metazoa; phylum Chordata; class Amphibia; order Anura; family Pelobatidae; genus Pelobates; species Pelobates fuscus. The sequence continues at coordinate 51,343,378 of NC_086327.1, read as the reverse complement.
CTCAGAAGCCTGCCATCCATGGATTCTGTCAGTGTTTTGATCTGTTCACCATCAACATTGCGTGCAGCAGCAACCACAGCCTCCCAGACACTGTTCAGAGAGGTGTACTGTTTTCCCTCCTTGTAAATCTCACATTTGATGATGGACCACAGGTTCTCAATGGGGTTCAGATCAGGTGAACAAGGAGGCCATGTCATTAGATTTTCTTCTTTTATACCCTTTCTTGCCAGCCACGCTGTGGAGTACTTGGACGCGTGTGATGGAGCATTGTCCTGCATGAAAATCATGTTTTTCTTGAAGGATGCAGACTTCTTCCTGTACCACTGCTTGAAGAAGGTGTCTTCCAGAAACTGGGAGTTGAGCTTGACTCCATCCTCAACCCGAAAAGGCCCCACAAGCTCATCTTTGATGATACCAGCCCAAACCAGTACTCCACCTCCACCTTGCTGGCGTCTGAGTCGGACTGGAGCTCTCTGCCCTTTACCAATCCATCCATCTGGCCCATCAAGACTCACTCTCATTTCATCAGTCCATAAAACCTTAGAAAAATCAGTCTTGAGATATTTCTTGGCCCAGTCTTGACGTATCAGCTTGTGTGTCTTGTTCAGTGGTGGTCGTCTTTCAGCCTTTCTTACCTTGGCCATGTCTCTGAGTATTGCACACCTTGTGCTTTCGGGCACTCCAGTGATGTTGCAGCTCTGAAATATGGCCAAACTGGTGGCAAGTGGCATCTTGGCAGCTGCACGCTTAACTTTTCTCAGTTCATGGGCAGTTATTTTGCGCCTTGGTTTCTCCACACGCTTCTTGCGACCCTGTTGACTATTTTGAATGAAACGCTTGATTGTTCGATGATCACGCTTCAGAAGCTTTGCAATTTTAAGAGTGCTGCATCCCTCTGCAAGATATCTCACTATTTTTGACTTTTCTGAGCCTGTCAAGTCCTTCTTTTGACCCATTTTGCCAAAGGAAAGGAAGTTGCCTAATAATTATGCACACCTGATATAGGGTGTTGATGTCATTAGACCACACCCCTTCTCATTACAGAGATGCACATCACCTAATATGCTTAATTGGTAGTAGGCTTTCGAGCCTATACAGCTTGGAGTAAGACAACATGCATAAAGAGGATGATGTGGTCAAAATACTCATTTGCCTAATAATTCTGCACACAGTGTACATCGCTTGGTTATGTAAACAACATTTGATGTTAGTTTATAGATAACTATTTTCATACTGGCTAGGGAATCTGACTTATAGTCACCTATATTTTATAGTGGAATCTGCTGAGTTAGAAATACTTTTACACATCATCTCTTTAGCGCTATAGAAAATGTATTACCCATACTTTGATTGCTAGTAAGGCATGCATTGCCAAAAGGTGAAAAAAGTAATCTGCGTACTACATTGTACTTTCAAATTCAGGACAAATATAGTGAATGTGCCTCCAACATTTGTACATTTTTAATAAGTGCTGGAATCACTAAGACGTCTGCTGTGAATATAAATAAAAGATTGACCTTAACATTTACTTTTGTTTTCCATCATTAACCACTTCATGCAACAAAGTGGCTGTGTCATATGTTTATATTAAGGCTTGGGGCATCCTCAGCATTCTGACCTATTTTTTTTCTCTAATACATGCTCACTGTTTTCTCAATATGTACTATATTTCTCACAAAATACAATAAATGATGAGTTAAAATTAGTTATAATAATTTAATGAAATAGCTGTCCATTTTTGTCTTCCAAGAACCAAAATAACAATGACACGTAGATTGTCAGCTAATGGACCAGAAACTGATAAAACTCTGTTGTTCCAATTAAAACATACTGCAGTGAGGCACTTTTATATATTGTTAGATAGGCTGAAAAAGAGACGTGTCCATCAGGTTCAGCCTTTCTCACATGTTTTTGCTGTTGATCCAAAAGAAAGCCAAAAAACAAACAAAACACAGTTTAAAGCACTTTTCAATTTTGCAATAAACTGTGAATAAAAACCTTCTTGACCCCAGAATATCAGTTCGATCTCTCCTTGGATCAAGAAGCTGTTACACCACATATTAATTACATTATATCCCTGAATATTATGTTTTTGCAATTATTCATCAAGTTTCTGTTTAAACATCTATACAGACTCTGATAAAACAACCTTATCTGGCAGAGATTTCCACAGCCTTATTGTTCTTTGCTTTAGACTAAATCTCCTTTCTTGCAGTCTAATTGTGTGACCTCATGTCCTGTGTATAGTCGTTGTTATGATTAGATTTCCAGTCAATGGTTTGTATTGCCCCTGAATATATTTGTATAACTATATCTATTATATATCCTCTGAAGCATTGCTATTTTAAATTAAACAGCTTTACATGTATTAACCTTGTGTAACCTTTTGTAGCCTGCATCTGCAGTTTTTCTAGGGCCATAATATCCTTTAGCAAAGGTTTTTGCATATTCCAGGTGGGGCATCTGAGATCGCTGTCCAGAAGAGTGCAGTTCTAAGATACCTGGCAGTGCTGTCAGACTCCCAGGCCTCTTTTACATGACCTAATAATGAGGAATGCATACACAGAAAAACACAATAAATAACCACCCAGGAGGGGTGAAAAAAAAGTATGTATGTATGTAACTAGCAGAATTTTTTAATGACAATCTTTTGGGAGAACCTCCCTTTCTCAAATCTAAAGCATTTGTGAGCATACAATAGATTTACTATAGCCCATGACTTTAGCTTTTGTGAGTTTGGCAAGTTATACCAAAAATATGTTTAGTAGCTGGCTAACTCAGGCTTTTTCTTTTTTAGTTCTATAGATCTGAGCACCTTGACTCCTGGCAGTGTGCTAACGACACACTTACATCGGGAAAATAGAATCTTTTAAAAGTCTAAGTTATGATTTTAAGACTGCTCGTGAGCCACGCTAGTAAACAGCATGGATTTATATACTGTATACTGTATTATTATTATTTTTTTATACTCAGTGGAATTATTTTCTTAAGAAATGAGTCTGCTTTTCTTGTTGTTTGGCACTATTCTCTAGTAGACTGAAACTGAATACCCCCAAACAATCGCCTTTAGAAATAAACTAATACCATTGTGTTGCTACAAAAAAACAAAACAGAAATCCCCCTGAAAAAGGATACTTTATTTACTATCAACATATATATGTTTAAAAAGAATTGGATAAAATACACAAATAAAAACACACTTATTCGGGAATATAACTCCAGTGTTAGAATCTATTGCGCACAGTGCCCAGGACGCGTTTCGCCAAAGGCTTCCTCAGCTGGGTAGAAAAAATCTGTCAACAGAGATAGGAAACATAGAAACATAGAATGTGACGGCAGATAAGAACCATTCGGCCCATCTAGTCTGCCAATATTTTAAAATACTTTAATTAGTCCCTGGCCTTATCTTAAGTCTAGGATAGCATTATGCCTATTCCACGCATGTTTAACCTCCTCACTGTGTTAACCTCTACCACTTCAGCTGGAAGCCTATTCCATGCATCCACTACCCTCTCAGGAAATTAATACTTCCTGAAATTATTTTTATACCTGTGCCCCTTCTAATTTAAGACTATGTACTCTTGTTGCTGTAGTTCTCCTTCTTTTAAATATAGTCTCCTCCTTTACTGTGTTGATTCCCTTTATGTATTTAAATGTTTCTATCATATCCCCCCTGTCTCGTCTTTCCTCCAAGCTATACATGTTAAGATCCTTTAACCTTTCCTGGTAAGTTTTATCCTGCACTCCATGAACCAGTTTAGTAGCCCTTCTCTGAGCTCCCTCTAAGGTATCAATATCCTTCTGAAGATACGGTCTCCAGTACTGCATACAATACTCCAAGTGAGAAGGTGAGGTCTCACCAGTGTTCTGTACAATGGCATGAGCACTTCTCTCTTTCTACTGCTGATACCTCTCCCTATACAACCAAGCATTCTGCTAGCATTTCCAGCTGCTCTATTATACTGTCTGCCTTTAAGTCATCTGAAATAATTATGCCTAAATCCCTTTTTTCAGCTGTTGAGGTTAGTAGGGTATCAAATATCTTATACTCTGCCGTTGGGTTTTTACATCCAAGGTGCATTATCTTGCACTTATCCACATTAATTGTCAGTATCCACAGCTCTGACCATTTTTCTAATTTTTCTAAATCATTTTCCATTTGGCTTATCCCTCCTGGAACATCAACCCTGTTGCAAATTTTAGTATAATCAGCAAAAAGACATACCTTACCATCAAGACCTTCTGCAATTTCACTAATAAAAATATTAAAGATAATGGGTCCAAGTACAGAAACCTTTGGCACCCAGAAACGAAAAGTTGAATTGAAAAACAACATTGGCTGAAATATATTAACTATGTTCAAAGTTTATGACTGTCAGTCCCCCACTTTGCCTTGTATTCAAACGCCTCTACCTCTACCTGCAAGGTCCAGACTCTCGGTGCATTTGGGCCTCCCAGAGTGAGGTGTTCCTTAGAGGCTGGAGATGTTCATGCAAAGCTGAATAGGAAGCAACATCTCACAACTCGGTATTGTTTGGTTTGCGAATGGGTCCTTACAAAGCCGGATTCATTAAGGCCCTGAAAGCGTAAGAGGGCATTATCACCTAGGGCAGGGATAGGCAACCTTCGGCACTCCAGGCGTTGTGGACTACATCTCCCATAATTCTCTTACACCAATAATGCTGGCAAAGCATCATGGGAGGTGTAGTCCAAAACATCTGGAGTGCCAAAGGTTTCATATGTATGACCTAGGGGGTGTGGCTTCCTATTTAAACCTGCTTACACACGCTGTCTGTGCTCTGTATTACTGTGCGCTTTTGCCCTATCAGTTGTATTCCTGTGTTATTCTGACTACCCTGACAAATTAAATAGTACTAGTGCTAAATGAGCTGAAGTGTAATCTGTTGTAAGAGCATTGTGAATATATACAAAGCAAAGGGAATTTTGTAAAAAAAAGTATATTAAAAAAAATGCAGTGCAAAAACTAAAACCTTTGGCTTGACCTCCGTTTACCAACCTGTGCTGCCTGACCTGATTGTTTGCTAGTCTGACCCCACCTTTGCCTCATCCTTACTGGTGCCTTGCCTTTGATTTCTCTTAGCCTATTACTGCATACTGGGCTCTGCTTACTAAATGACATTAAAAACGTTGTCTTGTTTATTTCTTGAAAATTAAATATTAAAATATTGAGAATGGAAACTGTGATATATAATACAAATATTGGAACTTTATCAGTCTACTGGACTGTAGATCCCCTTCCTCTTGCTAATTGCTAACAATGTTCATTATATATCATATAAAAATATCTAATCATTATATGTATATAAAATATAAATATAAGAATGACCTTGCACTCCTACTCACAGTCTTGTCACCCGGTGCTCGATAGCACCAAAATGTATACTGGATAAGAAAAATCAGCACTCCCAGGGGTTCCACAAAATTATAATTTACTTGAAAAAGTGTCACAAACAGCCAAAAAGCATGGTCTTTACATGGTCCTAAAAATTAAACATAACACATTGCAGGGAAGTTGGTACAGAAGGAGAGAATAAAGAGAAAGAGACCACTGATATATGTATATTACTTTTTCTGTTTTATTTTTTGTTGATGGCGAATAATAAAGTGGACTACCTAGTTCAGTCTTCCTGCTGGTGATTGCAATAAAGAAGGAGAAAAGAGAGGAAGAAAAGAAAAGGAAGAAAAATGTAAAAAAAAAAATAGAAAAAAAGGAAAAAATTAAATGTTATTGTTTTTATTTGTTGTTTATTAGACGGGCCTTAAAAGTAGTTGGTACATGTCACACTCAAAGGGGTGAGTTTCTACTCACTAGGACAACATTTTTCACTCACCAATGGCTAGGGGTGATTGGAAGCTTTGAGCCATCTGTATGTCTGTGTCATATGTATAATAAGCCAAAAAAAATATAATATACAGAATATATATATATATATTCTGCCAAAAATATATAACAGATCTAAAGAGATCTGCCTCTGTGGGTGCTCTTATTACTTAGGCACCTGTAAAGAACAGTATAGAGTACCTAAATATGTATCTATGTAAGAAGGTTCAGGTAGTATTGGAGTTATTATAATATATGCATCTTATAATAATAATTATTTATTTATTTCTATTTAAAAAGAACATGATTAAAATGTAGCTGTTTTTGCTATTCAGGTTCCAGAATCGTTTTACCCCTAAATAAAATTGCATATACACAATACACAGCACATGTAGCCAGTGAGTTCAGACACAAGACAGTTTGATACATACTCTCCTTTAAAAATTAACTAAGATTAGCAGATGTAATTAATAATTTTTAATGGAAACTCAAAATCAATTAAGAAACATTGCAGCTCCTTTTAGCTTCCGGTAGAATATTTCCCTTCTCAGTTTAATCCTCCCTTGTTCTTCTTATCCCTCTACTACTGTAATGGTTAATCAGAAATACAAATTGCAGTGTCCAGAGGCTCAACCTCCTCTGCAATGCAGCTACAAATATATCTGACTTTGAATACTGTCCTGAGCAAAGATTCATGGTTGCAGTGCACATGAAACCATGCCTTATTAATGGAAAACTGTCAGGATCTTTTATTATTGTTTTAAATAAAAGAGTACATGAATTATGTGTATTATTTTGCAATGAATACATTGAAGTTAATACATCTCTCAATTGCATCTCCTGGCTTACCTCTACTGTGTAGGGGGAGCCTCTTTTAAGTTCTCTTTCATCAGAAGAACAACTTATGTGACAAAATTAGGCGCAGGTAATCAAGAGCTAGTGTGGGTTTACAAATCCTGACATTATGTGCAAGCACATTGAAATCGTACATTAGTAAAAACAAACTGGACCGCTTTCCATTATAGTCCATCTAGAGCCAGAGAATGGTTCTAGAAAACAGATGTGCTTGGGGCTGATACCAATGATCAAATGATGCTCTCAGCCAATAAATATTGCCTAATTCTGGTATGAGTTGAAATGGTATTGTTGTAATGAACTTCAGTTTATCATAAAAACTCAGACCAGATGGTTCTAAGGACCCCAACACAGCAAAGTAGGTCTCAAGGTATTGCAAATAGACGATGACAATGAACTCTTGGCACAATAGCTACTACAGCACTATTTAGTGGTTATTGTGCTTAGTTTCCTTTTAAAAATAAAACTTCTCATAGCGAGATCACTAGTTTATACAAATAATATCCTCAAATGCCATAGTAGACAGTCTCTGTTTCCTAAATTCCAGCCTAACCACCAGATGCAAATAACTGGCTAGGTATATATTGGTAAGAATCGATATTTCTGCAAATGAGTGAAGATTAAACAGCGATATGTACCCAAAGTAAAATAAATCACAATATCCTTCTCTAATCTGGCCTAAGAGTTGCAAAGTAGGTATGGGTAGAGAAGTGAAGTTCCATGCTCCACTGTGAAATATGATCTTAAAAGGCGATGCGTGGAAGGAATAAGCAGTCCCTTGTAATAACTTCCAATCACTAGTGCAAAGGCATCACGTTGTGCTGCAATGAAGGTAAGATTTATTAGGATCAAAAGAACAAAATCATATACAACGTTTTGGCCTCAAGCCAAAGTGTGCAGTGCATATGATACGAAATATTAAGGGGGGAGTCCCTGGCATGTCTGGAGACTAGATACAAAGGAACACAGTTTTTAAAATATAAACAGAGCAGATAAAAAGAGGTTTCATGTTGTATTTTGACCGGCTTGATTTTTATTCTTTTGATCCTAAATAAATCATACTTGCATTGCACCACATGTATATCACAATGAATATAAGTTGCTCTGTATGTATTTATGGAAAGTAGCTATTAAACAAATGAGATACAAAAAACAATTATTGTACTAAATATTGTTTGACTACCTTCATAGCATATTATGTGCCAGGACTCTCATTATGTCATCTTGTCCTGAAGGCATTAGTAAGAGTCATCATATTTAAAGAAATTGTTTATGCAACCATGCACCATGACACTGGCATATGGCATGCATCTTGTGGGAGTTTTTTTTTTGGCAATCTTTATTTAGAATTTTTCATTTCTTACAGGAAATAAGTATTACATAAGAAAAGTAACATCACCTCAGTAGGCAAACAGGGCACACTGTTGGTGTGATTTATGTACCACTGCATACAGTAATATCATGATGATCTTACATTAAATGTACGCGTATGTAGTTTATGCATAAGAGCGACACAATGCACTGCATAAGAGCGACACAATGCACTACTCACTGATGCGCTCATTGCCTCCCGGAACGAGCGGGGGTGCATCACTGAGTAATGAAGCGGGCAATTATTTTCAATGAGGTCTATGAGTAAAGCAGTAGCAAGGTACATAGATGAAAAAGGAGAAGCGAAGACATGAGAGAGGTAAAAGAGAGAAAAAAGAAGAGAAAGGAGCAAAAGAGAGAGACAAAAAGAAAAAAGGGGCGGAGAGGTGATAGATAAGGATATGAGTGAGGAGGAAGTAAAGGATGCTGGGATGGGTCTTAGAAGGATGGTCATGTTTGCTGAAATGGTCTACCAATTAAGGTCGGGTGTCCAGGTTGCACCCTGTGGCTGTGATGGGCGCCCCCGTCTGCACCAGCATGGACATCCTCCCCATTAGTGGTGCAGATATGATACAGCCATGCCCTCCAAGTCTTCTCATAACGCAAGTTGACCTTTCAGCGTAGCTGTGCTTTCCTAATGTCCACTGATCTCTTCGACCCTCTCTAGCCATGCTCAGTCGGTACGTGGTTCGGGCAGTTTGCACAGAGTAGGGATCAAAGACTTCACCGCTGTTAGCAAGTGTTTTGACAATTAATTCTTGTATTTGGAAATTGGAAGCGTGGTATGGCACAAAAGGTTGTCTGGAGGATCAAAGTGGATGCCCTCATCTTCTGCAGCCACCATGGTGTCATGTACTTCCCTCCAGTATATCACCAGTGTTGGGCATTCCCAGAATATATGAATTAGTGAAGCCTCAGAGCTGCCACATCTCCAGGAACATCGGGAAGAAACCTATGGAGCTTTTGTGGTGTGGCATACCACTGCGTGAGGATCCTGTAGTTAATCTCTTGGAACCTTGTGATCCCACATGAGTAAGTACGGTCATCTTCAGCCACTCCTGGTCTGAGAAGGTCATCTTTAGTGTCTCTTCCCACAGTGCCTGAAACCTGAATGGTTGTTTTGGTCTGCAGTAACACTACGGTGCACCAGCATTCCTGTGGAACAGATGCACTTGAATGGCAGGTGTGGTCTGTGTAGAGACGTCAGGTGGGAGATCGTAGCATTGAAATGTTTTATCTGGTGAAATTTGAAGCATTCCAGTGCAGTGGGAGGTCTATCTAGAAGCAGAGTCTGCAGAAGGAGTATGGTGCCTGCTTGGCAGAGAAACGAGAGACAGAGGTTTGAACATTGAACAATTTGAACAACAGAAATTCTATTTCTTTGCTGCACTGACCCGCTGTGAATGCTGGGTTGCCTGTCAATGGATACATTGGGCCCATCATTGCAGAAAGGGAAAGCCTAAAACTAAATCGGTGCCACACCTTCAATGTAGCACATACAAAAGAAAAGGCATCGTGTACATCTTAAAACTAATGTAAGTGACATGGAACATACAGAATTATTAATTGGAGATCAACACCAGCACATTTCATTCATGCATGGCCTTTTTCAAGCTAAAAGGTGGAAGGTGTGAATTAACTCTAAAAAAGATTTCATAGCTAATGCAAAAAAAAAAGCAAGGGGAAAAAAGGACGCCACTGACTTGCACCAACAGAGATACTGAGAGGCTCTGAAAGGGAGCCACTGACATTTATTTTGTCTGTTGGACGACTGTAGAGTGCCTATATACTTTAGATGTGGGTCAAATCTGTACTTGGAGATACTGTATAAATCAGCGTAGTAATCCTAAAATAATGATAGCACTATCAGTGAAATGCACTGTATCAGTGTTATGCAAAGCTCTGGCTAGAATCCAGTCATGTTTATCTTGAATCTCAAAGGCTTGTAGTGTATACTGCAAATGGAAGCAACTTTTGAGAAATAGCTTGAGCTGTCTTTAAAGTAATATAGACTTATTCCAAGTGCTCACTCAATCCTTTACCCCATCACCCTGGTCAAATCTCGAGTGGGCAACCTTTTAGAAAAAAACAGCACCCTTTAAGGAGGATAAAATCAAGCATGTAGTTTTCTATAGGCAAATGATACATTTGATAGGCTCTAAACAGAATGGGATATAAAAGTATAACTATTTTAAAAGCTATATAAAGAGGATACTCCTTTAAAATATATTTTAGTTTTCTCGTCTAGCTTTAACAGTAAATATATGATTTTAATAGCCACACCATAGGACGGATTTTACCTTTCCACATGCCAGCAGATTATCTTTAGGTAAATTGTCCCCCTCATCCCATATGCCAGCAGATTCATTTTGGGTAAATTGTCCCCCTCATCCCACTGTAGTAAAACTTCACACACTTTTAAAGCATTAAAGTATAAAAGCTATACAATGACAAGCTACATTTCATGCATGGATATGTTTAATCATAAAACAAGATGTACGTCTACCTGGTAAAATTTAAATTTTATATATTTCATTCTGCATGTTAAAATGGCATCAATGTTTGGGGGACGTGGTTGACAGTGACCTGAACCAGATGTGATTGTGTGGAGCTCCGACACGGACTCACAATATATCTGAATTTACTGTGATTCAAGACTGCATACCGAACATCCATCAACACCACCCCCCAGATGACGGTGTAAGGCAAAAACACAAAAAGTTCTGACATCCAAAGGATTCCAGTATGCCTGATATCATGCTTTCATTTGAGAGGCCTATGGAGTGCATGCCACCTAAGATGCCACCTAAGATGGTACCCGCATGAGGAGTCTACCAAGAGTCCGATGAAGGCCCATCTACAAAAGGGGATATTAAAAGGTTGCTGCTGGATATGAGAAACGTGTGGAAAGCTGACCTCCAGGAAGCCCAGGCCAAAATGGGAGTCATCCCAAAGAGGCCCAATGAGGTTGAAGTAAGAGATACAGCAAGAGACAGCCAGATGAAAGAAAACAAAAAAAACAAGTGGTAAATCTTACCAACCAGGTTCAGAGGCTGACCCGAACATTCGCTGTACTGGAATCCAGACACAGTAGACAGAACATCCGTTTGAGAGGTATCTCAGAGAATGTCAAGGGGGTCATTCTGTCTTTTACCCAAAGGTTAATATCCTCCATAGGCCTGAAGGGGAATGTCGGCCCCTTGCCAGTGTTCAGAATCCGTCAAGCAGCTGCAGTCCCAGAAGGGGCACCCACAGACACTATTATAGTACCTAAAGATGTTACAGCAAGATATGCTATTATGGCAGATCTGCAAGATATGCTATTATGGCCAGCTCAAGAGCCCTGGGAACTATACAATTTGAAGGCTGTTTGGTAGCTATTATATGGTGACCTCCCATTTGCAGTATTAGCAGAAAAGAGACAGCTGTCTCCAGCTGCCAAGCGACTAAAGGTACCATTCTGTCAAGTACCGCAGGGGAATTGAGAGCTCCCTCATAGTCATGAAAGAAGATAACCTTCTTACCTTAACCTCCACTGACAACCCATAGACAGTCCTTCAGAAGCTCAACTTGGCGGCTGGGCCACCCATGGAAACTAAGAAGTGGTCAGAGCGGATACAGTCTCAGGATACCCCAGAGGAGGGGATCTCGAGGCTCTGGCCATAAAATCAGGCACTAATGTCCGTAGGTTGCAGTTTAAAGTGTAACATTCAGCCTTATAATGTCCATTTCTATACCACTGTCACAGAGGGCTAAGGGATGACACTGGAATCTGGCTTCCTTGCTCAAATGTATTACTGCTCTAACCTCGCGCATAGTCAGCAGTACGTATTGCCATATAACTTACAGTTCTTGAGTTCACATAGTGCTACGTTCACACCTATTCTGATCAGATTAGGTCCTTACTGCAGTAACAATTTATATGTGTAAATCCTTCCTGACATATTACAGACCTCTTGATTTTCTTTATTTTTTAATACAAATAGTCATGCAAAGAGTTTTCCTTTAATGTATGACTTTATTTTTATTGAATCTTTTCTCTTATATTGATTTGGATGTATGATAAGTAAACAAAACTCAGATATACTATAAATTGGAAAAAAATACATTAATGTTTAAGGTATGAAATTACTATGCCAACAGATAAAAGTGGAAAAAGTGAGATGAAAAAAATATTTTTCTATATCTGATCTAGAAGCAAAGTGCATGAGTCATTGTTGCAGACATTCTAAAAGAACTACCTGTGCTATATAAGGGATTCCAGAAATAAATTTATTTTGTTTTGTTCCTTAGTTTTGTGGAAATTCCCATACGTTTCCACCAGCCTTGACACTCCAGGCTGTAGCTTGGCAAATAAGAGTCCCTAGTTCTTGTCTATATAGGCTGAAATTTTGGGCATATTGCAAGGGTTAAAGCATAAAGGATAGTGACTGATCAGTAAATCAGTGGCTCAGTTATCTGCTTTATACTTATGAAATGTTGTTAGCTCCCATAAAGAGTTGCTATACTTCCTGATAACATCTGTTGTATTAGACACAGGTTGGAAGCACAAACAGGTTAGGAGCTGCATACATATTTTGAAAACCCCAAGAAGAATGTAGTTTATAATGAGTGGGCCAGTGAAGACAGGGTTAAGATGCTGATTGCTGAAAAACAAAATTTTTTTAACCATACAAATTTAGGCATGTAAAAAAAAAATAATAATGGTCAAAAGTTATAAAATGCTTAAACGTTGTGTTGGTGCCTGAAGTGTCAGTTTAAAGCACATTTAAGTTTATTTTGCCCTTTGTTATCCCCTCATATTAATGCATTATATAAAGAATGTACTAAAAATAATTCAAAAAAATAATGTTGAAAAAATAAAGACACTTACCATCAAAATTACCAATTGAATCACTTGCCACTACAACCAGAACTCCATTCATTCATACTATGATATTTGCTCTATTCTTAACCTTAAAACCTCTGCATTGCAGGGGTTCATAAGATACATATTTTGTCCCCAAACAACAATACCACACATCATATAGGAAGCATTGCAGTTCAGGGACACTGTCTTAGAGCTGCAGAGATTTGTACGAGTCAGTGCAATTTTAAGCCAATATACAAGCTGAGGCTTTGGGTGTTCTATTTACCATCACGTTTGCAATTATAGCAATGATGGTGCTTAAAATGACCATTTAACATGCTACTGCACTGGAGTGTATGTATTGGGTGGACATATGGGAGGGATTATCCTCCATTTAGATATGTACTATTCATAGGGGAAATTAAAGAAAGAAGCAGATAAGCAACAAAAAACAATCTGGTACAAGTTGCAAGTATTTTAATAAATAAACTAGAATAATGTTATATAGTCCAACCAATACAAAAATAACACATAAGCCTGTAAAATGAGAGACAGGGGTTAAAAATATTACTTTCATAAAAAATGTCAGCGCTCTGCGAGGGCAATTTCACTGGGAAAATGCGGTATATAAGCCGCTCTGGCACCAAAAGTATAAAACAGCAAAGTAAGTGCCTTCAAAATATTATGCTGCAGCTGCTGCCCATGCTCCCTCCCTATTTATTGTTTTTGTCATGGTCTTTTATTGGGGTTAAGGCCACCTGTCTATTCAGAGGGGGGGGGGGGGGGGGAGGGGGGATCTATGATATTGGTTATATTGGTTAGAACTATGGTAAGTCAGGAGTTAAATCTCTGGGTGGTTAAAAACTAAACACCTCATGTACCCCAGTTCTAAATTAAATCCAACTGTAACCCTAAAATCCTAAAACACCCCCCTGTGCCCAAATACTACATTTAACCCCACTTTAATCATAAACTCAATAATTCTAAAAATCATTTACACTCTTGATCTGTTAAATCTTAAATTAAAGGAAAACTGTAGGCACTTTACTAACTTCATCTTATTAAAGTTGTTTTAGTGTCTTCAGTGCTGTCCACCCCGTCCTACCCTCTAGAAGGCAATAGAAGGCTTAGAAGCATAGCTTCAAGCCACACCTCCAAGCCCTATGCGTATGAGAGCCAGGAATATAACATATTGTTATGTCACACGCACACATGTGCAGTGTTGCTACAGTCAACGATTCTCTATGGAGCATTCGTAGGTGCACCCTTTATGAGAAACATTTAATTGTCCGTCATCCTGGAGAACTTGAAGAGAAGTAGCACCACTACTTTTTCTCCAGCGCTAATGGAGACTCAGGGCTGGAGAAAAAGTAATTATTTATTCATTCTCCTTCTTTTACTCTACCTTCCTGCTCCTTGCAGACGCTATCTGCTCCTTGCTGACCCTTCCTGCTCATTTCTATTCCTTTCTGCTCCTTTCCCTACTTTACCTTTGCTCTCCTTCTGCCTCTTCCAGCTCCTTGCTGCTCCTTTCTACTCCTTGCTGCCCTTTCCAGCTCCTTGCTGGCCCTTTCTGCTCCTTCTTCTACTTTACCTTTGTGCTCCTTCTGATTCGTTCTGCTCCTTTACCTTTGTGCTTCTTCTGATTTGTTCTGCTCCTTTACCTTTGTGCTCCTTCTGATTTGTTCTGCTCCTTTACCTTTGTGCTCCTTCTTTCCCTTCCTGCTTCTTGCAGACCCTTCCTTATCCTTGCAGACCCTTCCTTATCCTTGCAGACCCTTCCTGCTCCTTGCTACCCCTTCCTGCTCCTTGCTGACTCTTTCTGCTCCTTGCTGCCTCTTCCTGCTCCTTGCAGCCCCTTCCTGCTTCTTGCAGCCCCTTCCTGCTTCTTGCAGATCCTTTCTGCTCGTTGCAGACTGTGACGGATTGCCTGGCACCCCAACCGGGTGCCTCTGCCAATCGATGCCCCTAGTGCTCACCGAGGACTCCAAGCACTCCACTAGACACCTTAAGCACTGCAGACCCCACAACCACCGTAGCTTGGTTGGGGTCTCGCCGTCCTCCACCCACCCTTGACCCAAGGCCAGGATCCAGCTTCCAGTGGGTGAACCTCTCCTACTCCAGAGAGTATAGCAGGAACAGCTCTTATAAGAGTTAGCAAATCCAAGGGAGTATAATGAGTATAGCAATCCCCAGACTGAATATAGCTGTACCATCCACACATGAGACGAGGCTCTATGTTGAGGGTGAAAAGGAACTGCTTTTAATGGTGCCACACTTGGCCTTATATGACAATCCCCATGCAAGGGGCACTCTCACATGGACCTTGTGGGGAACTACATTACAAAGTCATAGACCAACAGTCTAACAGTGTTTAAATGCATGACACTCCCACATATAGCATACAATCCCTCCCCTCTGCCTGGGAGGTAATTGAGTCAGATATTGTATTAACTCAATTATCTCCAGGTAGAAAAACAAATATTTTTATAAAACCCAAAAGTACCCCAAAACACATAATATTCCCAAAACATGTTAAATCCCCTGATAACCCTGATCTGGGTGACATATCCAAAAATCATCCAGATCAGTTCAGGGGTTTAGGAATTTTATGGAAGTCACATTTTGACCAACCGCACGCATTGTCCCATGCCCAAAACAGTTCCAGAGAATCAGGGCTTGCGGACAGTCTAGTTCAGTAGTTTTAAAACTAACAAACTACCAAACAGAGTAAATAGTTTTACCCTGGAGCTTGTTCCCCTCATCCAGACGAATGATTTCACTGAACAGTGCCCTTCTAAGTTGTATAGAAACTAACGCAGGCAATCATGGAAGTCCAGCGGTGTTCGGGAGTTTCTGTGTCCAATTTTAGTTCCAAGAGATTTATGCCCAAACACCGCTGCCTGCATTCATGCAAACAAGATGGCAGCCACCTCGTGGTTGTCCATAGGAATTGCGGCCACCCAGATGAACAATTAGAACACTGCGGTGAGAAACGTTCCAGGTTGTTAATAGGTGTTAACAAGCTCCAGGTGGTCTCTGGTTTGTGCAGTTGTTCGGTAATTCGAAGTGGCATTTCGAACCGCTTCGGGAGTTCGAAGTGTAGCCATACCAGTCCAAAAAGGCACAAAAAGTGTTTTCAACCAGAGTCTATTACAGGGGCCATTGTCAAAGGGCAGGAAGCTGGCAAACAGGCTCCTCCAAAAGCCAGTGGCGAGGTTACTTTTGCCACACAGACCCTTCCTACTCATTTCTGTTCCTTTCTGCTCCTTCTCCTAATTTACCTTTCTGCTCCTTCTGTCCCTTCTAGCTCATTGCTGACCCTTTCTGTTCCTTGATGTCCCTTCCTGCTCATTTCTATTCCTTCTCCTACTACACCTTTCTGCTCCTTGCGGACCCTTCCTGTATGCTGCCCCCAATTCCTCACTTACCTGATCTGTAGGCTGTACCCCCATGCCTCACTTACCCGATTTGTATGCTGCTCCCCATCCCTCACTTACCTGATCTGTAGTCTGCCCCCATGCCTCACTTACCTATTCTGTAGGCTGCCCCCCATGCCTCACTTACCTGATCTGTAGGCTGCCCCCCATGCCTCACTTTCCTGATCTGTATGCTGCCCCCCATCCCACACTTACCTGATCTGTAGGCTGCCCCCCATCCCTCACTTATCTGTAGGCTGTCTCCCCATCCTTCACTTACCTGATCTGTAGGCTGCCCCCCATGCCTCACTTACCTGATCTGTAGGCTGCCCCCCATCCCTCACTTACATAATCTGTAGGCTGTCCCCCCATGCCTCACTTACCTGATCTGTAGGCTGCCCCCCTATGCCTCACTTACCTAATCGGTAGGCTGACCCCCATCCCTCACTTATCTGATCTGTGGGCTAACCCCCATCCCCCACTTTCCTGATCGGTAGGCTGCCCCCCATGCCTCCATTACCTAGCCTGTAGGCTACCCCCATGACTCACTTACCTGATCAGTAGGCTGCCCCATCTCTCACTTACCTGATCTGTATGCTGCCCCTCCCCCATCTCTCACTTACCTGATCTCCCACGCCCCCATCCCTTACTTACCTGATCTGTAAGCTACCCTCCCATCCCTTACTTACCTGATCTGTAGGCTGTCTCTGCAGTCTGGGATTTGCTGGCTGCATGTGCTGCTCCCCTGCGGATTCAGTCAGGAGAGAGAATCAGGGATAAGATTTAGCTTCCTATCCCTGCCTTTCTCCATACACCGGTATTGCAGTGTCTTATCAATCTCAAAAGAAAAATACCGGCACAAGCAGAAAAATCCAGGGGGGTTGGGGGGAGGGACTCACATCCAAACTTTATATCTTACCTCCTGACCTGTTGGACTCATGTGTAACATAAACTGATTAGCCATAAGATTAAACCCACTGACAGGTAAAGTAAATATTAATTGTATTATTACAATGGCACCTGTCAAGGTGTGGGATATATATTGGGCAGCAGGTTAACAGTCAGTCCATAAATTTCATATATTGGAAGCAAGCAAAATGGGCACATAAAAAGATCTGAGTGACTTTGACAAGGGCAAAATAGAGATGGCTAGACAACTGGCTAGATGAAATAGAGATGGCAAGATAAAGTGGTGCAAAGAATGACAACTGGTGGACTGGTGTCAGGGTGCCCAAGGCTCATTGAGGCACTTAGGGAGTGAAGACTAACCCTTCTGGTGCGATCGCACAGAAGAGCTACTGTAGTTCAAATTGCTGAAAAACCTAATGCTGGCCATGAAAAAAAGGTGTCAGAACACACAGTGCATCACAGTTTGCTATGTATGATGCAGACTAGTCAGAGTGCCCATGTTAACCCCTTTCCACTACAAAAATGCACCTTCAATGAAAACATGAGCATCAGGACTGGATGATGCAGTAATTGAAGAAGGTTGTCTGGTCTGATGAATCATGATTTCTTTAAGATAGGGTGGATGGTCGGGTGTGTGTGTGTGCGTCTTTTACCTGGGGAAGAGATGGCAGCAGGATGCATTATGGGAAGAAGGCAGGCCACTGGTGGCAGTTTTATGCTCTAGGCAATGTTATGCTGGGAAACCTTGTTTCCTGGCATTGAAGTAGATGTTACTTTAAAACGTACCATCTACCTTGAGATTGAAGCAGACCATCATTCATTGCAATGATGTATACTGATGGCAGCGTTCTCTTTCAGAAGGATAGGGCACCCTGCCACACTGCAAACATTGTTCAGGCTTGGTTTGAGCAACATAACAAAGAGTTCAAAGTGTTGCCTAGGTCTCAACAGGAAGGACTCGGCATAGTTCTTTGTGAATAAACGTCACTTTGGAGGTAGGAAGTCTGAGTGTACAAATAATGGAATCGATCTCGAAATCTAGGCATTGAAGTGATTGAACCGGAGTCAGTGAATGATTTCATGACAAATCTTAGAGACTTGAAAACCTAAACTGCCAGTTTAGTCTGTCGACATAATCTCGATGCTTCTGCACAGAAGATCAAGATATCATCTAAGTAAACAATACATGGAACACCCTGTGCCACCACTGGTCTGAGAAGTTTTGTGAAGTGTCATGGTGCCAAACTGGGACCGAAGGGAAGACATGTGAATTGCCGTGGAAGCCCTCGTCATCTGAAGAGTGGGAAACATAAAAAGGAGGAGGGCTGCGCCATGCAGGTGTATAAATGAATATTACGCAAGTCTAAAAATGGAAAGCAAATAGAACAAATGTGAGTTTAATATCACCATCTTACCCTGTTTATTATTCGTACATATTACACTATTGGATTTTTCTACCCTTTCTCTCTCCATATGTTATGAACACTTGAGAAAATTGGAGCCAAATCGTATCCTCCGACCTTAAGAATATCATCACGCTACACCACACTTGAGAGGGATACTCCTGCATGTGAGATACACTACCCCCTTAATTGGAACTATTTGGTTTAAATTTTTAGCCTTATGTACTATTCATTTATACACCTGCGTGGCACAGTTAGAGCTATGTCTCCAAGTGAGAAACACACCTGTCTTTCTCTCTCTGTGGTGTGGAACTGAGCTCTGTGATAGATTATCATGGAGCTGCGACAGCTTAACATTGCCAGAGAAAGGATGACAATATTGCTATATGATTGTGTCCAATCATTTCCTGAGTTCCCTGGCTAAATAACTCTTGTCTTAATTAATTATGAACCCTAAGCCCAGAAGTGCAGTTAAAAGGTTCTGTGATTGAGGAGCTGTAATTTCGGGAATTCCATGATGCCACTATAATTAAAAATTAAAATGAAGATACAAGTGTGCTAACTTTGTATCCTTAAAAAAGTTAACATGGGGATTGGAAAAGATAAATCACAACTGTTAAGCATTTTAAAAATCACTGATTCAGATAAACCGTTTTGGGCATGCATAGAGCGTAATGCAGGAAGACAGAGATAGACAAAGTTACAGGAAGATAAGTGACAGAGTAATTTGCTGTTCTTGTCTTACAAATGCAGTAAACACAGGTTCTGTCTGACTAAAAACTGGAATATCTGTAGCCACTAGCCACCTTCTGAAGGTACATAGAAAACGGATTATTCATGCACATAAGATTATAGTAGTATTAGCAACTGTGAAATTTTCAGTTAACATACCACTCCACGAACCACAGTCTACTATGATGAATGCCTGTTGTATTACCGTGAATAGCATTTCATGCATTCTCCAATGCTTCCCAGAAACGTAAGGTGCCAGTGCAAATATCCAAATGTTGTGATAAGATGGACATTTGGAGGGCATGCAGATAAATAATGATATTTTTCTAAAGCTCTTCCTCTGCAATGGGCAAATATATTTGCAATTTGAGCCTAACATACCCCTCCCCAATTGTACAAAAATCTAAGATCATAGAGTATAGTTCTAATCTTCAAGGCAGATTATATAGAACAAAAAATGGCATATTTGAGACAGATTAAATTTCACTATTGACTTATGCATTACTACAGAGTTGCAAGGGTCAGCACTGCCCCTCAATGTGCCCCCCCACCAGAGCACCAGAGCTTGGGAGGCAGCCACCGCAAACTAAACTTGGCAGAGAAAGCACCTGCCTACCAGCACAGCGTCTGCCTACCAGCACCTGCCTACCAGCACCTGCCTATCTTAGCCAAATATAACATTGTTGGGTGGAGGCCAGGGTGAATGAGAAGCGAGGGAGGCAGGGAGCTGTGCACTTAATATGCTCTCTCTGCAGAGCTCTCTCGCACACCTTGCCATGCCGTGCCAGCAGCTGGGATATGACGTCATCCAACCATAGGTCACCAGGAAGAACAAGTTCTATCATCGAATGAACAAGGCTGTACAACTTGGTACTTTGTTAATCATGGGAGATTTTAATTATCCAGACATTGTTTGGGCCAGAGGGACTAGTAATACAGTTGAGGGAAACATGTTTTTGAACCTGATAAACAACAATTTCATGGCCCAATTAGTAGAAGCACCAACTAGAAGAGATGATTGTCTGGATCTTCTCGTAACTAATGTTGACTCATTTTCAAACATTCAAATTAAGGAGCACTTGGGAAATAGTGACCATAATATGATATCTTTTGAAATCAACTGAAAAAACAAACACATTTATGTGGGATGTATAAATACACAATTTTTTTTTTTTTTTTTTTTTTTAAAGGTTAAATTCAATAGACTAAGGTCATCAGTAATACAAATTGACTGGCAGAAAATAATCACTGGCAAAACTACATTTCTCAATACATACCATTGGGAAACAAATATAAAATAAGCAAATTAAAACCAATGTGGCTTAGTAGAAGGGTTAGTGAAATGATAAAAGATGAGAAAATGGCATTCAAAACATTTAAAGGAACACTATAGGGGTCAGGAACACAAAGATGTATTCCTGACCCCATAGTGTTTAACCCGCCATTAAGGTGGCTTGCCCTCCCTTAGCCCCCCTATAAAAGTTTAAAACTCACCTTATTTCCAGCGCTGTGCGGGTCCGCCAGCACTGACTCCGCCCTCTTTGTGACATCATCAACATGGACGATTTTTAGCCAATCCAATGCTTTCCCATAGGGAAACTATTATACTTACCAGAACAACTACATTAAGCTGTAGTTGTTCTGGTGACTGTAGTGTCCTTTTGAATCAGAGGGGTCAATTGTATGCTATATAAACATGCCAATAGTGCTTGCAAAAGGGTGATTAGATGGGCTAAACTTGAAAATAAAAAGCTTAGGTTCATAGAGAGCAAGGTCAAGGCCAAAGAGTTGTTTTAAGTATGTTAATCCCAAACATGGTTAAAGGGAATCTCCAGTGCCAGGAAAACAATCTGTTTTCCTGACACTGGAGGGTCCCTCTCCCTCCCACCCACCAATCCCCGGTTACAGAAGGGGTAAAAACCCCTTCAGTGACTTACCTAAGGCAGCGGCGATGTCCCTCGCCGCTGTCTCCGCCTCCGCGACGCTCCTCCTATCCATTGCATCGGCCGGTGGGTGAGACTGATCTCGCCCAACGGCCGAGGGGACCTAATGCGCATGCGCATTACGTCTCCCCATAGGAAAGCATTGAAAAATCATTTCAATGCTTTCCCATGGGGTTTTGAGCGACACTGGAGGTCCTCACACAGCGTGAGGACTCCAGCGACGCTCTAGCACAGGTTTCCTGTGCTAAAAACCAGGAAGTGCCCTCTAGTGGCTGTCTAGTAGACAGCCACTAGAGGTGGAGTTAACCCTGCAAGGTAATTATTGCAGTTTATAAAAAACTGCAATAATTACACTTGCAGGGTTAAGAGTAGTGGGAGTTGGCACCCAGACCACTCCAATGAGCAGAAGTGGTCTGGGTGCCTAGCGTGTCCCTTTGTGTGTGTGTAAGAGTTAGTGTGTGTGTGTGTGTGTGTGTATAAGCTGTGTGTGTGTAAGAGACTTTGTGTGTTACAGCCAGTGAGTGTAAGAGACTGTTTGTGTGTGTCTGTTAGAGCCAGTGAGTGTGTATAAGCAGTGCAAGTGTGTAAGAGACTGTGTGCGTTAGAGCCAGTGTGTGTGTATAAGCAGTGTGTGTGTGTATATAAGCAGTGTGTGTGTGTATATAAGCAGTGTGTGTGTGTGTGTATGAGCGAGTGAGTGTGTGACGCAAGGGGATAAAGAAAAGTAGGATGAAGACACAAAACACATAAAAAGAATGCCAAACAGGGGATACAATATACAAAAAGGGAAAACAAGATAAAAAGGTGGTAAGATGCACAAAAGGGCCAAAATAATGGGTAAGAGGGGCAAAAGTGGGAATATTTGACAGACAGGTGAAGATAAATTTTGGGGGCAGCAAAATGTGTCTTCGCCTGTGTAGACAGAAGTCCTTGCACCAGCCCTGGGTGTATGTGAAAAACTATTTCTAAACAACAATTTTTGGGAATTCTTATTATGAAAACAAGAATAATTTAGAACAGGTAAAATCATTTTTTTATTTGAGAATAAATAAGAGAAAAAAAAAAGTCTGTACACTGGAGCTCAGTCACGCAATGCATTCTTTATCAGTACAATACTACAGAGACGTCACTGAATGTCAAAATATACAGGTATCACATGGAGATATACATTTTTCCTGGGATGTTGAATTTTCAAAAGGATAACTATATGGGACATATCCTAGACAATCCTGCCAAAGCCACAACCCATATTAGCCCACCGAGTACCGACTATTGTGGCCAATGTGTCTTAGAACATGTTCAAATCAGTTGGGTACCAAACCTTGACCATCACTAGCCTAGCAGGCACCAATCATAACCTGAATTGCAACATGTATCACACTTGTCTAAATGGATAGCTAGGCCCTTTTTAATTGTTGATATTGAGCTGCAATACACAGGGAAGGTGCAATGATTTATAGTTTCATTTTCAAGATGCATTTTGCTGTCCTTCTCTCCAACAAATGCATCTTTGCCTGTGTGACTCTAAAACCCCCTTTTAGTGTGTCTTTTACCCCCATCCCCTCTGTGTCTCTTTCTTACCCAGACCTTGTGTGTGTCTTTTTCTCCCCCTCTTTAACCCCAGCCCCTTTGTCTATTTCCCCCCTTTTCTAGCCCCTCTGTGTCTCTCCTTCACAGCCTCTTTGTGTGTCTTTTCCACCTTCTCTAGCACCTTGTGTGTGTCTTTTTCCTTTCTCCCAGCCCTTCTGTCTCCCCCAGCCCCTTTTGTGTTTCTTTTTCTCCCCCACTGCCCCTCTTTGTGTCTTATTCCCCCACACAAGCCCCTCTGTCTCTCATATCCTGCATGTCTCTTTGTAATCTTTTCCACTCTCTTCTCTCGTCCCTTTGTGATCTCTCCCCTCCTCTGCCTTCTTACCTCTATCTAGTGTGGCAGCACAGACTTTGATGACAATCTTCAGTATCCGCTACGCTGTCTGACAGGAAGCTGTTAGTTGCTCCCAGCAAGAACTTCCTGTCAGACCAGGTAGGGGAAACAGAATGGAAAAAAGCATACAGGAAAAGGTAGATAAAAACAATGTTTCTATGTCTGTCCTACATTAGATTTTTCCCCTGACCTTGCCTGGACTAAAATAGGCTGTGTTGTAATATGCTAAATCTTTAATATAAATGTTTAAAAAAACACAAAACATCACATAAAAAAGGTTAACATAATAATAGCTTATTTTAATGTTTTATTTAATGGTGTAAGTTCGAGAGAAGTGACAGTTCCTCTTACATGTTATAATTTCACTCTCCACCTTACAATGATGCCAGGAAATGAACAAATTAAGAAAAAATATCCAACTAATACCAGCATTAAAATATCAAAAAGTACCTTTATTCCTTGATCAGGAAATTTGGCTGGAAAACATGGAGAGCAGCAAAGACAGATGGCGCTATCATATCTGTGTGTTAACAGCACTTTATCAGAGACCAAGGGTGATGTATCACGACAGCTATTTCCTGCATAAAGCATGTTACTAACACAGATCTACCTTATTAAACCTTGGAATAAGTGTTTTTCTGTGGTCCTGTACTCACAGACTTCTAACAAACTGCCTGTAGCGGACCACAGGTAGCCCGACCGGTTATCTCCGCTAATTCCCTTCCTTCAGCCGGTCGGGAACCAGTTAGATAGTAAGAAGATGCCACTGCAGGGGGTCTCCATTCAGTTCAATACACTTCCCTTAGTCCCGGGCAGGAGGGGGCTGGGTTACAGATAGCCATCTCCCACCCTGGGAGATACCAACAGCACATCCAGTTACACACATTAGAACATTGCACATACGGGGGGGAAACTTAAGAGCTCCGCGCCCCGGGAAGGGGTCACACATATAAAACATACATCACTAGCTAGCACCAGGTCCCAGCTGGGATCCCTGCAAATACTGGGGCTATCAGATGTACAGAGCCTGAGAAACCCTCATACACAGTCTGGGCTTGAGGCTCTGTACATCCCCGAAAGTAGTTCCAGGGGGTTGCTTGGTTTAGTCTGGCAAATCCAAACTTCGTGCCTAAACCAAGCAACAACCAATCAGCTGAAATGCGCAAAACTAATTTGCGCCAATTTGCACTCAGGGAGGTGAAGGGTTTCACCGCCCAATCAGAAGAAAGGGCGCAAAACCCCGTTTGTAAGGGCGCTTCCTCTCTGATTGGTCACCTGCACCTCGCAGCGACCAATCAGCACTCCCTTATGCCAACTCATGAGGAGAATGGAGTGAATGGGCACTGGTTGCACTGGCCCTGGAAGCTGTAACACATAAGTAATGTAGCACAAGCATCGATCTTACATTATATCATGCCCGCATGTGTCACTCACTTCTCAGGATTTTTAATATCATGTTTACTTATCCCTATATTTAACAATATTTATGAAGAGATAAAAATAAAATTTAGAAATCCATACTTTTTACTGCAACTGATTGTCTTTATCTTAGTCCCCTTTCAGTCATTGTTATAAGCGCTGTCCTTTGACAATCCTTTTCCTTTTGCCTAGTCTGAGTCATTTATTTTACTAGCACAGGATTTCCCAATAGGCAGATCAGGCACTGTCCTGTGGGGGGGAGTGGTGGTGGGGGGGGAGCTTTCTTTGCCTGCTAAAATCCCCCTTGCCTACCTCATATTCTTTGTCTGCTGGCTGCATTGAGTCTGAAGCATCATATATGTGCATGGACCTGCCCCCTCAGACTGAACACAGCGATCTGCAGCAGGGAGAGGGGAGAGGTCTGGCAAGAAGGGAGAGAACTGGGGAAACTCAAATCAATGGTACATACACACTGTTACCCACAAATCTGTCCACACACACACAGTTACCCACAATGCTGCACATACAACAACTAGTCAGCCAAAAATTAAATAAAAAGGAAAATGAGGTGGAAGCTAATGGGATCACCAATTAGAAAATACGCTTACTCTTATTGCTTATATACTGACTGCTTAGTCTATCAATTATGTCTCATACTGATGTTTTTAAACGGTGTATAAGGACAAGAATAGAGCAAATAATTAAGAATACTTTATTGGGATTGATCCCTAGGGCAGACAGAATATTTCAGTACATTCAAAGAGTTGCCATCATGAATAGACTAAGCATCCAATATATATATAGGGGTATATTATCTATGTGATGATCCCAGTCCCTTTTTACTCAATTTTTTTTTTGTTTGTTTAATTGTTGACTGATTATTACAAATATACTATACACAATTGAGCAGGGAGACTGCAGGGGAATGATCTATACACGAAAAATGCTTCATTAAGCTATAGTTATTTTTGATCCCTTTAATGTTTTTATGAGTTATGTCCAGCATTGGAGAGAAATAGGGTAGCACCTTTAATTTCTTTTATTTTTAAAGTTCTATTAATTCATACTGCTACTGCCCATACTTTTACATACACACACTTATAAACACACTTTTACCCACACAAACACACACACAGTACACACGCTGTACATACTATTTACAAACTTACAGATACACTTAGAAATACATACACACAGACATGCACTCAGGCATTTACACACACTGCTACACATGCACACAAACACATACTATGCACATACTCAGACTGTACAGACACACTCACTCTTTATGTGTGTGTGTATACATATAACTATTTTTATCATATTTAAAAGTCCAAGTACTTTTGTTTTATTAGTTTGGTAGGTTAGGGATGGGGACAGTGGGAGGGCTTGAGAATGTTCTGCCTACAAGCAGTAGTGACGTAAATCCGGCCCAGATTGCAACACTGTTAAAAAATATATATATATGTTTTGTCAGCTGTATTGAGGAAAGAAAATCATGTTTTATTTTACATTCCTGACTGTGCTCAGTCAAGTGTGTGGTATGCAAGCACTGGGCAGGGTTTCTTAACGTCAAACACAATAATGTTACAGCAATGAGTCCACAAAGCACTAACCCATTTGGCAAGACAAACACCTATTTTGACTGAATAAATCTGTGTTGGTTTACACAACACACAATCATTGGTATACCTCAAAGATCATCTCACTAGTGCAGTTATGAAGCAACATATACAAAGATACTCAACTATGTATTACTTAGGGAAGCAGAACAAGAATGTTCTAGAACAGGCTGCAGGTCCACTGGTTATGTCTATGGTTCTGCGCAGCTGTCACAACCTTCCACCAAGGCCGCCTCCTTCGCTACTACCATCTTTGGGCAGAGGAGGGGGATGGTGAGTATAGTGCCAGTAGTTGGAGGCAAATTGGACAGGAACAGCCACCATCCAGTATAAAATTAAAAGTAAAATGAAAGAAATCTTCTTGCCTAGCTGCTATTGCCCGTTCCATATACACCAACTTTCATTCTTTGATTCTGAATTGTGTTACTGATTTTGTATTGGGTTGGTGGTCATGTCTTGTTCACCGTTCTAAAACCTGAATTAATTAAAGGAACACTATAGTGTCAGGAACACAAACATGTTTTCCTGAACCTGTAGTCATAAAACCACCATCTTGCCCCCCTGAGGATTGGCCAGCGGAGCTATCACTAGGTTGTAATATAAACACTGCATTTTCTCTGAAAATACAGTGTTTACTACAAAAAGCCTGCAGATAATTATACTCACCAGAACAAATACAATGACCTGTAGTTGTTCTGGTGACTACAGTGTCCCTTTAATTAATTTAAAATTAAATTGTTCTTGCTGCTTCTACCCCCTTTTTTCAAATGTCTTTTGTTTTGGTTTTGCCATGCCAGACTGAGTCTTGTGGAGCCTATTTATTCTCCATAGGTGCAGTTGAGAGAAGCTAATAGGGCACGCTTTCTTTTTTTTCCCACACTGAAAGATGGCAACTTCTGTGAGTGAGCTCTGGGCAATTGACCACTCACTCACCCCTTCCACTGTAAGAAAAAAAAAATCTCTGCAACAACATATGTAGAAATTGATATGGGTATTTCCTCTGCTTTCAAAGCATAAATACACTTTACATTCATTATTATCATCAACATCAACTCTGCAGAGTGTTAAAATTATAGAAAGGGGATAATTGAAGGTGAAGAAGGCCCTGCCCAAACAAGAATACAGTTTATAAGGATTTTGAGGTTGGCAAATATGTATCATTAGGTGTCTTACTTTATGTTAAGGTGGTGTGGCTGGTATTAGAACCCAGGTTATTTAATTATAAATCAGTGACATTACCACTGCTCTAACCAGCTAAAATATATGGAATACATCAGACCAAATCTATATATTGTAGTAAATCACATTGCTCTATTCACTTCCTTTTTAATTCAAGTGGCAATTAGACTTCAATAGCCCCATTGTATTAAATGGAAAATTAACGAAGCAATGTTTGTGAATGACAGTGGCTCGTTCACTGATGATGCATGGTATAATGTATACATCTTGCCTGGACTATTCATGATTAGCACAAACCCCCTTCTATGTGATTGTAAAGACTGATTTAAAGTGTTTTTTTTTTATTATTAATTATTATTATTATTATTATTATTATTATTATTATTATTATTATTATATAAAGCAATCTGAAAATGGTAAATTCTCCCCATGGTGAGCAAATGTCTTCAACTGACCTATAATAACTTCTTTCAATCCCTTAGAATATTCAGTCAAACATTTCAGTATTTAATGAGCCCAAATCAGGTTGCAAAACTTAGTTTAATCTAGCCAAGCTATGACTATATATGAATTTTCCAAATCAGCACTTTTGCCTAAATTTTGATTTTCAGTTTACAATTTAATGTTGAATGAATAACTGCCATGAGACTTTCATCAGGTGTCAGTACCATGTTATTTTCATGTAGGTTGCCAGAATACTTTTGCAGACATATGGATTTTAACATACGGTGACACACTTTCTTTTTATCATTATTTTTAGAAACAAAGTATATATAAGTTAATATAAGAAATACAATGTAATGGTAATTACTCTGTCATATCTCCTAATACCTCAAATATTCAATTATTATAAATTATTAGGGTTATTTAGTAAAGTGAGAATTTAAAGTGAATTTCACATTTAAGGCCGGAGTAGCCAAACTGAAAGCATAGCAGGCTTATAGAATTTGTCCGGTTTACATATTTTACCTTAGATTTAAAAATCTCTTTTAAATCACCTTGAATCCTCACTTCAGTGAATAATCCTGATAAGACAGGGTTATTCACTGAAGTGAAAATTGTCAAGAATTCAAACTGAAATTCAAATTTAAGGCCAAAGTAATCAAACTTGAAGCATAAATGACCTGGAGAATTTTTCCGGTTCAACATTACATTTGAAGTTCACTTTGAATTTCTGGTTATTCTCACTGGAGTGAATAACCCTGATAAAGTTCATACGTTTATGATTCAACCAGTTAAACTATATAAATACCAAATGCCGTGCAGTACACAGAAATGATTCAGTCCAAAGACACTGCTACCTATGAACCATCAAAGGCCGTACAGTGATGCAGTTTTATTTTCTTATGCAGTCTAGGCAGTATAATAAGGAATAGTAGTAATTCCAGTGGACCTTGTGTCCTCGAGACCCCAACTTACAATGTACAACTAACCCTTCATTTACCCAACGCTTACCTATCCAATCCTCTGCAGTATCAACTCAGCCAGTACCTGCATATCACACTTCACTAGAAAAATACCTTCTAGCCAAAAGCATTACATCGAAAGAACAGAATCAGCTTTTTTTCAGAAAATCTGCTGCAGTCCCTCCCTTTGCACTGCTCCCGATCTTTAATCTTTCTAATCTTTAAAATAAAGATGCATTAACACCGTACACTAATTCACTAATTTATCTGCTGATATCTAAGGTTCTTGAAAAAAAAAAAATAATAAATACAAAAACCTTTATCATACCTCCTCCAAATATATATGTGCATATAAATATATATATATATATATATATATATATATATATATATATATATATATATATATATATATATATATATATATTTTGCGGGTCACTTAAATCATTGCTGGTTCCCACACTTTTTTATACGTGCTCCTCCCCTTTCTAAAAAGAACTCATTGGCGGTGCTTAACCGCATATGCCACCCCCCATACACACTAAAATACAATCAATCATCTAAGTACTTATCCATGTTAGTATATTTACTATGCCTCAGTGAACTCAACAACAACATGTACACTACATGTCACAAATTGCATGTATTTTCAATTTCACTGTATACAACCTTTCTAAGATTACACCCTATAGTGTGTATGTATGTGTGTGTGTATCATGCTTATATATAGATATATGTACGCGCATGTATATGTGTGAGTATATGTGAGTACTAGCACGCATGTATGTATACATCTATGCCTCTGTATCTCTATCATCTATCTATCTATCTCTCTGTGTTTAACACATCTGCACATTTCCAACTTTCTATTTACAAATGCATTAATAGTCCAAAGAAGATGCACTGTTTGGTATTGAGTATGATAGATAGATAGATAGATAGATAGATAGATAGATAGATAGATAGATAGATAGATAGATAGAACCACTAACACTATATGATGCCTCTATATAGAGAGAGTGCATTCTAATTAAATCACACCTAAAAACCTCAGGGCTAAGCATGCAAACATTTATACAACAGTTGGTGGATAATTATATGTTATATATGGATCCATCCCACAACAAATCTCTGTTGGGCTCAGCTGCATTACCACTCAGCACGTCTACACATAGCGTTACCTCACACATCTCCATCCCACAGTGGTACCCAGACATTCCCCAGCACGTCCTAGCATAGAAATCTTCACAACATTCAATCGCATAATGAGACGAACCAGGCTGACAGGGAAATAATATAATGAAAAATACAAACCGATCAAGAAAGCAGGATTAAAAGAAAATCTGAATCAGCTCATCGCCAGTGTGATTAAAACCTTGAAGGGTCAGGATCAAGGTTTTAACCCCATCCTGTCCACATCCCATTGATACATTGTAGCACTGAGGACCAGTGCTGTAATAACCCAAAGCAGAACATTCTAATCAGCTATTAATGTAAAACCAAATGCTCACCTTATCCTGGCTGTGAGGTTTATGATCGGGAGATATCTCTTCTTAGCCTCTGCATAATTATTACTTCAACCCCTTAAAATGTCCTTTCTGTAAATATCTCCAATCGACTTTTTTTTTTTTCTTCTTCTTCTTCTTCTGACAAGGAGCTTCTTGTATCAATAAAGTCTCTGATCTGCAGCCAGGTATCAAGTTGTTTTTGTTTTGTTTTTTGTTTTTCTAGAACTGAGTCATACCCTCAGTGATATATGCAGAGAGGGCTCTTCAAAAAAATAATTACATTGGTCTAGGTAAGGATCTGTATACAGGATAGGGGGAGGGGATGGGGACTGGATATTGCAGCTTGGTAAAGGCTATGTACTGGAAAGTCATTGGTGCTAGAATAAGACTGAAAGCGACCTGTCTGTAGCAGCAGGGAGGAAGCTTCTCCTTTTCTGAGAAATCAAAATACAAGGAGGGACATAATAGAAATGTATCATTTCTGTATCATCTATATCTTTTAAGTGAGAAAATGTGAATGTTCTCTCTTCTCTGACAGCGAATTGATGTGAATAAAAAAGTAGTAATGACATACGCAGACTGCAGTGGTGTGTGGAGACATCCACAGCTTAGTAAAGATGTGTTAGGCTCCTTGGTCTATCCTGAGATTCCCATTGTCTTTCCTCTACATAGCTTTTCAGGAGCACTCTATCCACTGAGTGGCCAAGAATTCACAATTCCCCTCTACCCCTCCTTCCCCCTTTTTTTTTTCTCCATCGGTGTGATGTCAGAGGGAGCTCTCTTAAAGAGACAGCTTACGTTTTCGTTCTCATCACTCTACCTCTGCATTAAGCATTCTTGGTCGTACCTGCCACCCGTGGGGACTGCAGTGTAAAACTGCACTAACATGGGATATCCAGGCAGTGCTTTATTAATATGCAACAGAATGCTCAAATGTATTCATGTTTCTAGCTTTTGAATATAGAGGACAAAGGACAACATAATATATTTCTGGTAGGAAGGGGAGCACAGCTTTCTGCAGATTATACTTGGTATGTGCAATTTTGCCTGCTGAGTTCTGTGAGCAGAGTAAATAGATGAACATCATGTCACATGACGGCATAGCACTTACATTTATTGCCATGTACATACCTTGCAGGGGTCCCCTTTTGCCTCACTGAGATGCACATTTA
Organism: Pelobates fuscus; assembly: GCF_036172605.1. NCBI lineage: Eukaryota > Metazoa > Chordata > Amphibia > Anura > Pelobatidae > Pelobates > Pelobates fuscus. Next base: position 51,311,825 of record NC_086327.1, on the reverse strand, counting down.
ATTCCCCCTTTTTTATTTACCCTGGTGTCACTCTCTAACAACACATTATAATGAGCAATTTTTTTTAACTCTTGGCTCAACATTTAGACTATTTTAAAAGTGTTCTTAAAAGAAAACAAGTTTATGCATGAATTAGTTTGTGTCACACTATATTTTTTTTTTTGGGGGGGGGGGGGGGAATCACATATGGCTACACAGTTACAACCCACTAGCTACTAAATACTAACAGCCCTGGTCCACTCTACTCCTGGATGGCAAACTCATTTCTCAACTGGAACTGGATTCAGTGCCACTGGTCTGCAGAGAGGGTGTGCACATTGGCAATTCTTTCACCCCATGCAGTGTATAAGAGTTTAAAAAGATCAGTGTATGCATGTCCCCTAAGTAGCATCATATGAGCTTGAGGGAAATGGGCACATCAGTGTATATGTGTATTCTGCAATAGATGTTTTCAGTTACCAATTGATGTGGGAATAATATTCTGAAAAAGTCATACTTATGCTGATATTTTGTGAAAATGGATTTTCAAGTTGTGTGACGCCATTTCCTGTTTCTTTCTGCCACCTCTGTTGAACATTCGGTTTTGTCCAAATTGATATTTGGCCAAAGTTATGCCAATCTACTGTAATAATATATCCCTGAAGCGCCATGTGGACTTAAAACTGAGCAAACAACTAGACGATGCCCAAAAATGTTCAGATGCTTCGGGATTCGAAATTTTGCCCGTGATGCCTAAAAGAAGAGCTGATAGATGGGGGAGAAAGATGATTGATGACAAGGGGACAGTTACTTAATGTTGACTTTATTCACAGATCAAGTGATAAGTGACCAATTGTGAGAAAAAGGAAGGAGCAGTTAAAATATCTATAATTATTAATTTTACATGTTTATTAAAAGTGTGTGTGTCTGTATATATATATATATATATATATACATACGAAGCAAAAACCAAAAACTTTATGGTGGGGAAAAAAATGTGATTGAAAACCCCTTCCACCTGAAATCTGTATATATATATATATATATATATATATATATATATATATATATATATATATATATATATATATATATATATATATATCTTTTTTCCCTCTATGGGTTACTTCTTTTCACTTCATCTGTGAAAGTGGTGGGAAAATAATATTTAGATTATGCATATATTTTGCAGTACACTCAATATCCCATTTTCTCTCCCTTTGGGGTTTGTCCAAATGTTTCCTCAAATAGTTTTTTTTAAGAGCGAAGTTTGGCTGAGTTGGACCACTACATCGACAAGCATTGGACATCTCAAACAAAATATAAATTTCACAAAACATTTTTGACCAAACCGAAGAATAGCACTGTGCACAAGTTTATAATTTAGTAATTCTAGTTACTGACATAAAAATGGAACTTGAAAAACTGGTTTAATCATTAAATTTTGATCTTAAACTAATTGTAAGAAAATTCTAATAATTTAAATTATGTTAAAAGTGATATTTGGTTGAAAAGCCAACCTACTATCAGTGGCTTAGTTACCACGGTCACAGGGGTTACATCTCCGACCGGGCCCATTACTTCACGCAGGGGTCAAGTCCTGGGGAATAAAGTGTGGGAACTCACTCGAGTTCCACCCCCACCCCACAACCAAAAAAACCCCAAACTTGTATGCATATATAAACGCGTACACACACACACTCAGGTGCACACATACACTTACAGACACACACGTACACTCACAAAAACAGACACACAGACACACACACAAATTCACAGATAGACACACATACTCTCACAGACACACATACACACACACTCCCAGACACATACACACACACACATACATACACTCACAGACACACACACACACACACACTCACAGACACACACACACTCAGACACACACAGATACACTCACAGACACACACACTCACTCACAGACATACACTCTCACACACACACACACACACACTCCCAGACACATACACAGACACACACACTCCCAGACACACACACACACACACTCACTCCCAGACACATACACACACACATACATACACTCACAGACACACACACACTCCCAGACACATACACATACACACACCAACACACACATACACTCCCAGACACACTCACTCACAGACACACAACACACACACACACATATACACAAAAAATATTTGTATATTTTTTTTAAATTAAAAATGTCCACCCAGCCTCCCTACCTGGAGAGCTGGCGTGGACCTGTCCCTGGGGTCCAGTGAGGCTTCAGTGCGGCCGGCTCTTGTCTCGCTGTCAGACGCGGCGAGGGAGCTGTGTTCTCTCTGCTCCCTCTCGCCGCACGGGCTGTCTGCTGATGCCGGGAGCCAGAAATGACGTCATATTCCGGCTCCCGGCATCAGCAAACGGTGCGGCGAGAGGGAGCAGAGAGAACACAGCTCCCTCGCCGCGTCTGACAGAGAGACAAGAGCCGGCCGGGGGGTCCATCAGGTGGCCATTAGGCCACCTCTTGGGCCCCCCATGACAGGGGGAAAACAGGGGGCATTTGGGGGTGGCATTTTTTGCTGCCCCCTGAGTGCCTGCAGGACCACAAACAGGAACGGCATTCCTGCTCTAAAAAAAGTGCAGGAACGCCGTTCCCACGCGTTCCTGCAGGACTCGAGCCCTGACTTCACGGGGCCCAGCTGCAGCTGTGACCCCTGTCATTGTGGGCTATCACAACATCAGGACCATTGCACTGCCACACCAGCACAGGAACCATGGTTGCTGGGTGACCGTCATGTGGGGAGCAATGTACTGTGCTGTTCACCTCCTTCTGGTCTCTGTGTATAGCGCTGCTGATCAGATAGCGGTCTTACAGGAAGTCCTCACTGAGAGAACACATCCTGTTAGGACTGGTACCGCTTGGCCACGCTACACAAAGTCAAAAGGTCTAGGAGGGGAGAGCGGGAATGGACAAATTAATGGGCTCGGGGGTGTGAGAGAAGGAATGAGACAAATTAAGGGGTTGGGGGGAATGCGACACATGGGAGGACTGGAGGGAGGGAATGAGACACATGGATGGGGCTGGAGGGGAGAGGGAATGAGACACATAGGTGGGGTTGAGTGGAGAGGGAATGAGGCGCATGGATGGGGATGGGGGGAGGGGGAATGAGACACATGGAGAGGCTAGGGGGAATGAGACACATGGAGGGAGATGATGAAACACATAGTGAGACCCAGGGCAATTGTTGCACCAGGGCCCCGTGGTTTCTAGTTATGCCTCTGCCTACTATATTTAAAGCATCACTGTCTAAAAAAAGGAAATTGTCATAATAAAATTTTAAACATTTCATTGTTACTTAACTGGAATTCTACAGCAATTAAAAAATATTATAAAAAAGGCTGGGCTAACTTTATTTTCTATTGAGCCTGAGTTTTGGCCAAATGTAAAAGTGCTTAGAGGATAAAGGAACACTATAGCATTAGGATTAAAAACAGATACTCCTTACACTATAGTGCACTGGTCAATGTTTGGATATCTGTCCCCCCCCCCCTCCCCCCCCACCACACACACTTGCTAAAGTAAAAAAAAAAGTTTACTTACCTTCAGTGCTTTGTCTGTGGCTGGCCCCACTTCCTTGGCTGAGAATATCCAGCTTGATGATCTAAGCCAATCTAATGCTTTCCCATATGAAAGTGTTAGGAGGTTAGTGCACATCGCTAAGATCATCAATCTTTTATGATCTCGACCAATCAAATGCTTTCCAATAGGAAAGCATTGGAAGGCTATTGTGCATTGCCGTACTGCGCCAAACAGCATCTGCTCATGGAAATCCATTAAAACAATGGCGGATATCTATGAGTAGCAATCAACACCTCCATGCAGAGTTTGGAGACGCTGAATGTAGATGCCGCACACAGTGCAGCACTGGACTAGGAAGCACCTCTAGTGACTGTCTGAGTGACTGCCACTAGAGGTATTACTAGGCAGCAATGCTGTACTGTGCCAATCAAATGGTCTTTATGAGACTAAGTGACTGCCACTAGAGGTATTACTATGCAGCAATGCTGCGCTTTGCCAATCAAATGGTCTTTATGAAACCATTCTGATGGAAATAACAAGTTTTACTATGCTTTTTCAGAAGAATCACCTAACAGCCATTAGAGGCATTTTATCACTGCAATGTAAATATAATATTGCTGTTTCTGCAAAATAGCAATGTTGTCAGTATGACAGGGTGTGGCGGAACCAACCTCGCCACTGGCCACTGGAGGACACTGGTCGCCCGCCTCCTGCCACTGGACTATGGCCCCATGTTTAACACTGTTCTTTTTCCCTGCAGAAAGGCTGGTTCGTGCCTTTCTGCGGACTGTTAAAGCCATGCTATCCCAGATAGCTATGCCATGGAGCCCAGCCGTATACTGAAAGACTGTATGAAAGACTTTGGCTCCATGGCGATTGAACTGTATGTATGTGATCTGAGCGCCATCCGTTAATAATGTGCACTCAGATCTAAGCTATCTGGGGATATATTGAGTGTATATGTTTTATGTGATAAATGTAACAGTATGTATTTTTATGTCTTTTATTGTCCTTTGTCTGCCATGTGGTTAATGGAGTTTTGCCTCTGTCCTTGGAGATAATTGGATTACTTCCCAATTATCTCCAGGACAGAAAGGAGGGATTGTGATGCATTGCGGGATTGTAAGCTTGTGATTGGTCAATGTCCAATATGTTTCCCAGTTTCCCATTTGGTCCCCTAGTGGAGTGTCCACCAGGTGGGAGACCAGCATAAAAGCCAGGCAGGTAGCCCAAGTCCAGATAAATTGGTTTGCAATCTCTATATTTAACCCTGTACCGTTCCAGGACACCATAAAACCTGTACATTGGGGGTACTGTTTTACTCGGGAGACTTCGCTGGACACAAATATTAGTGTTTAAAAACAGTAAAACATATCACAACAGTGCAATTTTGAAAATAAAGGGCACTTTGACTGACGATATAAGACTGTATGGTACCCCAGGAATGAGAATTACCCCCATGATGGCATACTATTTGCAAAAGTAGACAACCCAAGGTATTGCAAATGGGGTATTTCCAGTACTTTAGTAGCTACTTAGTCACAAACACTGGCGAAAATTAAAGTTCAAATTTGTTTTTAGCATGTTTCACACACAAACAAATATGAATGCTAACTTGGGCCAGTGTTTGTGACTAAGTGGCTACTAAAAATACTGGACATACCCCATATTGAATACCCTGTAAGGTGTGATTCAGAGATTTATGACAGATAACAGTGTTACAATGTCACTATTGATACATTTTTTTAAATATATATATTTCGAAACAAACAGCAATGTCCTACTTGTACTTATAGCTCTATAACTTGCAAAAAAAAAGCTAAGAAAATGTTAACATTGGGTATTTCTAAACTCAGGACAAAATTGAGAAACTATTTAGCATGGATGATTTTTGGCGGTTGTAGATGCGTAACAGATTTTGGGGGTCAAACTTAGAAAAAGTCGTTTTTTTTATTTTTTTTCATCATATTTTACAATGTTTTTTATAGTAGATTATATGATATGATGATAATTAATTATTATATGATATGATGAAATATAATAATATATATTATTATAGGATATGATGAAATAATGGTATCTTTAGAAAGACCATTTAATGGCGAGAACAACGGTATTGTCAGGATCCCGCGGTCTCCCCTTCCCCTACCTGTCAGCGAGTTCCATCCTCCTCCTCTCCCCCCAGCGGCAGCATGTATAACACTGCATGCTGGGACCCCGTGCATTTATGCGAACGCCGGGGTCAGTCACGTGACCCGGCATTAAAGGTGCAGTACCATAATCACAGTGGGAGGTTTAAATATCTCCCACGTGTGTTTGTTAATTCTGATTGGAAGTTATCCAATCAGAATTAATCACAGGATTTATATACTTACCTTTCCTGTCTCTCAGTGCCCTGTTGTGGTCTTGTGATACCTGTATTGCAGTTTGCTCGTGTTTCTCTCTGGTTACCGATTATTTGGCTTGTTATTCCGATTTTCCTGTATTCTCCACTCCTTTGACCTCGGCTTGTTTCTCGCTCTCCTGTTTTCTGGCTCCCTTTACTTGGCTTGTCTCCTGACTATTCTTAGTGTGCTTAACCCGGCCATTCTAAGGACCGGTATTGCACCCTTCCTGTGACCTGTTAGCTTGTAAGGTCCCGAATCGTGCCAGGTATATAATATGTGTGGGTACTGTAAATGAGTAAGAAGAAAATTACAACTAAACACAAAAAAGAAAATTCAAAAAACGGTCTGGTCACAAAGGGGTTAAACAACATGAGCTTACTCTTAACTAAACACAAACACAATACTCAATAATTAAAAAAAAAAAACATTCAGAATTTATCTGAAAACTTTCTAAACATTTCTCTTCAGAGGTCACCATTAAAGTTTATGGAAAGTTTTGTATCAAAATAATTTGGAAAGCTTACTGCTTCGAGGCCAAAGTTTGCAGAATGCCAGCACCAGAGCTGTAGGTGCATTATATGCTACTTATAGATATGCACTCTATGCAAGGTCGTAATACCCTGAGTGTAGGATAAGTATATCTAGTGATGCGCTTGTACTGTTCTTTCTGGGAACAGTTGCCTGGTGGCCCCAAAAGACAATGGGGAACAAAGACAATGGGGAACAAAGTCAAGACTGTTGGACAGGACCCTAAAATACAGACTATCCCGTCAAATTCATGACTGTTGGGTAGTTGGATCGGTTTAAGTTTAAAAACAGCCACACTTTGTGTTTAGCCCACACTTTCTTTTTTTTGAGGACTACACATTTAACATTTCCTACTTGTGTTTTTTTTTTTTTTCATCAATAGCTGTATTCATTTATCTTTATTTAAATACTATAGGATTTGGGACTAGCCTTTCTGCGGCCATTTCAGATGAGTTGGAGGGTAGTTGAGAACTTTATTTTAAGAGGTGCCCTCGAAGGCACAGTAAGGATAGAGTTTAGAGTTTCACCTTATCTCTTAACCTCCTTATACTCTTTATCCTAAGTTTTTTATTTTTCATTTATATTGAACCTTTGTTTAGTTATTTATCAACTAGAGATTTTAGGATGAATTAACTACCCCCTACCTCACTCTTAGACTAATGTCTGGATAAATGTTACACTTGTCCTGTTAGGGATACTTTCCCACGATTTCCAGGTGGCTATAACTTTGTTACAACTGTTACAATTTCTCCTGAGTGGCAGACATTGATAGCTAGATCCTGTAAGACAGGTTCCATATACTGTTTTGGTTATGTTGATTTAGATTTGTTTCTTATCTTTTATATCTTATCAATGCAGGTATCTTGTTTTTATATATGAATGCATATATATTTTTATAAATTTAAATAAAAGTTAAGTTTTACAATTAATGGGTTGCTTCATTTGTGTGTCTGCACACTTGCTTCCCTTCCCCCTTTTTTTTCCTCAGTTGCTTTTGTCTCCTTTTTGTGTACTAATTTTACTACTATGGGTTACCCCCCAATCATTATTGAAGCAACCCTTATCTCCTTTGTTTGAATTTACTTTGACAAATATCACCCACCATAAAGATTGCAGGACTTGAAGGATCTGTTGTTAATGTCTTGGTTCCAGATACCACAAGATACTTAGGAGGCCTTGTGGAGTCCTTGCCTCGAAGCATTGTAGTTTTTTGGCAGCATGAGGGGACCTACATGATATCAGGCAGACAGGGGCAGACTGACCGGTCGGGCACTTCGGACATGGTCCGAGGGCCCGGCCGGGAGGGGGGCCCGCCATCAGGGGGCCCGGCCGCCCCTTTAAATGCTGCAGCCGCCTGAGCGCTCTCTTAAGAGCCTCAGGCGGCTGCAGCTTCTCACCTCCCCTCCCCTCCCTGTAGCGTGGCCGAGCTGCTGTGCGGTCCGCGGTGCCCGGCCGGAGTGATAGGAAGGTGCTCAGTGTGCACCTTCCTGTCAGTCCGGCCGGGTACAGGAAACAGAAACTTCTGTTCCGCGCGGAACAGGAGTTTCTGTTTCCTGTACCCGGCCGGACTGACAGGAAGGTGCACACTCAGTGTGCACCTTCCTATCACTCCGGCCGGGCACCGCGGACCACACAGCAGCTCGGCCACGCTACAGGGGAGGGGGTAAAATGAGATTGGGAGGGGGGGTGTTAAAAAGAGAGTGGGAGAGTGGGACGGGGGGGTGTTAAAAAGAGAGTGGGAGGGGGGGTTTAAAAAGAGAGTGGGAGGGGGGGTTAAAAAGAGAGTGGGAGGGGGGGTTAAAAAGAGAGTGGGGTGGGGGGGGGTTAAAAAGAGAGTGGGGGGTTAAAAAGAGAGTGGGAGGGGGGGTTAAAAAGAGAGTGGGGGGTTAAAAAGAGAGTGGTAGGGGGGTTAAAAAGAGAGTGGGAGGGGGGTAAAAAGAGAGTGGGAGGGGGTAAAAAGAGAGAGGGGTTAAAAAGAGAGTGGGAGGGGGGGTTAAAAAGAGAGTGGGAGGGGGGTAAAAAGAGAGTGGGAGGGGGTAAAAAGAGAGAGGGGGTAAAAAGAGAGTGGGAGGGGGGTAAAAAGAGAGAGGGGGTGTAAAAAGAGAGAGGGAAGGGGTTAAAAAGAGAGTGGGGGGTTAAAAAGAGAGTGGGGGGGGGGGTTAAAAAGAGAGTGGGGGGTTAAAAAGAGAGTGGGAGGGGGGTTAAAAAGAGAGTGGGAGGGGGGTAAAAAGAGAGTGGGAGGGGGGTAAAAAGAGAGAGGGGGTTAAAAAGAGAGTGGGAGGGGGGGTTAAAAAGAGAGTGGGAGGGGGGTAAAAAGAGAGTGGGAGGGGGGGTAAAAAGAGAGAGGGGGTAAAAAGAGAGTGGGAGGGGGGTAAAAAGAGAGAGGGGGTGTAAAAAGAGAGAGGGAAGGGGGTAAAGAGGGAGGGGGGTAAAAAGAGAGAGGGAGGGGGTAGAGAGGGAGGGGGTAAAGAGGGAGGGGGTAAAAGAGAGAGGGAGGGGGGTAAAAAGAGAGAGAGGGGGTAAAAAGAGAGGGAGGGGGTAAAAAGAGAGAGGGAGGGGGGTAAGAAGAGAGAGGGAGGGGGGTAAGAAGAGAGGGAGGGGGAGTAAGAAGAGAGGGAGGGGGAGTAAGAAGAGAGGGAGGGGGAGTAAGAAGGGGGTAAGAAGAGGGGGAGAGAAGAGTAAGAAGAGGGGGGAGTAAGAAGAGAGGGAGGGGGGAGTAAGAAGAGAGGGAGGGGGAGTAAGAAGAGGGGGGGTAAGAAGAGAGGGGGGAGTAAGAAGGGGGTACGAAGAGGGGGATGGGGGAGTAAGAAGAGGGGGAGGGGGGAGTAAAAAGAGGAAGGTGGAGTAAGAAGAGTGGGGAGCGGGGTAAGAAGAGGGGGAGGGGGGTAAGAAGAGGGGGAGGGGGAGTAAGAAGAGGGAGGAGTTAGAAGAGGTGGGAGTAAGAAGAGGGGGAGGGTGAGTAAGAAGAGGGGGAGAGTAAGAAGGGGGTAAGAAGAGGGGGAGAGAAGAGTAAGAAGAGGGGGAGTTAGAAGAGAGTGAGGGGGGAGTAAGAAGAGACGGAGGGGGGAGTAAGAAGAGGAGGGAGGGGGGTAAGAAGGGGGGAGGGGGGTAAGAAGAGAGGGGGGAGTAAGAAGGGGGTACGAAGAGGGGGAGGGGAGTAAGAAGAGGGGGAGTAAAAAGAGGAAGGGGGAGTAAAAAGAGTGGGGAGCGGGGTAAGAAGAGGGGGAGGGGGGGTAAGAAGAGGGGGAGGAGGAGTAAGAAGAGGGAGGAGTTAGAATAGGTGGGAGTAAGAAGAGGGGGAGGGGGGAGTAAGAAGAGGGGGAGAGTAAGAAGGGGGGTAAGAAGAGAGTGAGTAAGAAGAGGGTGGGAGTAAGGAGGGGGTAAGAAGAGGGGGAGGGGGGTAAGAAGAGGGGGAGGGGGGAGTAAGAGGAGGGCAATTGCCCCCTCCCCTGTCCGCAGGCACCGTGCGGGCAGCCGGCAGGGGAGGGAGGAAGAGAGGACCCGGGAGCTCAGCCTGCAGCTCCTCTGGGTCCTTCTTGCGCGAGCACAGATCGTTGCCGCGGTTACCACAGCAACGTTACGGCTCTTGCGAGAGTAAACTCTAGCCCTGGAGCTACGGGCTAGAGTTCACTCTCAACACTGTGACCACAAGGGATTCCTGGTGGTCGCAGTGGTGAGAGTGAACTCTAGCCCCATAAACACACTGCCCCCACACACACCATACACATTTACACACATTGCCTCACACACATACACTGCCCACCCATACACACACAGCCCCCCATACTAACATTGCCACACACATACACAGCCCCCTCATACACACATTGCCCCACACACCCTACACATTCACACACTACACCCACTCACACACACTGAACCTTTCACACACACTGCACCCCTTACACATTGCACCACTGCTCCTATACCCTACTACAGCCTCATATCCCAGCAGACCCCAGGTAAGTTGTCAAACTGTTCTTAAACGGTTTGACTACTTACTCTGGGAGGGGGGCCCGGCCCTCCTGGCACCATAACGACTACACAGAGCAGTAGTGGTTATTGTGCATGGATTATTTCTTTAAATAATCTACAAGTGCCCCAGTAGCCAGCAAGCCAGCCAGCCAGCCCACAGGCCGGCCAGCCAGCCAGCCCACAGGCCGGCCAGCCAGCCCACAGGCTGGCCAGTAGCCAGCCAGCCAGCCCACAGGCCACCAGTTAGGCTTACAGCCAGCAAGCCCACAGCCTGCCAACCGCAGCCAGCAAGCCACAGCCTGCCAGCCAGCAAGCCACAGCCAGCAAGCCACAGCCTGCCAGCCGCAGCCAGCAAGCCCACAGCCTGCCAGTCGCAGCCAGCAAGCCCACAGCCTGCTGGCAGTAGCCAGCAAGCCCACAGCCTGCCAGCCGCAGCCAGTAAGCCCACAGCCTTCCAGCAAGCCCACAGACTGTCAGCCAGCAACAGTAATTAAGGTAAGAGGAGCCAACTTGGCCTAGGTATCAGCGAGCTATGTTGTGTTGCTATATTGTGAATAGGAACCAGAGTGTTGGAGACCCCCCTCCAGGCCCCATTAGACTCCATTGTAGTCTCTAATGGGACCTGGAGGAAATTCTTTCTAACACACTCTCTAAAGGACACTGAGATAGCCTCTGCCCCCCCCCCCTCCATGGCCCATTAGCCCTCAATTGTAGTCTCTACTGGGGCCTGGAGGCGACTGTTTCCAGCAGGGACACTGAGATGGCCTCTGTTAGAAAGACCCCCTTCCAAGCCTATTAGACTCCATTGTAGTCTCTAATAGGGCCTGGAGGAGATTCTTTCTAACACACTCTCTAAAGGACACTGAGATAGCCTCTGCTAGAAAGACCCCCCTCCATGGCCCATTAGCCCTCAATTGTAGTCTCTACTGGGGCCTTGAAGGGATTATTGCACTTTTGTTCCTTGTGTCTAAAGATTGTGTAGGGTGTGGCTGGAGGCGGTGCATGGAGGCAGGACATGGGTGGCGCTTGCTTCGGAGTATAGGTGGGGCCTGTAAGGGGGCCCTTGATTTATTTTGCCTGGGGGCCCTGAGGGTTTTTATGTTGTGGCTGATCAATGTATAGCGTTAGGAATACAACCATGAGTTCACAACACTCTAGTGTTCTAGCACCTATTTAGATTTCTATGCTCACTAATTTAAAAAAGTGTCTTAGCCACCTGCTGCAACTCCCATGTTGCCTGACTCCTCTTTGGCTTTTGGTCCAGTCCAATGCTTCTCAGATAGAAGGGCCATGAGAACCATTAATGTCTAACTTCACAGAACAATGTCTGACTTGGTTCTAGACATGGAAGCACCCTCTGGTGAATGTCAGGAAGACAGCCACTACCATTCATTTTAAGCCCTAAAAAGGAAACATTGCCATATCTCCAAAACAATAATGTTTTAGATTGTTGTAACAAAATTCCAGAGGCACTGCACACAGACCACTACAGCGATGTGTTTATAGTGTCCCTTTAAGGCAAAACAGTTATTCTTAAAATTTCCTCCATGTTAATTTTTTGTAACTTGTTTCTATTAATATATCTTCGTTCTACATACTGTCAGAGCCGTCTTTAATAATAATTGGAACCCGGGCAAGCATTTGTTTGGGCCCCTTGGACCCTGCCCTCTACCCCACCCACCAACACCCTGGCATGCAATCACGCCCTCCACCCCAATGCAGTGGTGGAACTAAAATAGCAAGAGCCCTGGTGTAAGAATTTTATTTGGCCCCCAATTGCAAGGTTGGACAAAAGGTAGAACCAATTCTACCTTGGCTCTACCAATTTCCTATGCTTATAGGGTTGTATTTAGCACTGTTTGAATGTAAGCATATTTGTGTATGAAGTATGTTTATGTGAATGTGTTTCTATGTGGTGTTGGAGTTTGGACGCAAGTGTGCATGTATGTGTAGTGTTGGGTTTTGAATGTAGGGGTGTTTTTTATATATAATTTTGGTGTTTAACACAGAGGTGTGTTTGTATGTAGTGTTGAAGTTTGAATGAAGGGTGTATTCAATGTTGGTACTCAGATGCTCAGACACACAGGTACACACACTGACAAATGCAGATACACAGGTACACACACTGACTACACACAGACACACACTGACAACATACCGATACATAGACACATGGACTGACAGACATACTGACACACACAAATACATACATTGACAGACATATAAACTGGAAAAATCTAATGTGAGAAAAATTCAAGGATGGTTCACATGGGTGTCTGCAAGTTTCTTTAGCACATCACCACTGTCAAGTACACAATTCCTTAACAAAGGGTTGTAGAACCTTATCCATAAAGATGAATAGTAGTTATGTCGTGAACATAAAATTTTCCGTTCGCGAACGGCGAACGCAAACTTCTGCAAATGTTCGCGAACGTGTGAACCGGGCGAACCGCCATAGACTTCAATAGGCAGGCGAATTTTAAAACCCACAAGGACTCTTTCTGGCCACAATAGTGATGGAAAAGTTGTTTCAAGGGGACTAACACCTGGACTGTGGCATGCCGGAGGGGGATCCATGGCAAAACTCCAATGGAAAATTACATAGTTGATGCAGAGTCTGGTTTTAATCCAAGGGCATAAATCACCTAACATTCCTAAATTGTTTGGAATAACGTGCTTTAAAACATCAGGTATGATGTTGTATCGATCAGGTAGTGTAAGGGTTATGCCCGCTTCACAGTGACAGACCAAACTCCCCGTTTAACGCACCGCAAACAACCGCAAACAGTCCATTTGCACAACCGCAAACACCCCATTTGCACAAGGTTGGATACCGATCGATGGTTCGATATTCTGAGCCCTCTCTGATTTACTGTACACAACTATTCGATATTCCCACAAATTTTATATAGCATTTTATGTTTGTTTGAGACCACCTTAAAAATATTGGTTATCGCTAAAAATCATGATCACTATATACTTTCTCTACAAACCTCTAAAACAAACCAAACTACTCATCCATCCGCTATACCACTTTATCCCACCTAGAACTAGTGCCCAGTTAAAATACTTGACTCTTACTTACCCACACTCAGTCATGCCACACACATTTCACCACTACTCTCACTGAATCCCTCTGACTACGGCTAAATTCATCATCTACATCAGAACACTTCTCCTAAGATTGGGTTGTATCCATGTCTCGGGTCTTTCATTTAGAATAGGGGCAGCTTCGGTCTCCTTCAACACTAACACTCCAGTGCATATTATTAAAAGATTGGGCAGATGGAAATCCTCAGTCTACATATTCCCGAGAAAGAAATGAGGAAAGCTTTTAAAAGCTTTTAAAAGTTTGGCTTTGTAAATTTGATGCAATAAGTGTGTTTTTCTTTAATACCTTTTCACCCTCTTTGCATGAACCCGATTTACATATATTACTAATATGTTTCTGAACATATATATTATATTATTCACTCACTCACTCACTCACTCACTCACTCTCTGGGCCGGCCTAAGACACCATGCTGCCTAGGTCCAACGATAAATGACTAGGGGGGATAATGTATAATGAACACAGGTTACTGGCTATGGGGGGGATAATGTATAATAAACACAGGTTACTGGCTATGGGAGGGATAATATATAATAAACACAGGTTACTGGCTAAGTGGGGATAATGTATAATAAACACAGGTTAGTGGTTGTGGGGGATAATGTATAATAAACACAGGTTACTGGCTATGGGAGGATAATGTATAATAAACACAGGTTACTGGCTATGGGAGGATAATGTATAATAAACACAGGTTACTGGCTATGGGGAGGATAATGTATAATAAACACAGGTTACTGGCTATGGGGGATAATGTATAATAAACACAGGTCATTGGCTATGGGGGGATAATGTATAATAAACACAGGCCACTGGCTATGGGGGTATAATGTATAATAAACACAGGTTACTGGCTATGGGGGATAATGTATAATAAACACAGGTTACTGTCTATGGGGGATAATGTATAATAAACACAGGTTACTGGCTATGGGGGGATAATGTATAATAAACACAGGTTACTGGCTATGGGGGATAATGTATAATAAACACAGGTTACTGGCTATGGGGGATAATGTATAATAAACACAGGTTACTGGCTATGGGGGATAATGTATAATAAACACAGGTTACTGGCTATGGGGGGATAATGTATAATAAACACAGGTTACTGGCTATGGGGGATAATGTATAATAAACACAGGTTACTGGCTATGGAGGATAATGTATAATAAACACAAAAAAAAAAGAATGCAGGTTCAGAATTAATCTAAATTGTATGCTGTGTAGGAGGTGGGAGGGTCTGGGAGGGAGGGTCTGCTGCTGATTGGCTGGAATGTGTCTGCTGACTGGGTCAAAGTTTACTCAATGATGACGAATAGGGGACGGACCGAACATCGCATATGTTCGCCATCTGTGGCGAACGCGAACATGCGATGTTCGCCAGGAACTATTCGCCAGCGAACCGTTCGGGACATCACTAATGAATAGTGGTTTCAGTACAGAATCTGAATGAGGTGCTGTCTATTGCAAGCAAACCGTAGCATGGAGTATATGTGTAACAGTATGTGTATGTATGTGAGTGTATATTTATATGTTTAATAGTGTTTGTGTGTGTGTATGTAACAGTTTGTGTGGATTTCTGTATGTGTAACAGTTTGTGTGTATCTGCGAGTGTATGAGTGTGAATATGTGTAACAGTGTGTTTATTTGCATATATGTTACATAGTTACAAAGTTACATAGCTGAAAAGAGACTTGCGTCCATCAAGTTCAGCCTTCCTCACATTTGTTTTTTTGCTGTTGATCCAACAGAAGGCAAAAAAAACAAACAGTTTGAAGCACAATTTTGCAACAAGCTAGGAAAAAAAAATCCTTCTTGACCCCAGAATGGCAGTCAGATTTATCCTTGGATCAAGCAGTTATTACCCTACACTGAAAGATTATATCCTTGAATATTCTGTTTTTGCAAGTATGCATCTAGTAGCTGTTTGAACATCTGTATGGACTCTGATAAAACCACTTCTTCAGGCAGAGAATTCCACATCCTGATTGTTCTTGTAAAAAAAAACAAAAAAAACATTTCCTCTTTCCTTTGCCTTAGACGAAATCTTCTTTCTTCCAGTCTAAACGCATGGCCTCGTGTCCTATGTAAAGTCCGGTTTGTGAATAGATTTCCACACAATGGTTTGTATTGGCCCTGAATATATTTGTATAGTGTTATCATATCCCCTCTCAGGCGACGTTTTTCTAAACTAAATAGGTTTAAATTTGTTAACCTTTCTTCATAGCTGATATGTTCCATTCCTTTTATTAATTTTGTAGTCCGCCTCTGCACTTTTTCTAGTGCCATAATATCCTTCTTTAAAACAGGTGCCCAAAATTGCACAGCATATTCAATATGTGGTCTTACCAGTGATTTATAAAGAGGCAAAATTATATTCTCGTCCCGAGAATGAATGCCCTTTTTCATGCATGACAATACCTTACTGGCCTTGGCTACTGCTGATTGACATTGCACATTGTTGCATAGTTTGTTGTCTATAAAAATTCCCAAGTCCTTTTCGTGTGTTGTTATCCCTAATTAACTTCCATTAAGGGTATACGTTGCTTGTGTATTCTTTATGCCGAAGTGCCTAACTTTTCATTTTTCAACATTAAATTTCATCTGCCATTTGAGTGCCCAGTCCTCCAGTCTATCTAAATCCCACTGGAGCAAAGTAATATCTTGCTCACATTGTATTATTTTACAAAGTTTTGTGTCATCTGCAAACACTGAAACATGACTTTCAATGCTGTCTTCAAGATCATTTATAAACATGTTAAATAGAAGTGGTCCCAGAACAGACCCCTGAGGGACACCACTTGCCTCCTCTGTCGAGCTTGAAAATTTACCATTAACGACAACTCTTTGTATTCTGTTTTTAAGCCAATGTTCTACCCAAGAACAAGCATTTTCATCTAGACCGATTTACTTGAGTTTGAACACATCTTTTGTGTGGAACTGTATCAAATGCCTTGGCAAAATCCAAATAGATCACATGCACTGCAACACCCTGATCTATACTTCTACTTACTTCTTCGTAGAATGCAATCAAGTTAGTTTGACATGACCTGTGCTTCATAAAACCGTGCTGATGTTTGCTGATAACCATGTTCTTCTCAAGGAATTCTTGAATATTATCCCTTAATAGCCTTTCAAATATTTTACCAGCCACAGAAGTTAAGCTCACAGGTCTATAATTTATAGGTAAGGATTTTGAACCCTTTTTGAATATAGGAACCACATCTGCCTTCCTCCAATCCTCTGGAACACTTCCTGAAAGAAAAGAATCTTGAAAGATTAAAAACAGAGGTTCCCTTATTTCTACACTTAGTTCCTTAAGTACACGTGGGATGGATACCGTCAGGCCCTGGAGCTTTGTTTATATTAACTTTCTTTAGTTGCTGCAACACCTTGTCTTGAGTTAACCAATTACAATTATTCTGCAAGTTTTTAGTAGCAATCATTTGCACATCTATTGCCAGGGGTTCCTCCTTAATATATACGGAGGATAAACAGTTATTTAAAATTCCTGCCTTTTCCTGGTCTTCATTAAATAACACCCCCGTTTCAGTTTTTAATGTACCTACACTTTCATTTTTGTTTTTTTTTAGAATATTTTTGGTCTCTTTAGCTATCATTTTTTCATTTTGAAGTTTAGCAAGTCTAATTGCCTTTTTGCGCGCATTTTTTGCTTTGTTATATCTTTTATAAGATGCATCTGATTTGTCCGATTTAAATGCTTTAAATGCCCTTTTCTTATTTTTAATGTGTAACAGTGTGTGTGCTTTTATGTCTAACATTGTGTGTATGTATAAAACATCTGCATCCACGTATGTCTAACATTGTGTGTTTGTATGTATAAAGCATCTGTATCCGTGTGTGCCAGTTAGAAGTGAAGAATAAAACTTGTACATTTACCGAATTGTTTAAGTTTGTCTGAGAAGAAATCTGTACATATAATTTCTGTTTTATTATATGTTTATATGTTGGCTATGCAATCACTGCTTCAAAAAAATATTATGATAATATTTTCGTGGATCAAAAAGTACTCAGTTGTGAAGGGATTAACAAATTAAAAGCTAGTTTTTCCCAGGAAAATTCCCTTATAATGTTTTTTTTTTCTGAAGAGGTGACAGGCATATTCTTTTATTTTTTCTCCAACAGAAATAAATAAAACAGTAATAATACAATTAGCGCAACAATAATTTTAGGGGAATTTTTTTTACCTTTTAACCCCTTCAGGATGCATTACAGATTTATTCTGTCAGGGTTGTCATACCCCTAAATACCCATGATGGAATAATTCCATCATTACCTTTGTCCAACATACTTTTTGTCAGCAGATGCCGTTTCCCTGCTAGTTACTTAATCACTCAATACCTGGGGCTGCCCTTTTTCAGCTTGGACCACAATTAGTAGCCCCATGCTGATTGATGAGCTGTGGCTTCCCTTTAAATTAGCGTGGCTGAAATAGCATGTTCTGTGATAGCCCAGTGAGGTCCTTTCTGTTGTCAGTGGGGATTCCAACTGACAAATAAACATTTTATAAGAGGGTTTTTTCTTAACTGTTTGGAGAAAGAAAATCCTATTTTGTTTTTGTTATGTTCAGTGTGTGCTTTAGAAGTGTGCAAGCACTGTGCATTGTTTGTTAATGTCAAACACAATAATGTTACAGCAATATATCCACCAAACACTGATAAATAAAGTTGTGCTACTTTACACAATACTCACAATCATTCAAATATCTTACCTAATTTCTTATAATACAAAAAATAAACCCACCATCATCAATGTCATGTAATACTTCTAAATCGAAATTGAGGGTGGGTAGGGGAAGGGTTTTGTTTCCCAAACCAACATCAGCAGTAATTCAATGGCTCTTGAGAGTAGAAACACCTCATCTCCAGCCATGAGGAGTACTGACACCTCTGTTGCCGCCATCACCAGTTTTGGTAGTATTTATCCTCAGCAAAATGTGCACCACTGTATGCAGCTCAGTCTTTAACATATAATGCACCCTTTTAAGGCTGAGCCACCAGGTTCCAGTGCCTGAAGGAAGATGGAGGAGTCGGAGCTCAGTGGTGAGGTTGGGATAGTAATTGGAAACAGGGTGTGTATATGTATGTTTGTCAGTGTGTGTATCTGTATATCTGCATGTGTGTCAATCTGTGTATCTGTCTGTGTGTCAGTGTGTGTATTGGTGTGTCTGTGAATGAGCACGTGTCAGTGTGTGTATATGTATCTGTATGTCTGTTTAAGTATATGTGTCTGTATATCTGCATGTGTGCCAGCGTGTGTATCTATGTGTCTGTTAAGGCCAGCCTTAGGGGTGTGTAAACTATACGATAACAGGGGGTGCCGGACGGAGGATGGAGGGCAGGGCCATCAGGTGGATAACAGCTTGTACATGCAGGGGCTGGCATTGCAAAGTTTCAAAAGCTGTTTGCAAGTAACATATCGGGGGCGGAGCTAAATGGGCAAAGGGGTCGGAGTTTAAAGGTGCATTGCGGATGGTGATAGTACTTGTTGGGGTGGTGACAATGTTGGGGCTGGTAGTCTGTGGGGAGGCTGTGGTTTAGTGGCCAGCCTCCTCACACTGAAATAACTTTTTTTTTGTGTGTGTAATCTATTTCCTAGTGGTCTCCTCCTCCATACAGAGCTGCAGATGACGTGTTGGAGATCTCACGAGCTCCGGCACTTGATGTGTCAGAGCGTTGACGTGGTCTGATTGGACAGATATCGCAAGGTCTGCGATATAATTGGCAGAGCTGCAGACTGGATGCTGATGAACTCTCTCCGGCAGGCTGCGTGCAGGGGCCTTGCACCCAGCAGCATACAGGGCAAGCTGCCGGGCTCCCTTCTGGACCCATCCATCTGTAGTTTTAATGATTGGTTTGTGAACTTGTTCGATTTTAGAAACATTTCTCTGCCATCAGCATCTTAGTGCCATCTCTCTGACACCAGCCTCTTTACCATTTCTTTGCCGTCAGCCTGTGCCATCTCTGTGCCACCAATCTCTTTGCCATCTTTCTGCCACCAGCCTGTGTCATCTCTCTGCCCTTAGCCTACCTGTGCCATCTCTATGCCACCAGCCTACCTGTGCATCCCTCTGCCACAAGCCACTGCTCTATGCTTCTAGTGAGTGTTACAGTGTGTGTGGGAGGGTGACAGTGTGTGGGATGATTGTAGGGTGTTGGGGTGGTGACCGTGTGTACGGACCAAGGACCCAACTCAATATTGTTAATTATGAACTTGTTAAATTTTAGAAATGGGTTAGCGCAAACTGGTGTGAACTGGCTGAATCCCACTATTGCCTGCACCTCTATCTCTCATGAAGCCCTGGCACTTTTATCAGAGTTTATTCAAATGTTTAATCAGCAATTGGATAAATATTTGCAAAAAACATAATATACAGGGATATCATTTTTAATTAGTGGGATATAGCTTCTTGATGCAGGATTCTGGGGCCATGAAGGAATTTTTTTCCTAGTTTGTTGCAAAATTGGAAGCGCTTCAGACAGGGTTGTTTTGCCTTGTGGCGAAGGTGACATCGCCACTGGTTTTTTGAGAGGCCTGTTTGCCAGTCTCCTACCCTGTGACTATGGCCCCTTTAATTTATTGTTGCTGAGAGACCGTATTTGTGCCTATTGGGACTTTAAACAATTGCTCTTCGAACTTTCAAAGTGGTTTGAAGTTAACCACAGCCAAATTGACGAACGGCTAGGTGGTCGCCATTTGTATAGTCGAACACGTGGCTGCGGCCATCTTGTTTAGTCGAACGTGTTCAGCAGGGTTTTGTCTTTGAGTTCATGGAACTCAAATTGGACACGCGACGGCACGAACACCGCTGAACTTAATCTTCCATGGAACTTCGGCTATTCGAACGAGAGTCCAATGGCGTTTGGTGAACAAAAACCCACGAACAAGGGACACACATTAACTATGGTAATTCCCCATTCCGTTCGGTAATTCGAACGGTACTTTGACTGTTTAAAATAGACCGGCTGCACAGCCAAATTCTATGGAACTGTTTTGGGCATGGGACCATGCGTACCGTCGGTCAAAAAGAGACTTCCAGGAATTTCCCGAACCCTTGCTCTGATCTGGGTGATTTTTGGATATGTTGTTCACCCAAATCAGGGCTATTATGTGATTTTATTGAGATATGTTGTATTTTGGGGTACTTATTGGACTTTTTAATAATGTGTGTTTTTTTTTCTGCCTGGAGATAATCAAGTTAATGCATTATCTGCCTTAATTATTAAAAAATTAAAAAATTGTTACATTGTCTTTTTTGGCTTGTACACTTTGTGTCCCTGTGCCCAACAAGGTCCACCTGGGCGTCACTCTTGTTGGGAAACCTGAATAAAAGGCCAGCTGTGGCTTCCATTAAACAGACCTTCTTCACCCTCAATCTAGAGTCTTGTCTCTTATAGCAGGGGGAACTGCTATATAACTACAAAGGATTGCTATAATCACTATACTCCCTTGGATTCCCTGTGCTCTTGTAAGAGATATTCCTGCTTGACTCTCTGGAGGAAGAGAGGTTCACCCACTGGAACCTGGAGCCTTGTTGTAGGTCCAGGTTGGGTAGGAGACGGCGAGACCCCAACCAAGCTGCGGCGGTTGTGGGGTCTGCAGTGCTTATGGTGTCTGGAGAAGTGCTTGGAGCCCTCGGTGAGCACTAGGAGCATACGTTGGTGGAGGTACCCAACCGGGTTACAAGAAGCTTTGTTACAGCCTTCTTTTGGAACAAAAGCAAAATCCAATGTGAGAAAGGCTAAATTTGATGGATGCATGTCTCTTTTTTTAGCTGTGCAACTATATAACCTACTTACTGTCAGAGTGTTGCCATGATTACCATACCTTGTAGGGCAAGCATAGCCCTCCCTGCTCTCCCCTTCCCCGATATGATGGCCACCACCCCCACCCGATATGGTAGTAATCTGGCCCTGTGAGGAATATATTCAATCTCCCCACCGGCCAATTATGAGACATTTTCCCCAGTAGGAAACGCTGCCCCCGCAACTATTGACACAGGTAGTTCACCCACTTAAAATGTTACCATCTCCACAAAAACTATCACCACCACCACCTATACCACTATAACCAACAACTTTTGTATCGGCACCATTTGCATTTCCAGTAACAATAATCAGCCAAGTGCTAGTATACAGGCTATTGTTGTGACAGGTTCCACTTCACCCGATGCAAATCCACTTGTATCATCAGCAGCCACAAAGGGTTGTGAATACTGTATTGCAACACTTAAGCAAACTGTGACAGATCACCTGGCCCCCCGACTGGGCACTTCCACTAACACTCTTACAGGAGCTAGTGATTAAAACCCAGGGGAATAAAAGGAGTATAGCAATCCCCAGTGTGAATATAGCAGTTCCCCTCCAATCACGAGACCAAGCTACGTGTTGAGGGTTAAGCAGGAACTTAATTTTAATGGATGCACACTGGCCTTTTATGCAAGTTTCCCAACAAGGGTGACACCCAGGTGGACCTTATTGGGCACAGGGACACAAAGGGAATAAACCAATAAGAACAGTAATTAACTGTATGACACTCCCATAACACACATACAATCCCTCCCCTTTGCCTGTGAGATAATTGAATGAAGTAATGTATGTAACTCAATTATCCCCAGGCAGAAACACACACATTTATTATAAAGTCCCATAAGTACCCCAAAACACAACATACCTCCATAAATATTACATCCCTTGATAGCCCTGATCTGGGTGAACAACATTTCCAAAAATCACCCAGATCAGTTCAGGGGTTTAGACATTTTATGGAAGTCATAGTTTTTCCCAGGCGCAGGCGTGGTCCCATGCCCAAAACAGTTCTATAGAATTGTGGCTAAGTGCCACTAGAGAACCGACTGGAAACCAAAAGGTTTTCATGCCGAAAATAGTTCCAGGGCATTAGCGGCTAAGTCCCACTGAAGTCTATTTGCGGTTTTGGTCCATGCGAACAAGATGGCCACCACCACGTGGTTGAATGGCACTTTTTTCAAATGGTATGCCATGATGGGGTTAATTTTCATTCTTTGGCTACTATACGGTCTCAAAGGCAACATTGGCCCAGCAAACCAATCTGGCAAATTTCAATGTGCAAACATGGAAAAGGGGAAAGCCCTACATTGGACCCCTGTAAGTTTGTAAAAAAACAATAAAACCTGTACACTGTTGTACTCAGAAGATGTTGATGAACACATATTGTGATGTTCTTTGTCAGAAACCCATAACAGAAACTGAAAATCCATACTTAAAATACAATGTGAGAGAAAAATAACACAAAAACGAATATCCAAAAGTTTGACAAAGACTGGTGGTGGAATTAGTGCATGAAAAGTGTTAAAATACCAAAACTGTAAATACCCTAGGCTGTCTATGTTTCAAAAATATATGGTTTGATAGGGGTAAATTACATTGGCCAGCTTCAAAATGGCCCAAATAGGACATGAGTGCATGATGATCAGCTATGAAAACTCCAAGTTGGAAAACTGGAATGCGCATCCTCCCAATAAGGTATTTTAGCCCTCAGAGAAACTGACACACCTATACATGGGTTTTGGTACTCGGGAGATGTTGCTGAACACATATTGGGGTGTTCTTTGTCAGTAACACCTAACACTTTAATGCCTTAAGTACAATGTGAGAGAAAAATAACACAAAAAAATTACTACCGAAATGTTTCACAAAGATTGGTGGTAGAATTAGTGCATGGCCGGCTTAAAAAATGTCCCAAATAGGACATGGGTGCATGATGACCAGCTGTGAAAATTCCAAGTTGGAAAACTGGAATGCGCACCCTCCAAATAAGGTCTTTTAGCTCCCAGAGAACCCATGGGTGGTATGACTGTAGTCGGGAGATGTTGCTGAACACATATTGGGGTGTTCTTTGGCAGTAACCCTTAAAGTTCTCAGTACATGTATTCTTAAATTGCAATGTGTGTCAAAAAATTATTACACGCTCCTGTTACCCTCCAGCTTTAGCGAGCCTCACCCACTCACACCTAACAAACCAACAACCGGACATAGATACACACCAGTCAGGGAAATCTTGAGGGACACATACATAGACACGGCTGACCACACATTCAAGCACGACCACACACACTCACATACTAAAAACTGAGAACGAATAGCCAGATCATTGAGTAACTCAGCTATATATTGTTTGAATTTATCCCTTTGATTGTGTCTAACTCAAATGCCAGCTAACTTAGCATGCTTACACTTGCACTTAATGTTGTAGTTACTTATGATATGTACCTCTCGTTCTATTATTTTATCACTGTCTACCCTAGCTAGACTAATCTAAGTGTATACAGCCCTTAAAATGCTTGGCTCAAAGTTTACCTTACTCAACGCTTCAATTTAAACATTTTACTTGCCTTTTAAAAATGTACTGATGTATCTAGATGCTTAGTTTTCCCTGGCATGTAACTCGCTGTAATGGTTCAGTAACATGTTCTGAGGAAAGCTACTGGTGGTCTCATTAGTATATTTTGCAATGTGCTAGCCGTTAAGCGACCATCACTTGCTCCTTCTATTGTTAGCAGGCCAGGGCCCTAGGCATATATAGACCAAACATGTTTCTATGACGTATACTCACAGAACCACTCTATGCCTATCATTTCTGTTTTATAATATATAAAATTGTGCAGACATTCTACTTGCCATGTTTGAAAATGTACGATTCTGCGTGTGACTGCTGTTGTGGCAACACAGGCTCGTTGTTAAAACATGCACAACAAAAATAAAGAATTAAAAAAAAAAAAAAATTAATTTGGCATAGATTGGTGGTGAAATGGTTACATGAAAAGAGCATGAAAAGAGTCAAAATACCCCAACTTTAATACCTTAGGTTGTCTTCTTTTTAAAAAAATATATACATGTGAAGGGTTATTCAGTGATTCCTGACAGATATCAGTGTTACAATGTGACTTGCGTTAATTTTGAAAAATGCTACTTATTGCCCTATAACTTGCAAAAAAAAAAAGCTAAGAACATGTTAACATTGGTGTTACGGTTGCCACCAGGCTGGCTGGAAGTTGGACCGTAGAAAAGGATGCTCCTAGCGCTCACCAAAGGACCATCAGCACTGCAGCCACCATAAGCACTGCAGACTCCACGAACCACCGCTGCTGGGCTGGTATCTCGCCGTCTGCTCTGCGCCCTGGACCTACGACCAGGCTCCAGGTTCCAATAGGCGAACCTCTTCCTTCTGTCGAGCGAAGCAGGATCAGGAACAAGAGCTCTTACAAGAGCTCAACAGCTAAGGGAGTATGAAGAGCATAGCAATCCCTGTAGTGATTATAGCTGTCCCCTACAAACATGAGTCGAGGCTACAAGTTAGAGGGTCAGAAGAGGTCTGAGGTCTGGAACACCCAGCCTGGCTTTTATTGAGGTTATATGCAAATAGGACACTCTCAGGGGGAGGCATAAAATCACCAATCACACATCTGGTACAGCCCACACATTCCCTCCCCTCAGATAAACAGTTAAACCAATTATTACATACAGTAAAAATACAGTTTTTACACACACACTGTAACTTTAAAACCATACATCCAATTTCAATAAAAGTTGCATATTCCGACTCAGCATGCATCAAACATAAACACTTCCAAAAATCAGCCAAATCCCTCCAGTGGATCAAAAGTTAGCTGGAAGTCCTTTATGACCGACCGCAAGCACAATTTCCTGCCCAAAACAGTTCCATAGATTTGGGCTGTGCGGTCGGTCAATTTCATGCGAAAAAACGACTAAGTCCCATTTCGAACGGGACTTAGTCTCTGGAGCTGCAAGTTCCGTATGGGAGAAGGTAAGGGTCAGCGGTGTTCGGCAGAATGTGTAGCCGATTTTAGTTCCACAGAATCTTTAGCATACACCGCTGACCGCATTCGAGGAAACCAAGATGGCCGCCGCCATGTGCAATTAACCGGCAGTAACCTCACAGCCTGGGAGGTAAATTGCCTGCATACTTTAGCTTCTGGGTGGTCCGCCTGTGTGGTACTCGGTTCAGTAAGCCCTATTTACTGAACCAAGTGGGGGAAAGCCAGGAACAAGTTATTTTAAAGGTCTGGGGACATAGTCTTAAAGGGGCATTGTTCAGCAAAGTCACAATATGTCCCCAGACGGTTCTTAAAGGGCCATACACACCCAATAAAAGTTAATACATTTTCAGGGGCACAATCTTCCAGGGGCCATAGTCATGAGGCAGGAGGCTGGCAAATAGGCTTCTCCACAATCCAGGGAAGCAGGGCAATTTTTCATTTAAAGGGCCAGTTACAAATAGCCATTTGTAACATAACAATTGGGTATTTCTAAAATCAGGACAAAATTTATAAACTATTTAGCATGGATGTTTTTTGGCGGTTGTAGATGTGCAACAGATTTTGGGGGTCAAAGTTTAAAAAAGTGTGTTTTGTTTTACATTTTTTATCATATTTTATAAAAAGTTTTATAGTAAATTATATGATATGATGAAAATAATGGTATCTGTAGAAAGACCGTTTAATAGCAAGAAAAATGGTATATAATATATATGGGTACAGTAAATGAGTAAGAGTAAAATAATAGCTAAACACAAACAACGCAGAAATGTAAAAATAGCCCTGGTCTCAAACGGTAAGAAAATTGAAAAGTGATCTAGTCACTAAGGGGTTAAAGGAACTGGGACACTGCAACCAGAACACTTCAATAAGTTGAAGTGGTTTGGGTGCCTACAGTGTCCCTTTAAGACCAATTTCTGTGAGTATTATTGCCAAGCATTTCTGGAATAAATTCCGACAGACCAGGAATACAAAGCTCCTGCAAAAAAAAAGAACATTAGAATAGAAAGTTGGGCAAAGGGATTGGGGCCCAAAATAAGGACAGTCCCTCTCTAACCAAGAGAGGTATGTGTATCTAAGTACAGGCCAAATTCTGGAAATCACTCTCGGACTTCTGGCACATGTTTACTACATGCTTTAAATCATTAACAGTTTATGTTTTTTTTAATCACTATAGATTTGCAATAGAGCAAGAAAAAAGCCTTTCATGCTTTGCCTTTTCTGTTCACTCTTGTATGTGCTACAAGCAGTGCACATTATCCTACACATTATTTAGATTTGCAAAATGCCAATGCAGCTTTCCTCTTTTTCTTCTGATCATACAATAGTAGGAACAATGTATGCCCCTGCAAAAGCGGCTGCCATTAAAGATGGAAAAGTATCCCTTCCTTAGGGACTCCAGTGACGTTACCAGTCATAAGACTTTCTCGTGCTTGAACTTCTCATTTGACTTAGAAAGAAAGAATATATCATTGATTAAGTTTCTGTCTACAAGGATGCTGAAATGCATACTAAGTATTTATTTAAATATGACGTCAGCAAGTCTAGCGTTTAATTTTAGCTAAAAAATAATCTATGGCAGAAGCTCAGCCAATAGTAGACAAAGATGTCTGTTAACCCTTACTGTCATATAGTTAAATAGTTACATGTATGAAAAGAGATATGTGTCTATCAAGTTCGGCTTATTTCATCTGTTTTTGCTGTTGTTCCAAAAGAAGAAGAAAAAAAATAGTTTGAAGCGCTTCCAATTTTGCAGCAAAGAATGGCAGTCAGATCTCTCCTTGGGTCAGAACAATGCTATCTCTAAAAATGTGAACATTTTCTGATAAAGGAAACATTAAATTGAAATAGTGAATAGATGTATATAAACTCCCTAATGTCTGAATTTGCTGTCTCCTTTTTATATTTCATATTTTTTCCTTATAGGGTTAGTAAGTAAGTTAGTAAGTAGTTAGTAAGCTGACTTAAATGATTTTTGCTCTGTCAGCTATGATATATGCATCAAAATATATTCATATATTAACTCCATCACCACTAGGGTACTGTTTGTGGTCTTGACGCATTGTGTTTTTTGCCAGAACCGTGAGTTGTTGTGTGTGCATTAGGGTTACTGTGTGTATATGGGGGGTGACTGTGTGTATTGTGTGTGACTGTATGTATGGTGGTGACTTTATGTATTATAGGAGGGAGACTGTGGCAGAAGTGATTTTGGTCGATGACTGCAGGGGTGTGAATGTGTATAGGGAGGGTTTGTTTTTATTTTCACAACCCTACACTTTTTTCAAACATGGCCCCTCTGTTTTTGTAAGCGGCTCTTACATTGCTCCCTATAACCCTGTTTTTTGTTTTTTTGTTCACTACCCTCCACATGTATTTGAAATCTGAAACCTTTATTTAAGCCCCCACTTAATATCAATCCTTATGCCCCCACTTTGGTTCATCAATAGTCTGCACCCTCTTTACAATGTTCCTTAAGTATCTGCTTTGTGTTCACCCTACACATATCAAGATAACACTTACCTGTGTCCGGGTTACCACTGTAATGGAATGTATCCTCACTTGTGCTGACTGTCTCCAGTCTGCTGCTGATGCTTGGCTCTGGATAATTTCCCCTGTAGCTGTCTCCTTGATAGCTCGGCATGAGAGGTCCCTGGTGTTTTTATAGTGCAAATTATGTCACAGCCAGTCTGCCTTCGAAGTAGCAGCAAAATTTGCAATTGAAATTAATTTGCTTTAGCCACAGCCTTTACCCTTACCTCTAGAGTGGCGGTCCGATTACCAATTGCCTGAATCTCTAATCTTATTTCCCTAGCATTTCTCTCAATCTCTCCCGCAAAAAAAATTCTATCCTCTTTCATTTGTGCTAATATGCATTGTATGCCATCTGGTCCTGGTATCTGCACAAAAGGTATGGCAATGCTAGCTGTATCAGTAGGTAAAAGTTTACCTGATCCTCCCTCTCCTGAGTCTGGATGAATCTCGTGGCTGTCCCCGTTTTTCCTGCTTTCCAGGCCGTTTGTTGTGTCCAGGCCACTACCCACAGTACCAGCGCTATTCACAGCGCCAGAAGCCACTCGCTTTGTGGATTTTTCAGCATCTTCATTTGCATCCGCAGGTCTCACTGGCTGAAACATGGTATGAAGAGAGTGGAGAGTGCTGCTCCTGGGCTTCGGCTTGGACCCCTTCTGCAAGGATTTAATCAGTGGTAAGTCCAAAAGGGGTATAATTCCCTTTTTCTTTTCTTTTTTCTTTTAGAGGCTGTGACTAAAGCGCATAATGATTTATTACTACGGAGCTCAGAATGGGGCACAAGGCTTGATGCCTTAGAAGCGGCATTTGAGGATCTTATTAATCGATCTCAACGCAATAATATTAAAATTAGAGCGATACTGGAAACAAGAGATGAGGGCCCGTTGCAGAATTTGGTTCTAATTTTTTTAGACCCTTATTACCAGACATTCCTGAATCCAGATGGGAAATCGATAGGGCGCACCCCTTATCAGGTGGTCCACGAAGGAACGACGAACGTCCCCGAGACATAATAGTGAGATTCCATTATCATAGCACTAAAGACACTGTAGTGCGCAAATATAAGGGGATGGAGGTTACTTACAGAGAAAAGGTGCTTCAGATATTCCAAGATCTTTCTCCATCCACTCTCTTAAAGAGAAGGCAATGGAAGCCGATTACAGATCATCTGAGACTCAACCACATTCCCTTCGCCTGGGGCCATCCCTTTAAACTTCTCGCTTTTCATAGAGAACAAACCAGAACTTTACTACCAACGGGGGATCCAGGTAGATTTTTCCAGATAATTGGTCTGGACACCCAAGAGGGAATAACACCCTTATTTCTACAAAAGACCCCACTACCCAATCTACCCAGAGAATGGTATGATGCGAGAGAGAATCAAAGTTAAAAGGACAATAGTTTCTTATTCCTCTAGGTCAGTGATGGTGAACCTGTGGCACGCCGGGCCCTCTCTGTGGGCACGCGGCCATAGGTTCACGATCAATGCAGAGTAGGCACCTGCCTGCCCGAAACGGCAGGCATCTACTCTGCTTCCGTGTCGGGAGACAGGGATCTGTGAAGCAGCTCCCCTGTCCTCCCGCGAGCAAGCTGTGTGGAGCGTTGACGAGCGTTACCATGGCAACGCTCCACACAGCATCGCGCGGGAGGACAGGGGAGCTGCTTCACAGATCCCTCCCCCTGCAGTGTTTACCACCACCGGACCACCAGGGATGGCTGTGTCCCCCCCCCCCACTTCATTAAAGGTAAGAAGGAGGGAGGGGGGATACTGACACACAGCACCCCTACCCCCCCAGAAGTACCCCTACCCCCCACAAGTACCCTTACCCCCCAGAAGTACCCTTACCCCCCTAGCAGTTCCCCTACCTCCCACAGCAGTACCCCTACCCCCCAGCAGTACCCCTACCCCCCACAGCACCCCTACCCCCTCAGCAGTACCCCTACCCCAACACACAGTACCCCTACCCCCCAGCAGTACCCCTTCCCCCCACAGCACCCCTTCCCCCCACAGCACCCCTTCCCCCCACAGCAGTACCCCTACCCCCCACACACAGTACCCCTACCCCCCCAGCAGTACCCCTACCCCCCACACACAGTACCCCTACCCCCCACAGCAGTACCCCTACCCCCCACAGCACCCCTACCCCCACAGCGCCCTTACCCCCGCCCGGCACCCCTACCCCCCACAGTACAGCACCCCTCTCACACACACACACATCACCCCCCAACACACACACACAGCACCCCTCCACACACACAGCACCCCCCCCACACACACACAGCACCCACCCCCCACACACAGCACCCCTCACACACTTACACAGCACCCCTCATACACTTACACAGCACCCCTCATACACAGCACCCCTCATACACACACAGCACCCCCACACAACACCCCCCACACACAGCACCCCCCACACACAGCACCCCCCCCCACACACACAGCACCACACACCTGAATGCAGTATGTGTGTGTATTCAGCAGTCTGTGTGTGTGCGTGTATTCAGCAGTCTGTGTGTGTGTGTGTGTGTGTGTGTGCATGTATTCAGCAGTCTGTGTATGTGTGCGTGTATTCAGCAGTCTGTGTGTGTGCGTGTATTCAGCTGTCTGTGTGCGTGTATTCAGCTGTCTGTGTGTGTGTATTCAGCGGACTGTGTGTGTGTATTCAGCGGACTGTGTGTGTGTACTCAGCAGTCTGTCTGTATGTGTATTCAGCAGACTGTGTGTGTGTATTCATCAGTCTCTGTATTCAGCAGTCTTGTGTGTGTGTGTGTATTCAGCAGACTGTGTGTATGTATTCAGCAGTCTGTGTGTGTATGTATTGCATTTGTTGGAGATACTAATAAATATAAGCTTAATTGTATCTATTTATATCATTATTTAAAATTTGTATCATTGAACTCTCTGTGTTCTTTTAAAACAAAAGTTATTATTTCGGACAACAGTACGAGTTGTTTTTTCTAAACTTAAACCTCAGTATTTGGGTTTAATTGCCGTGTTGGCACTTTAAGCGAAAAAAAAAAGTTGGCATGTATTGCGGTTTGGGCACTCGGGCTCAAAAAGGTTCGCCATCACTGCTCTAGGTTAATCCTTTTTGTAAAAGGGGAAGGAAGGAAGAGGACTGACTGAAGGGTGGTGGGAAGCGGGATATATTGTGATATTCATGGTGATTGTGAAGGGGTGAATAGGGAATTGAAGGGATTACGAGAAATGGATTAAGTTATGGCATATTAGTGCACAACGAAGGTTTAGTATAGTAAGGCATGTACGGGAAGAAATAAGCATGTTATTTAGGAGTATGTATTTCATAAATGATACTCACTATAAAAATTTAAAATTGAAATCTCAACAACAATTTAGCAGGAAAATGTTGCTTAGTAGGATAATATTGGTCTGTACGGCTCTGTACAGGGTTTGAGGACGGCCTATATGTGTTAACGAGATTTTCAGGAAAGTGTAAGAGGACCCATGCTATATACAGGAAAATCAGGTTTCTTGTATTAGCTTAAAAATCTAGGCTTCAGGTTGATGGGAGCAGTTGCAGTTTATCACATGGCCGAATTAGACCTGGGAGAACTGTGCCCCCTAATTAACTCCTGGCATTTGGTAAGTCCAGGAAGTACACATTGTATATTTATTTTTGGAGGGGGGAGGGGAAAGGAGGGAAGGGAGTGTTGCAGTGTTTTGGGGTTTTTTTTTGTGGGTTTTTTTCTCTCTCCTCGCTCGGTATACAATATGCTTATAGGTCTGTTAAATATATGCACTCAATGGGTCAAAACATCTGCTTGTATATTGGTTGAATTATGATGGATGGGAAGATAATTTCCTTAAATGTAAAATGTAAAAGGCCTTAATTCACCTGCAAAAAGGAAGATAATGTTTAAGGAATTAAACAGAATGCAGGCGGATATAGCTTTCTTGCAAGAAACTCACCTTAACAGATCTAATGCATTATCTTTGACAGATAAATGGTATGATAGAGCGTATTGTTCGAATGCTATTCGAAAACATAATGGAGTAGCTATTTTGTTCCATAAAAGATGCCAGTTTAAAGTCTTAAATTCCATTCAGGATAAAGAAGGAAGATATATCTTAGTGTCTGGAATGATGGGCACCCGCAAGCTTCATCTATATACGCCCCAAACGTCCCAGATAATAGATTTTGGGATACGGTAAGCCAAATTATTAATTCTATAGCGTCAGATTTTCTCTTGATAGGTGGGGATTGGAATGCTGTCTCTTGTCCAGCAATAGATAGGAGCCATAAGCCGGGAACACTGCAATCTCAGGGAAGGGGAGGACAGGACAAACAGTTCTTTCAGTTTGTGACAGCTCGTAAACTTATTGATATATGGAGGGCTCAACATCCTGACACACTCGATTATACCTTTTATTCGCATCCACATGATACGTATTCTAGAATAAATATGTTTTTGACCAATTTAAAATTTTCTCCCTATTTATATAGCTCACAAATTAATAATATCACTTGGTCAGATCACACAGATATCACTGTATATATAAAAGGATTATCAGCTAAACCCAATTTTTCTTGGTGACTAAATACTTCGCTTTTGGAGGATCCCCTAGTTAGAGCAGACATTACAAAGGTACTGTTAAAATATTTTCTGAAAACAATACCACTCTATGGGCAGCACATAAAACTGTAATTAGGGGAGAATTGATCAAAATAGCTTTGTATAAGAAAAAGATTAAATCACAATCATTATTTGAGTTACAGAAAAGTTTACGTAAGCTGGAACAAAAACATAAAATAGTCTCCACAGAACAAACTCTACATGACCTAAAAACGTATAGATTAAAAATTAAAAATCTTTTATTAGATGAAGCAGTATGGCAGTTAAAAACAACACGTAGATATTTTTATGAGAAAGCTAATAAAACGAACACACTTTAAACCTATCTCAGCTATCAGAAATGCTTCAGGAATATTAGTATCGTCACCAGACGAGGTTTATGGAGTGTTTCAGGAATATTTTTCTAGATTGTATAGTCAATTTATAAATGAGAATGGAGAGGGTACGGACCAGGAGGTAAGACTGAGAGAATTCTTGAGTAGTACAAACTTACCCCAAATCCCCAAAAGTGCCCTAGAAGGATTAAGGACAAAAATATCTACAGAGGAGATTAAAACTGCATGTTCTTCTATTAAGGTGGGTAAAGGGCTGGATGGCTTTAGTAGCAGTTACTATAAAATATTTAAACAAACCCTCATGCAATATTTACGAGAGGTCATAGATGAAATTTGCCAAAGCGGAGTTCTTCCAGCTAAAATTGTTCTTTTACCAAAAAAAAAGATAAGGACCCTGTATCAGTGGGAAATTACAGACCTATATCGATGATAAATGTCGATATAAAGATAATAGCCAAAGTCCTTGCCCTGAGGCTCTCTCCCTTACTCCCTATCCTGATTCACCCAGATCAGGTAGGTTTTGTTCCGGGCAGACAGCTGTATGAGAATACGCGTAGAGCAGTCAACGTCGCTTGGGTCATGGCAACAGGGAAGACACCATCGATACTCTTGTCACTAGATGCAGAAAAAGCATTTGATAGGGTCGCTTGGCCTTATCTATTTTATTTGCTTCAATATTGGGGCTTTCCGGCTAACTTCATTACTATAATTCGAGCGCTATATTCAAATCCCCAAGCAACAATACAGCTCCCTGGCGCAGATAAACTCAGTTTGGAATATATAATGGCACACGTCAGGGATGCCCCCTCTCCCCTCTTCTGTTTGCCCTTATATTAGAACCTTTTCTGATTCATATTAGAGAAACTGGCAATATACAGCAGGGCTGTCCAACCTGTGGCCTCCAGATGTTGCTGAACTACAACTCCCATGATTCTTTCAATTAAAAAGATAGCCATGGAATCATGGGAGTTGTAGTTCAGTAACATCTGGGGGGCCGCAGGTTGGACAGCCCAGATATACAGGGTATCCAAATAGGTAGGGAGATTTATAAAACAGCGGCTTATGCCAATGATATACTAATCTCTATAGCAAACCCTTCTGAATCTATCCCTGAATTGTTCAAGTTGATAGAACAATTTGGAGCTATTTCAGGTTATAAGGTAAATTATAATAAATCATGTGGAGTGACTTTTCTTTTATCCGAGGCAGAACAAGACCAACTAAAAGCTAAATTTGATATGTGTATAGATAAATCGCTAAGCTATTTGGGCATTAGAATTGGACGCTATTATAATACATTATTTAATGACAACTACATACCTTTGATTAAAACTTTGAAAAAAAGGACTTAGAGAATTGGCACGATAAGCCAATTTCATGGATCGGCAGAATTAATTCTATAAAAATTTATATTTTACCGAGGCTTCTGTTTTTATTTCAAGCATTGCCTATACGGGTTTGCAAAGGGGACCTACTGGGCATCCAGGAAAGCTACAGATACATTTATTTGGCAGGGCAAGCGATGCAGGGTAGCCAGAACTCTCCTGTATAGACCATGAGACAAAGGGGGACTAGGTCTCCCCAATTTAATTATTTACTATTATGCAGCCCAACTGGCACAAATGATTGGTTGGCATGCAATCCAAATACAGATGGGCGGATATGGAGGAAGACTTAACGACACCAGAATCACCGGGATTGTATATTTGGCTTAATAAGGTTAAAACAAATATGCCCTTCTACTGCAAACTCCCTTTACATTTGGGATAAACTCAAGTTAAAGCATGGTCTAACTAACTTCCCTTTGCCTATGACTCCTGTTTTTCGGAATAGACAATTTATCCCTGACCTGGAAGAATACAATTTTCAAAGCCTAAAAGTAGGAGGAATTCATAGATATGTAGATCTTTGGTCAGAAGGAGGGGTAGTTCTATTTTCTAGATTATCAACCATAATAGAGCTGAGGACAGGAGATTTGTTTAGCTATTTGCAGATTAGAGACTTCACGTACTCAATGGAGGTAAAAACGGCAGTCAAACTCCCCTTCACCAGTTTTGAAAAAGTCTGCAAAATAGGAAGGATAAAGGGGGGTCTGATTTCTGATTTCTATAATCAGCTAAGTGAGGAACCTACGGTTTGGGCTCCATAAAAGTATATATCCTATTGGGAGGCAGATTTAGGTTCCTCTTTGGAAGTTAAGTATTGGATAGATATTTGGGCAACAGCATCCAAAATATCGATATGTGTAATCTCGAGGAACAGATGTTTAAAATATTGTTTAGATGGCATGTGACCCCCGTCTTTTTGAGTAAAATAGGTAAAAACCTGACAGATCTTTTGATGTGGCCTACAAGGGACATATTTACATATGTGGTGGGATTGCCCAAAGATTAAAAGCTATTGGGAGGAAATATGGGAGCTAATTTGGGTGATAACACAGGGAAACATAGAACTTAACCCTTGGACATTTCTACTATCGAAATCAATAGCAGGTATACCCAGTCACTCGCAGAAACCAATATTTTTAATTTTATTGGCCGCACGCAGATGTATAGCCGCTAGCTGGATAAAACTAGATCTACCATTAATGAGAGAGGTTGAATTAAAGATTCAAGAAAACTATATAATGGACGAATTATCATGAAGAGTAAGACATTCCCACCATATGTTTAGCAAGGTTTGGGAATCCTGGAAGGTTTATATAAATAGGAAGGGCATATTCGGATAGAGAGGCGGAGGGGAGGGGGGGGACGTTTTTGTTTTTTGTTCTATGATAAATGTAAAAATTTGCATTGTTGAATAACTTAAAATGGTGATATTAGATTTAAAATGCAATCTTGTAAATGCATGTTAAAGATTGTATAATGTATAATGTATAATGAGTTTTTTCCTCAATGTTAAATAAAGAATTGAAAAAAAAAGAAATTAATTTGCACAAAGTGAATTTTAATTGCAATGTTAAAATGTATACTGGATTTTTGGATAAGGTTGCACACCCTGGGAATCGTTTATATATGCGTTACATATAGAAGGGGTTAAGGATTCGAAAGTGGCAGATAGACATTTTGAAAGAGAGTTATTTGAAGAAAAAAATAGGTTATAGATTCTTGGAAGATGATTGGCCCGAAAAGTTGTCCTTTACTGACATTCCCTCTAACAGCTATTAGAGGGTTACATCTCTTTCCAAACTTCCTTATGTAGATACTAAATGTATTATATCACGTATTTTATTTTATTATTCTTGGTCATTGTTGCCTGTTATTGCCTCATACTTAGGGTTATTTACTAAAATGAGAATTGGGGGGAATTCAAAGTGAATTTCAAACTTAAATTCAAAGTAACTGAACTATAAGCTTAGCTGACTTGGCGTTTAAAGTGAATGTGAAGTATAAGGTCAAACTATGTGATCTTGAAACATTCAAGAAGTCAGCCATGTTGGCTTTAAATTTGAAATTCACAACAATTCCCACTTTTGTAAATAAGCCTGATTGATATTTCTTCATGTATTAATATCACAGCAATGAGACCACATTGACCTTCAAAAAAAGAACTATTATTAAATGATTGCTAATTTTAGTGAACAAATTCTGAGTAATAACATTTTAAGGAAATCCTCGCATAAGCCGTGTGGGTTAGCCAGTGACTCATTTTCAAACATGCTTGTGATTAAACAGGGATTTCCTTAGAATTTACTGTTGTATGAAGGCTTGCATGATACCGCAGCAGTAGATTATCATTAGTTGGTCCTGCAGTGCTGAATGTGGGTCACAGCACATATTGCTTTTACAATGAATGAGTGATTCATTTAATGTCTATAGAAGAGCAGCTTGAATTCCAAGCAGCTTCCCACTAATCTTCACTCTCGTGTCGTGTGAATGTATCCGAAAGTAAACTAAACATTTAAGGGAATGCTCCTGCATATCTAGAGACAAGATACATAGCAGTAAACTATATATTATGGGATACAATACCATTGAGTACTTCTGCAGATATACAAAAAAACTCAAAACCAAAATGTTAGTATTTGGGATGGAGCTAGGTGTATAATTTTAAAGGGAGACTGTAATGTCAGGAATGCACATTTGTAATCCTGACACTATAGCGTTAAAAGCCCATATTACATGACTAGTACCCCCTTGCCCCCCATTAAATAAGTCAAATATTCACCTTAACCAGCATCACGAGGGTCCGCCTGCACTGGCTCTGCCTCATTGTCTGAGATCATCAGAATCTCGCATGCGTGGCAAAACAGCACCCTACACCAATCAGCACCTCCTCATGGAGATGCATTGAATCAATTAATCTCTATGAGGAACATTCATAGCGTGGAGATGCTGAACCTCAGTGCTGCATGTTGTGCAGCACTGACCCAGGAAGCCCCTCTAGTAGCTATCTGAGTGAATGCCACTAGAGTTGTTGCTAGGCAGTAATGTAAATACTGACTTTTCTCTGAAAAGGCAGTGCTAGCATTGAAAAGCCTGCAGGGACAGGCAGTAGCCACCAGAATAACTACATTAAATATTTGAGGAAGTGTAAAT
Organism: Pelobates fuscus; assembly: GCF_036172605.1. Lineage (NCBI taxonomy): Eukaryota > Metazoa > Chordata > Amphibia > Anura > Pelobatidae > Pelobates > Pelobates fuscus. The sequence goes on along the minus strand of NC_086327.1, from coordinate 51,274,433 downwards.
GTAAGCATACTGAACTGGTTAAGGGTTTGTGTAGTGAAGGTGTTAAGTTGAGGTAGTTACTATTAGGGTAGCAATGAAGCACACATGTTATGAGCTTGCATTGGTTGTGCACACCTTCCTGTCACAGGTGCCTCATTCCACATCCCTATTTAGCCTTGTACTGCAAAGAGCCAGAGAGCCCCAGATGGAAATTTTTTTCCCCAAGTAAGTGGGTTAATCTCATAAGAGCAGACATTAGGCTGTTTGAGTAGGACCTGCCAAAGATGGGGTACATTGACATTGACACATTTTTGCCTCATTCCATTTAAAACACGGATTTCTTTGAGTCTGTGTTTGCATTTTTGTTTAAGATTGTTTTGACCATTTGCTTATTTATGATGTCATGTTTGTATTCCCTATATAAACCTTTACCTGCCAGGTTAGACTTTTTTTTATCTCCACTTGATAAAGCCTTGTTGGTGAAACGTGTTGTGGATATTTTATACTGTTATGGATATTTTATATTGTTTTAATAAAGGTATTTTAGCTACTTCCATTTGTGAGTGTGTCATTTTACTTTTTATTTGTTCTTTTATTTTCTACCTGGCATCCATTTTATGTTTCAGTGAGGACTATTATTAAAAAATCGAAGGTGGGGATTATACCAATTACGCCCTATACAGGGAGCAATTTGTTTGCTCTTTTAAATGTGAGTAACCATTTATTATTTCATTCTCCCAGCATTTTTTTTTTTTTTTTTACACAGTGAGCACTATTGTTGTCTCTTTTAAATTTCTTTTATGGTTTACATATTGATGAAATATCTACCTAACAACATATCATCACGTATCCTTAAGTGGGGATTGTACTACTGCACGCTATCCATACTAGAGCTGGTTATAAGCTCTTAAACGTGAGTAGGATATATTGGACTTTTTATACTGGTATTACCTAGCTCTGGGATATAGTGCACTATTAGTATACCTTTTGTTTTTACATATGGATGAATTCCCTGATCTGACACTGTTTCAGAATAATTATTCCGGACATATTTAATGCTATATTTTATGGCAAGTTTTATTGGGACTTTATTTAGACTTATTATCTTTTATGTTGGATTTTTTTTTATATTGGATTTCTTTTATTTATTTGTAACTATACTTTTGTCTATTCTGTTTTTGTGCAACCTTATCCCCTCTTTTGTTTAGTTTTCATTTACTTGTGGGGCTAAGAGGGAGCCCTACTATTTTAGGTGTGCTACCTCATTTACATAAATTGTGTGCCGCATCATGAAAAGAGTGGGATGTACAGCGGCCAGGAAGCTGACTGAAACAGCAGGCTGCATGGGAGTGGCTCCAAGGTAAGTAAAGGACTGCTGACACACAGAGCCATTTCAAGATCTTCACATCCAACAGATGGGGATGTACAGGCTCCATAGCCAAATCCACCTAGTTGGTAGAAAGCATCAGCAGGACAGGAGAGCACACAAAACATTTGACAATTACATTACATTACAAACAATTACATTATAAACACACACTGCACCAATAATGGGCATAGAGTGACTTAAAGATAAGAGTTATCTGGGGATCTATATAAAGTGTCCGTCTTATGCTCATGGTGATGATGACTACCGTTACATATATGAAACCACAGTAAGTCTTAAGTAGTCACATTGTTTACCAATGGTGTCACTTCTTACCTATGGTATGATGGGTCTAGCTCACCTCCATCTCACAGCTGGAAGCTCTCTTTACTGTGCAATGCCAGAGAATGCAGGGTTTAGCTCATTGGTGGAGAGCGATCAGCTAATACTTGCACTCCGAAGAGCTAATGTAAACTCCCTGCAAGAGCTTCTAATTCTCACTTGCCAGTGAGGAGGCAAGAAGCAGCACCTGGAAGAGTTCAGGTAATAAATCAAGCTATTAGAAAACAGTTTGACTACTTACATTCAAGTGGGCACCAGGGCAATACTGCCACCATAACTATTACTGTATTTATTATGGTGCTTCCAGTGTTATATTGATTGTTTATATGTCAGACCTTCCGGCATTCGCTAACCGTGGACTTCCGGGTAGACGGAGCGCGGCCACTCCCCCTCCTCTGACGCGGTCGCTCCCAGGATACATAGGGAGACCGCGTCAACACCACAGTGCTGGATCAACTTGAAAGCTCCCGCGAAACTTCAAAACTGAATTACTTATTACCTCTACTGTGTATCGGACCCGGACTGTTTAATCGTTTACCCTCCTTCTCCTCTCCTACGACCTCGGAACTGTTATTGGATATTCTCTTGCCTGCTGTAACTCGATCCCCTGTGGGAATCTATCTCTCCTACAAAAGCTAAGTAAAACAAATTGGCTCAAGCTGGATAATACCTATCTTACATCTCTGCTTGCTCACTATCACCTCCACCTAAACTAATAACTCTGTTTCCAATAATTACTAATCAATCAACTGCCAATTATTATATCTATTTGGGAACTCCTCTCTGGTTGGACTAATTCTGCTTTATCCTAAACCCACTGCAACTCTGCTGCTGCTTATTTCCTGCCAGGAATTAAAGAGACAGTTCGAATTGATTATTTCTTTATTTATGGCAATAAAACATTCTCAGTTACAGTTATCTGCAGTTGTGTTCCATCTTGTCAATAATTGAGCGTTACAGATTGATCCAGCCCTCTAATGGATCCAGCAGATCTCACTTCTGAAATAACTAGATTGAACCAAAGAGTGGATACGCTTACTCAAGGCATGCAAGATCTACAGATCACCAATGAACGAATCCTTACTTATGTAAGGGACTTGCAAACCCATACTCCTCATACAGTTACACACTCGGCTAGTGACCCTGCTGTCTCCAACCCCGAAAAGTTTTCTGGAGACAGGTCCCAATACAGAGAATTTCTCAATTCCTGCAAATTGTTGATTGCCTTAAAACCTAGATCATATCCCACCGAAAGATCTAAGGTTTGTTCTGTTATTTCATTTTTAAGAGGTGAACCCATGGCCTGGGCTCATTCCTTTCTGGAGAATGATGACCCCATATTGGATTCTCTGGATGAATTCTTTGAAGCCATGTCTCTTCTTTACGAGGACCCTAATAAACAAGCGACTGCAGATCTAACCATTAGAACACTGCAGCAAAGAAACAGGCCTGTCGAAGATTACATTGCTGAATTCAAACGATGGGCACCAGAAACTCAGTGGAATGACATAACCCTACGTAACCAGTTCCGTATTGGGTTATCTGAAGCTGTCAAGGATGAACTCTCCAGAACTGAACTACCTACTACACTGAATACCCTGATCCAACTGTCAATCAGCATTGACAGACGACTTAGGGAAAGAAAAGCTGAGAAATCACTCACTAGCTCCCTATGGAAAAAACCCTTCACTTCTTCAAGGGCACCTGAGAAACCTATAACTCCCACAGAACCTATGGAAATAGGGGTTTTGAGAAGTCCTCTTACTCCAGAAGAGAGAACCAGAAGAAGACAAATGAACCTCTGCATGTACTGGGCTTCACAAGAACATGTGGTCCCAGAATGTCCTCTATTGAAACGTCCCAGAGGCGGTAAGCATGGTTCTACCACGACTGTAATGAGTGTACCTCCTTCTAAACCAACCTCTCATTTCTCCTCTGTTTCTCTCATATTACAGTGGGACAAAGAAAGAATTACGACTGAGGCCATTATTGATTCCGGTGCTAATGGGGTGTTCCTGGACTCATCCTTTGTAACAAAAAATAAAATTCCTTGTGTTCAAAAACGTAATTCCGTCTCTGTCAGAGTTATTGATGGCTCCTTAATATCCTCGGGGCCCATTCGCTTTGAAACTGTCCCTTTAAGAACTACTACTAATTATATCCATTCTGAATTTCTTGTTTTTGATGTTATCAATTCTCCTCTTTATCCAATTATATTAGGAATCGACTGGTTACGGACTCACAACCCACATATTACATGGGCTCCTTTCTCTCTCACCTTTAACTCTGCATATTGTAAGGGAACATGTCTACAACACATCCCCATTTTACAAGTTACTGAAGAATCCACTATACCTTCCATCTATTCTGAGTTCGCCGATGTATTCAGTAAAAAGGAAGCGGAGACACTTCCTCCTCATCGACCCTATGATTGTCCGATTGACCTTGTTCCTGGTGCTCCTATCCCTTTTGGACACATTTATCCTCTCTCTGAATGAGAGTTAAAAACCCTCAAGGAATACCTGGATGAAAACCTCCGTAAGGGGTTCATTAGACCTTCCTGTTCACCAGCCGCTTCCAGCATGTTTTTTGTGAGAAACAAGGACCAGACTATACGCCCCATCATCGATTACAGGTCTTTAAATAAAATAACTATCAAGAACCGTTACCCTCTTCCCCTGATCAATGAGTTGATCGAAAGATTAAGAACAGCTACCATCTACACTAAACTTGACCTTCGTGGGGCATATAACCTTGTTAGAATCAAGGCCAATGATGATTGGAAAACGGCGTTCAGGACCCGATATGGCCTTTACGAGTATCTTGTCATGCCCTTCGGGCTCTGTAACGCCCCTGCAACCTTTCAGCATTTCATAAACGATATCTTCAGAGATCTCCTAGATGTTTGTGTCATCATTTACTTAGATGATATTCTCATCTACTCCAACAACCTTGAGGAACACAGGAAACATGTGAGATGGGTATTATCCAGATTAAGAACACACAAATTATACGCAAAACCAGAAAAATGTATTTTCGAAGTCAATGAAATCACCTTTTTGGGATACGTTATCTCCCCTCATTCAATAAGTATGGATACCTCCAAAATAGATTGTATTGTCAATTGGTCTACTCCTACTAATACAAAGGACTTACAACGTTTTCTTGGATTCGCCAACTTCTACAGGAAGTTCATTAAAAACTACTCCAATGTTGCTCATCCACTTAACCTGCTCAATAGCAGTAAACGTTCCTTTGCTTGGAACGAAAAGGCTCAAGCAGCCTTTGATGAATTAAAACGGAGATTTACAAGTGCCCCCATTCTCCAACTCCCGAATCCTGCTTTTCTCTACGTCATGGAAACAGATGCTTCTGACACAGCTATCGGGGCTGTCCTTTCTCAACACCAAACGCCTCAAGATCCTCTCCATCCAGTAGCTTTTTTCTCACGATCTATGTCTCCTGCTGAACGAAATTATCCTATAGGAGAAAAAGAATTATTAAGTATTAAAGCAGCATTCGAAAACTGGCGACACATACTTGAAGACACACACACTCCTGTAATTGTTTATACTGACCACAGGAACCTTGAATATCTTCATTCTAACAAAACTCTTTCTGCCAGACAAGTAAGATGGAATCTTTTCTTTGCCCGGTTCAATTTTCAAATTATCTACAGACCTGGATCCAGAAACAAAAAGGCAGATGCCCTGTCCAGAATTCACCAAGATCTTCCTGTAAATGGAACTCCCCCACCTAGAATCATAGGTATCATTTCGTCATTAATAGATGATATTAAACATCTTAAGGAAGAAGATCTTGAGCTTCCCAAACAAAACAAACTATCAAAAAAGGACGGTATCTACTACTTCAAGAACAGGTTATATATTCCTCCCTTATTTAGGAATAAAATACTCTCCTTGATTCACGATTCCCCTTTGGCGGGTCATCCTGGTACAAAGAAGACACTGGAGCTGTCTAAAAGATATTACTGGTGGCCTCGCCAGGACAAAACCATAGAATCTTATGTCAAAACCTGTCCAACCTGTCTGAGATCAAAATCCGACCATCATCCACCATTCGGTCAATTATTATGCCTACCTATCCCTGAAAGACCTTGGCAGTCCATTTCAATGGACTTTTTGGTAGAACTCCCTCCTTCGCAACATCATAACACCATTCTAGTAGTGGTAGACCGTTTCACCAAAATGTCCCATTTTATTCCTTTGAGAAAATTACCCTCTTCATCTGAACTTGCCAAAATATTCATCGACAATATAGTGAAACTCCATGGACTTCCTGAGGAAATCATTTCAGACAGGGGAACACAGTTCACCTCCAAATTCTGGAATGAGATGTGTTCCTCCCTCCGTATTCAACGCAAATTGTCTTCAGCCTATCATCCCCAAACCAACGGACAAACAGAGAGAGTTAACCAATGCGTTGAACAATACTTACGGTGTTACTGCTCTCACTTACAAGATGATTGGATCACATGGTTACCAATGGCGGAGTTCTCATACAACAACTCTGTACACGCTAGTAGCAAAATGACTCCATTCTTTTCAAATTTTGGGTTCCATCCCTCTTCATTTCCTGATCAAGGGCTTCCTTCTTCTAATCCCTACGTCTCCAACCATAACGCTTTCATGTCTGCCCTCTTCCTCAAATTACGTGATAACCTTAAAAATGCATCATGGGCTCAGAAAAAGTTTTTCGATACTGGTAGACAACCTCCCCCTACTTACAACGTTGGTGATCTCGTATGGCTCTCTTCAAAGAACATCGTCACCAACCGTCCATCAAAGAAACTGAGTTCTCTCTTTCTTGGCCCTTTTCGTATATTGTCGATTATCAACGAAAACGTGGTCAGATTGAAACTTCCGCCTACCATGAAACTACATCCAGTCTTCCATGTGTCCTTGCTTAAACCACACCACTCCGACCCTTTCCTAAGGGATGTTCTTACTTCTCCTGATCCCATTCTGGTACAAGGTGAAGAGGAATACGAGGTCCAGAGGATCCTGGATTCACGAATCCATCGTGGTTCCTTACAGTATCTTATTCGGTGGAAAGGCTACGGAGTTGACGAAGATTCCTGGGTGTCGTCCTCCGCGGTACATGCTCGTCGACTTATCAACGCGTTCCATGCTCGCTACCCGTCCAGACCTCGTTGATAGCATCCGGTGGCTGCTTCTTATGGGGGGGTTCTGTCAGACCTTCCGGCATTCGCTAACCGTGGACTTCCGGGTAGACGGAGCGCGGCCACTCCCCCTCCTCTGACGCGGTCGCTCCCAGGATACATAGGGAGACCGCGTCAACACCACAGTGCTGGATCAACTTGAAAGCTCCCGCGAAACTTCAAAACTGAATTACTTATTACCTCTACTGTGTATCGGACCCGGACTGTTTAATCGTTTACCCTCCTTCTCCTCTCCTACGACCTCGGAACTGTTATTGGATATTCTCTTGCCTGCTGTAACTCGATCCCCTGTGGGAATCTATCTCACCGAATTGGACTATCTCTCCTACAAAAGCTAAGTAAAACAAATTGGCTCAAGCTGGATAATACCTATCTTACATCTCTGCTTGCTCACTATCACCTCCACCTAAACTAATAACTCTGTTTCCAATAATTACTAATCAATCAACTGCCAATTATTATATCTATTTGGGAACTCCTCTCTGGTTGGACTAATTCTGCTTTATCCTAAACCCACTGCAACTCTGCTGCTGCTTATTTCCTGCCAGGAATTAAAGAGACAGTTCGAATTGATTATTTCTTTATTTATGGCAATAAAACATTCTCAGTTACAGTTATCTGCAGTTGTGTTCCATCTTGTCAATAATTGAGCGTTACATTATATTTCAATAGTGATAGAAATTTCAATGTATTCATTAATTTACTGTCAGTAAATTAAGTTCTGAGCTAAAATAGAATGCATTTACAAATGTTTATGTTCATATCATATTTCTTATGATAGTCCATTCTCAAGTGGTTTTGATCATATATCCCTATAATTGAAAAGATTCATCTTTCCACACTTGACCAAACCTAGGTAAATATAGTACTGTGTGAAATGTCAAAATGTATATAAATAGCTTACATTTTTTTAGTAATTAATGATAAGCTTAGGAGTTTTTAACACCTTTAAATTTAGTTATCATTATATCCTGAAAGCAACATCTTTAATTATTCTGATGAATTCTACTCCAGTTCTGTGCTAATCATAGGTTATTGCTAAAAACACTCCTTTGATAACCTTGCACCTTTCTAACTTTTTAATTTTTGGCGTTGACAGTATTACTTATTTTAACTTCTAGGAATTTTTCCTGTTAATAGTAATTAGTTGTATTAAAGTTTAAAAAGACAGAGATGTAAAGACAAGGATTGTGGACTGAAAAAATGCTATTTGTAGGTGATGCAATGATGCTCCCCTAAAATGAAAGAAATACTATTTTACAGCTTAATCCAACCCTAAACCTAACGTTAAAGGAACACTCTGGCTATCATTACAATTTCACTTCAATAAAGTCATTATGGTACCAAGAAGTCCTGCATGTTACCTTACAATAAGCAATTAAACTGTTTAGGACCAGTTTAATCACAAACTTGTGAAGATTTCACCCTCTCTGCCAAACAACTTACTACAATGGTTCGAAGTTATAATTAGGAAGCCTCGGACTTAGCACAGCTGATAGGCTAAGAGTGTCAGCTGATGCTCTCATCCTATAACTAGCTCCCCATTCTTAAAACTAATTGAAAAGTACGTTTAACAACTTCAAATAAGATTGAGGTGAAGTGGTATTTTAAGCCTAATCCTAATAAAAGATAAAAAACAACAATAATGTAATAAAAGTTGTATAAATAATGCTATGTATTCAGGGGCGGCCCGTGCATTGGTTCTTATTGGGGTCATAACCCCAGGTGGCAATTTGACAGGCACCTTGACTATTTTGTACACTTTAGCATGAAGAGGAGACCCAGGCTGTTCATTACCATGGCAACCAGTGGCAACACTCTCACAGCTCACGATAGGAAAGGACTTGATGCTATTGAAGGTGGAAGAAGAGACTCCTGGGCCCCTCTTTACTGTAACCTGCTGTGCCACTGGACCACCAATGTACCTAGTATCCCCCCCTGCCTGGCCAAGGCTAAGAGGCATGGAGGGGGGAATAAACATATTTTGACGTGACTCCCAATTCTGCTATGAAGAGAGAATAAAGCTCCTTCAATCTACAATGTGGCAGTAAGATTTCTCATTGGATCAACCAGCTGTCTACCCAATATCAACTATTATAGAACTGCATACCCACCTTTGCCAAAAAATCAAGATAAAGGGCTAATTAGTCCTGGCATTGAACAAAATCCAGTTTGATCCTTATCCAGTTCATGTTCTCCAGCATTATATCCTTCAGAGCCTCTGACAACCAAGCAGCCAAGAGTTATTGGAAAGTGGGCAAAACAGACATGAATCCGAATTGATGTAGTGCCAACTCAGTTATATTAAAACAAATCTACTACAGAAATAGTAATGATTGTGAAAATGAATTTAAAATTACCAAACCCAAATGGATAGCCAAATCAGTGAAGGAATTGTACAGTTATTTGTCTGAGTAAAAATATTACCAGACACAATGACATTTTAAGTTTTTATTTGAAAGCATAGGGAAAAAAGTGAAAAGTGACATTTAGTAGAACAGTGAGTTTTGCCCCTAGCAAGATGAGTGTGGTGGTGGGATCAGTCTTATATAAATATATGTATGATGGACCTGTGCATTATAGTATAGGTGAGAGAAATAGAAGAAGTAGATCAATCAATGTGATTTTGAGACGTGTTTGCACTTGGCACCATATTAGGAATTCCTATATAAGGACAAATAGACAAACATATGGATATATGCTTTATGACTGTTTATTCTACATGGGTGGCTTATATTATGCTTTTACTTCCTTTACAACTCCAATAGCAGCAACATTAACTCAACTAAACTTGACAAAAAAAATGTGTTGAATAAATGGAAAACCTGTGTTTCAAACATAATACAACATCAACCAGTCACATGGAACCACAGATTGTCCACATTCTATTTCTCTTTCTTTGCTGGTACATCAGACAGTTAAGTATATATTTTGATTATGCTAAGGATTTCTGACAATAATTGATTTAAATATATTATTTAAAAATAGTTTCTTTTTTTGATTTATTTGTTCCTGCATATTTGTGTGTATATATGTGTGTATGTGCTTACACTCTCTTTCTCTCTTTCTCTATATATATATATATATATATATATATATAGAGAAAGAGAGTGTAAGCACATACTGTATGTATATGTATGTGTGTATATATATATCAATGTATGTATATGTATGTGTGTGTATATATATATATATATATATATATATATATATATATATATATATATACATACATATACATACACACACACACACTGAACAAAATTATAAATGCAACACTTATTTTTGCCCCCATTTTTCATGAGCTGAACTCAAAGATCTAAGACTTTTTCTATGTACACAAAAGGCCTATTTCTCTCAAATATTGTTCTCAAATCTGTCTAAATCTGTGTTAATGAGCACTTATCCTTTGCCAAGATAATGCACCCACCTCACATGTGTGGCATATCAAGATGCTAATAATATAGCATGATTATTGCAAAGGTGTTCCTTAGGCTGGCCACAATAAAAGGCCACTCTAAAATGTGCAGTTTTATCACACAGCACAATGCCACAGATGTTGCAAGTTTTGAGGGAGCGTGCAATTGGCATTCTGACTGCAGGAATGTCCACCAAAGCTGTTGCCCGTGCATTGCATGTTAATTTCTCTAACATAAGCAATCTCCAAAGGCATTTCAGAGAATTTGGCAGTACATCCAACCGACCTCACAACACCAGCCCAGGACCTCCACATCCAGCATCTTCACCTCCAAGATCGTCTGAGACCAGCCACCCAGACAATTGCTGCAACAATCGGTTTGCATAACCAAAGAATTTCTGCACAAAATGTCAGAAACCATCTCAGGGAAGCTCATCTGCATGCTCTTCGTACTCATTGGGGTCTCGACTTGACTGCAGTTCATCATCGTAACCGACTTGAGTGGACAAATGCTTACATTCAATGGCGTCTGGAACTTTGGAGAGGTGTTCTCTTCATGGATGAATGCCGGTTTTCACTATACAGGGCAGATGGAAGACAGCGTGTATGGAGTTGTGTGGGTGAGCGGTTTGCTGATGTCAATGTTATGGATTGAGTGGCTCATGGTGGCGGTGGGGTTATAGTATAGGCAGGCGTATGTTATTGGCAACAAACAGAGGTGCATTTTATTGATGTCATTTTGAATGCACAGAGACACCGTGATGAGATCCTAAAGCCTATTGTTGTGCCATTCATCCACGACCATCACCTCATGTTGCAGCATGATAATGCATGGCTCCTTGTTACAAGGAACTGTACACATTTTCTGGAAGCTGACAACATCCCAGTTCTTGCATGGTCAACATACTCACCGGGCATGTCACTCATTGAGCATGTTTAGGATGCTCTGGAGTGGCATATATAACAGCGTGTTCCAGGTCCTGCCAATATCCAGCAATTTCGCACAGCTATTGAAGAGGAGTGGACCAACATTCTACAGGCCACAATCAACAACCTGATCAACTCTATGTGAAGGAGATGTGTTGCACTGCGTGAGGCAAATGGTGGTCACACCGGACCCCACCCCCTCCCCCTCCAGTTCCCCCCGGACCCTTCCAATACAGTAAAATTGCACATTTTAGAAGGGCATTTTATTGTGTTCAGCCTAAGGCACACCTTTGCAAAAATAATGCTGTCTAAACAGCATCTTGATATGCCACACCTGTGAGGTGGATGGATTATCTCGGCAAAGGAGAAGTGCTCACTAACCCACATTTAGACAGATTTGTGAACAATATTTGAGAGAAATATGCATTTTGTGTACATAGAAAAAGTCTTAGATCTTTGAGTTCAGCTCATGAAAAGTGGGGGCAAAAACAAAAGTGTTGCGTTTATAATTTTGTCCAGTGTGTGTGTATGTATGTATATACACAGTATCTCACAAAAGTGATATATAGATATATACAGTATCTCACAAAAGTGAGTACACCCATCAAATTTTTGTAAATATTTGATTATATCTTTTCATGTGACAACATTGAAGAAATTATACAGCTACAATGTAAAGTAATAAGTCTACAGTCTGTATAACAGTGTAAATTTGCTGTCCCCAGAACACACAGCCATTAATATCTAAACCGTTGGCAACAAAAGTGAGTACACCCCTAAGTGGAAATTTCCAAAATGGGCCCAATTAGCCCCGGTGTCATGTGACTCGTTAGTGTCACAAGGTCTCAGGTGTGAATGGGGAGTAGGTGTGTTAAATTTAGTGTTATTGCTCTCACACTCTCTCATACTGGTCACTGGAAGTGCAACATGGCACCTCATGGCAAAGAACTCTCTGAGGTTTGGAAAAAAAGAATTGTTGCTCTACATAAAGATGGCCTAGGCTATAGGAAGATTGCCAAGACCCTGAAACTGAGCTGCAGCACAGTTGGCAAGACCATACAGCGGTTTCACCGGACAGGTTTTACTAGAACAGGCCTCGCTATGGTCGACCAAAGAAATTGAGTGCCTATGCTCAGTGTCATATCCAGAGGTTGTCTTTGGGAAATAGACATATGAGTGCTGCCAGCATTGCTACAGAGGTTAAAGGGTGGGGGTCAACCTGTCAGTGCTGAGAGCATACGCCGCACACTGCATCAAATTGGTCTGCATGGCTGTCATCCCTGAAGGAAGCCTCTTCTTAAGATGATGCACAAGAAAGCCCGCAATCAGTTTGCTGAAGACAAGCAGACTAAGGACATGGATTACTGATGAGACCAAGATAAACATATTTGGTTCAGATGGTGTCAAGCTTGTGTGGCGGCAACAAGGTGAGGAGTATACAGACAAGTGTGTCTTGCCTACAGTCAAGCATGGTGGTGGGAGTGTCATGATCTGGATCTGCATGAGTGTTGCCGGCACTGGGGAGCTACAGTTCATTGAGGGAACCATGAATGCCAACATGTACTGTGACATACTGAAGCAGAGCATGATTCCCTACCTTCAGAGATTGGGCCGCAGGGCAGTATTCCAACATGATAACGACCCCACACACAACTCCAAGAGGACCACTGCCTTGCTAAAGAAGCAGAAGGTAAAGGTGATGGGCTGGCCAAACATGTCTCCAGACCTAAACCCTATTGAGCATCTGTGGGGCATCCTCAAACAGAAGGTGGGTGAGCGCAAGGTCTCTAACATCCACCAGCTCCCTGATGTTGTCATGGAGAAGTGGAAGAGGACTCCAGTGGCAACCTGTAAAGCGCTGGTGAACTCCATGCCCATGAGGGTTAAGGCAGTGCTGGAAAATAATAGTGGCCACACAAAATATTGACACTTTGGGCCCAATTTGGACATTTCCACTTAGGTGTGTACACACTTTTGTTGCCAATGGTTTAGACATGAATGGCTGTGTGTTGAGTTATTGTGAGGGGACAGCAAATTTACACGGTTATACAGGCTGTACACTTACTACTTTACATTGTAGCACAGTGTAATTTCTTCAATATTGTCACATGAAAAGATATAATAAAATATCTACAAAAATGTGAGGGGTATGTATTCATACTTACCGTAATTTTCATTTCCTTTTCAACGGCCATAGCAGCACAACAATAGAAAGATCCTCTCCAAATTAAACAGGAACCTAATTAAAAGGAAAGAACCTTTGGGCTGCCATGTCCTATGAACACAAATAGAAAATTACTGTAATTGTGATTTTTTTTTTCTGGCCATATCCATGACAACACAACAATGGGTAATACCCAGGCAATAATTAAGGGAGAGAAAGAGTAGGACAACACCAAAATATATGCCCATAAATGTGTATTAGAAGCAAACGTGCAAGAATCCAAATTAACACACCTTATCAAATATTAGCTACAAGCAAAACACTTTTTACCAAAGTCATGAATGTATTAATCGAATTCCAAGCAACAGCTTTGCAAGTAATTTCTGAAGGCCCAAGAGGCACAGAGATATCTGGTAAAGTGAGCTTTAAGTCTGTTAGTAACTGAAACTTAAGCTACCTGGTATGCTTGAATGATAGCTGCAACTATTTATCTGCTGATAGTTGTATGCTGATGTTCTGCTGTGATGGTCTCAGTACAGGAAGAATTATATCACCATTCAAGTAAAAAGTAGGGGTTATTTTAGGCCTGAATCCTGAAACAGTTCTCAAAATAACAATGGAAAATCATGAAATGTTTTTCCCCGGGAAGGAACCTTTAGCTCAGAAACTCCTCTTCCTAATGCCAAAGCCACTAAAAGGACAGTTTTATTGGTAATGAAGTGTGGAGAGATGGATTCCACCGGCTCAAAAGGAGGAGCCTGTATAGCCTTTTACACAAGAGTAAGATCCCATGGTAGCGACACTTGTTAAATAGGAAGATGAAGCTTTAGAACTACCATCAGTAATCTGGATATGTCCTGATCAAAGGCTCATTTGTGGTTGGTTAAATCAGATAAGGCTGACACTTGAACTTTAAGAGTATTATAACTGAGATCTGTATCAAGAGTATTATAACTGAGACCTTCATTGTTCTTACTGTAAACTTTGACAAGATCTCCTTTCTTACTCTCTAAATGCGTGATCTCGGGTCCAATGTATGAATAGATTTCCAGACAATGGTTTGTGTTAGCCCCAAATATATTTGTATATATTTATGATACTATCATTTCCCCTCTGAAGCCCCTTTTCCCAAAATAAACAGACTAAATTTGTTAACCTTTCTTCATAACTAAAATGTTCCATTCCTTTTATTAATTTTATAGTGCCATAATATCCTTCTAGGAAGCACTGGCAATCCCCCACATGATTAAAAATAAATTCAAAACACATGAAGCACTTAATCTTCTCTTTTACATAATTTACAAAAAGTGCAGGAGTGAATAGAAATTGGCACTTTTATTTACCCTATTTATACCCTCCCTATTTGCTTGGTGTCAACCAGATAGCAAGCCCTGTGACTTCCTTGTAGTTTTGCTCAGAGAATCTAAACACAAGAGGTAGGCAACTGCCCAAAGCAATTTGTGCAAATTCGGTCAGGCTGACGAAATGACAACCAGAATTGGCTTTTGTAAATATGAGAATTGCTATTCCAGTCAGAATTCCTCCATCTATACAACATCCAGTGTTTAATGAATAACCCTGTCATTGTTTTTAAAAAATGAGAATGACTCCCAACCATAATGACTGTATGAGCATCCTCAGGATGGAATGTAGTTGGACCGTGAATTTAAATTCATAAGTTAGGACTGTTATAATTAATTATTACATGAATCCCAGTTAGAAGGCACTGATCTGCATAATAACACTAACTTTTTTCAGCTGTAAGATTATAGAGCCTGGAGCTCAGGAAGCTGGGCAAAAGGCCAGAGGACACTAGTTTTAATTCAAGACACATGCAAAAATCCTGCAGGGAGGAAAATTGGATTTTACATTCCCTGTTGCCATAATATTACCAGTAAGATATATTTTTATGACTAATTTGTTGCATTAGAGCTAGGCAAAAGGCCACGATTTGAAACACCTTACAAATAATTTTCATTTTTAAACCGTTAGCTTTTCCTATTTTTTATTTGCCATTAGAAAATCGTAGCAAAAGTAAAAAACAAAACAAAAAAAACTACAGTAAGTTGCTGATAAATTTCATGCCAGCATCATCAGTTTTGAAAGTATGTGGCATTTAGAGACACTTTGTTTTACAATAAACAGTAATCTAGTCTAGTTCAGTGTTGTGTAAAATGTTAAATTCTTAAAAAAAAAAAATAGCTGGTGGGATACATTTCTGAATGGCATTGCTTGGATCCAGTATGTAAAATATGTTGTCAAAAATATTGATAGAGTTGACCAGTATAAGAGGTTTAAAAGATAATGAATTGTTTTAATGTTTATTGCTGCAGACAGGGTAACGTGTAATTCTTTTAACTATATTGGTAAAATAATAGGTTAGTTGGCAATAAAAGAAAGTTTCTCCATTTAAACGAAAATTTCTTGCTAGGGAAAAACCCACGGAGAATACTTTTTTATTCCATACAGTGCTTGAAAAAGGATGTGCAGAGACAGTGTGGCTATATAAGTATAACTCAGTGCTCGCTTTGTAAAGAAGATAATCTGTATCTGTAGTCAATATTTCAATGAGCCTATATGCTAAAATCTGTTTTTACTGAGCTTCTCATAAACATCTATCGCTGACTTCCACAACAGGAATATACAATGAAATAGTGGAGCTCTGAAGTAGTATAGTAATATATAGGTTATAATGTCAGGGAAAATAAACAAAACAAAATGTATATGTAAAATGTTTTGTTGTTTTTTTATGTTGTTGTCGTTTTTACAATGACACAGTGAAATGTCAATACATGGTAAAAAAAATACAGTACAGTATAAGTGAAATTGCATAATTTTCAGATTAGATTAAATCGTACAAAGACACAAACACACTTAGCTCTTTCAAAATTAAAGTCACAGAATGAAGGCATTGTTAGGTTGAAGAAATAAAAAGGAAGATGTACTAATCTCCCACCGTAAGGCTCTTAAAGTGAAAGAGTTGTTGATTCTGATGGATGCCATCGGTATATAACATAAAAAGGTGTTACAAATGAAAATTAAGTTGTTTTGGTGCCGGGAGGCCCCTGGAGGGAGTGCCACCGGGCATGGATGCCACTGATTGATTGAGAAGGTCAGCTGATACTCTCAGCAAATCACTGACTCTCCATTCACTAAACTGGCTTGTAAAGAAAACAAACCTTTTGCAAATCAGGTGGCAAAATTCAGAAGCCATAAGAGGCCAGAGAAGGAGTGGAGACCAGGGGCTTCCTGGAACCAGATCAACTAAATTTAGATGAAGTTGTTTTTGTGTCTGGAGTGTTCCTTTCAAAATTAATTTATCAATGAGGATCTGTTATTTTCCAAACAAAACAAGAAATGTGTAAGAGATATAGTGTAGTAATGTTCAGACCGTACAGAAAAATGTAACTGGTACTTTCATAGTCTGTTTTAAACAGTATATTATTTTCTTTCCTTTATATGCTTTTTTCTCTTTTTTTTTTCTTGCCTCAGAAAAAGATTTTTTTTTGTAAAAAAAATAAAAAATCTCATACAGTGCAGTACAGTACTTTTTTTATTCTTTTTTTTTATTCTTTATTTTTTTCTGTGCACAAGATATTACAGAGGTTCGCGATGCCACGACAGCATAAGCAAACGGCGATAACAATGTAGAGCATATACATGGCATGAGAAAGTGGCACAGTTTTTAGGTATATTAATACCCGAGCTAGACATGTTTGTCTACTATAGAAGTCACAGGAGTATAAATAGATGCAGGCATAAAAGAAGTAATAACAAAGACCTCGCTTAGTATGTGTTAGCACGGTAACAAGATTAAAAGGCAAGATTGAAATTATGGAGGAATATACATAGCATGTTCATTTTGTTTAGTTATATTAGCTAAGTTGGTGAGCTCAGTATGAACAGTGAATAACAAAAAGGAAATCATAGTTAAGGTAGGTTAGGTGAAGATTAATGAGCATACATCTTTCTTGGCTGCCTGAGCTTTGAGAGAGTGGTTGCAAGTTATGTTATGCTTGGACTAGAACATAAGTGGCTCTAATAAACACCGAAGCAGCCCTAGCATTTAAGATTAGACTGTTGAATACCCACCCCTAGTGAGTCCTGTGTCAGCCAGACGAGGGTCGGTGCTTGCCTGTCAGGGGACCAGCCTTTCTGCAGCGAGGGTAATGTTCTTGGTGCGGGAAGCTCGGTGGCTGCTGTACTGCATATGATCCCTTTGTGAGCAGGTCGGTCTGGTGCTTATTTCGGACTGGAGAGAGGTCCCAGGAATTATAACTGCTATGGGTGTTCAGTCCGTGTGTTGCGGCCCCCTCGTGGTGGGCAGATTGGTGTTGCAGGGAGGCCAATATACCATGACAGCTCCTCATTAGCTCGGCTCCTGGTGTCTTATTTCCCTCTCCGCCGGTTCCCATTCGGCGGTCTGTTTGTGTGGCTGTAGGAGAGGTTAGTGCGCCCGTCTGTTGTTAGGGTCACCTGCCGCGTGGTATCCGCCATTTTAAAAGGCGGCCTGTGCGCTTGGCCTTCTCTGTCTCCGCTCCGAGCGCCGGCATTGTGGTGTTCCGATGGGTCACGGGGTGGGGACCGGGATCACCCCCACTGGCCCATGGGGGGGGGGAGGGGCACGGGGCCGGATCCGCCCAGCCCCGGGCTTCTGCCTTACCTCTGGTGGGCAGGATAGCTAGGCAGCAGCCGTCCACTTCGCTCACCGCCCGAGCGGTCCTAATTGTGCGACAGGGACCGCCCCTCCGAGGGACTAAAACTTCTCAGCAAGCCTCTCCTTGGAGACCAGTGTGGCCTCACATGCCGGGGTTCAGCAGCCAGTTGTCAGGTAAGCTTTAAGCCGTTGTTTTATGGCTAAAACTGGAGATTCTTACAGGAGCTACTCCATTTTGCGTCCTTTCAGCCTGGCAGTCCGGCCCTGCCCCCTCTAATTCTTTGTTTTTGTGGATAAAGCATGGTGGTTACATTATCACGTTAGCATAAATTGAACAAAAAACAGTAGTCTGAGTAACAATTATAACATGTTTACGGGAGCTATCCAATTTTTAAATGTTTGATAGCCTTTTTCGCCCTCTCTCGCTCGTTCCAGGGGGGGATCGGTGTGGTGGCGGGGGCGCCTGTTTATTGCGGTGGGTGCCCGTTTGCTCATTGGTAAGAGGTAGTGCTCGGCATTAATAAAGGGCATATCTGGGGGGTGGGGGAGTAAGGTGCTGAAAGGCACTCGCTTAACACTGTAAGTGCCCGTATGGTTTAATGGGTATATATTGATGTGCCTTTTGGCAAAGGGCATGCCTGGGTGGTTGATTATCTGGCTTGGGTCCTTCTGGACCTGGGCGGAGCTTACACTTAATACCATAGCCTTGTAATGTGGCCTAGCTCGCTAGCCGAGTGTGTGAGTAGCTATCGAGATTAAAACTGGTCTTCACACTCTTAGTATGTGGGGGGCGGAGGGGAATTAACGTGTCTGGGTAATTTGAACAGTAGCTGGCAGAGCCAGTGGTGGGAGGTTATATAACAATTAAAATTTTTGGGAACTATTAGTGCACCTGTTGTTGTAACAGGTAAAAGTACATGGAACCTGCGCATCTGTGCCCGGATCAGGTAGGTAGGGCAGCCCTTTGCGGAATCTCTCCTCTGGGCACGAAGGGGGTAATATCTGCAACAGTCCAGGATGGTTGGGCTATTTCTTGAGTCGTCTGCGACTGTACGCCTAGAGATCGAAGGAAGGTCGGTATTTCAGACGCTTGTGTTAGCTTGTGTATCATGCCAGCCTTGTCCATTTGCAGGCGGCAAGGTCCCCACTTGTATAGGATGGCTTGTTCCCGTAGAAGTTGCGTGACCTTGCAAAAAGATTTCCTCCATTGTATGGTGTGTCTGGAATAGTCTCTCTAAAAGGCTAGTTGCGCTTCTTCGAACTGCACTGTGGGAGAGCCTCTTGTGGCCCCCATTAGTATTCCCCGGTCTGAGTCTCTCACAAATCTTATCAGTACATCACAGGCTCCTACATGCGGCATGGAAGGTGCCCTGGAGAGTCTGAAGCAGGAATCTATGGTTACTTGCTTAGCTTGCTCAGCAGCGTGGCTATGAGCCTGCGGCAGCCGCAGTAATGAGGCAGTTCGGTGCCATAAATTGTCTCCGGTACTCCCCGGACTCTTAGATTCCGTGCCTTGTGCCTGTCTTCAATGTCGGCTAGTTGGGCTTGTTGGTCGGCATATTGCTTGAGCAGAGAGTTTAATGCAGCATCCGTGGCGTTTTGTGCTAATGTAGTGCCCCTTATGCCTTCCTCCGCCGTCGCCATCCTGTTGGTGATTGTAGCAACGTCTTCCCTCACAAGCGCCATGTCCGCTTGGAACATGGTCTTTATTTCCTTCACCAGGGCTTTTATATCAGCTTTGGTGGAGGGTGCTGAGTCCCCCTGATCCTGGAGTCCCTGGGGTGGCCGTCGCGCTCTGTTCAGGGTGGAGGGCTCTGTGTAGCTGCTATCCTCATCCGAGGATTGAGAGGCATAGGCCTCGGGCGCCATCTTGGGAGGTACCTGCTGCGAGGCTGCGCGGAGAAAAGCCACGATATCTCCGGATCCCGCGCTCGGATCTGCCCATTGTTTCTTGCTCTTTTTCCCCATGTTGTGGGGAGCCCGTGTGCCATCTATAGCGCTCAGTGAGTTGGTTTATTTCAACTCCGGGTGGCCGGTTTCGATCCAGCTCACGGAGCTGCTGTGATGTGTGACTATCCCGCTCGGGTGCTGGCTCCGCCCCCTACAGTACTTATCTTTATGTAATGCATGATCAGCAAACTTCACCCAATCACAATCCCACTGGAGATAACAACAAATAAATATAATGCACACCAACTTCTGTGTGATTTACGTGCTAGTTTCTTTCCCAGTTCACAGATTTCTACATCTCCGTTAACAAGTATATCTCAAAGGATGCAGTCATCTATTTTAAAATGAGTGAAGTTATAGAAGTGATGTGATCAGCATCAATGGGTCCAGTCAGCCAGTAATATGTAATCATGGATTTTGCATAGTGTGACAAAGAAATTGGATGCTTATCACAGCACTGGAGTCTTAGTCTCACTGAAGCATTGCAAAAAAATAGATGATGTATGAGGCTGTGTATAGACGGTGTATGTAAGCAATTTGCTGCTGCAGTGTTGACGTATATATGCATTAGTAGTAAAGGAAGGTTTACTTAGGATTATTGCATACAGCCCTCATGTAGCTTAAGGAAATCACTCATAGATAATAAATAGTGATGTACCGAACGGTTCGCTGGCGAATAGTTCCTGGCGAACATAGCGTGTTCGCGTTCGCCAAGGCAGGCGAACATATGCGCGGTTCGATCCGCCCCCTATTCGTCATCATTGAGTAAACTTTGACCCGGTGCCTCACAGTCAGCAGACACATTCCAGCCAATCAGCAGCAGACCCTCCCTTCCAGACCCTCCCACCTTCTGTACAGCATCCATTTTAGATTCATTCTGAAGCTGCATTCTTAGTGAGAGGAGGGGAAGTGTAGCTGCTGCTGATTTGATAGGGAAATGGATAGCTAGGCTAGTGTATTCAGTGTCCACTACAGTCCTGAAGGACTCATCTGATCTCTGCTGTAAGGACAGCACCCCAAAAAGCCCTTTTTAGGGCTAGAACATCAGTCTGCTTTTTTTCCTGTGTAATCTAATCTTTTTTTACTGTAATAGATTGAATAGCAGTTAGTTGTCTGCAAGCATCTGTGTGTCAGGCCTACAGCGTGTACTCTGCCAACCTCTGCCAGTGCACAGTGCCACTCATATCTGGTGTCACAATAGCATGCATTTAAAAACCCCAAAACTTTTTTCACTGTTATAGATTGAATAGCAGTTAGTTGTCTTCAAGCGGGTGTATCAGGCCTACAGCGTCTACTCTGCCAACCTCTGCCACTGCACAGTGCCACTCATATCTGGTCTCACAATAGCGTGCATTTAAAACCAAAAAATGTTTTTACACTGTTATAGATTGAATAGCAGTTAGTTGTCTTCAAGCGTGTGTGTCAGGCCTACAGCGTGTACTCTGCCAGCCATTGCACAGTGCCACTCATATCTGGTCTCACAGTAGCTTGCACGCATAGTACCACTAATTCCCCAAAAAATGAAAGGCAGAGGCAGGCCACCCTGCAGGGGCCGTCGTGGTCATGGTGCTGTGATTCCCTTTTGCCCTAGAATAATGCCCAATTTTCAGAGGCCACGTACCCTGAACTTGAAGAGTTCTGAGGACATAGTTTACTGGCTAACACAGGACACCCAATCTTCTACAGCTTCTGCTCGGAACCTTGACGCACCATCCTCCTCCAGCTTAGCTTCGGGCACCTCTCAAGATACCACTCACCCACCTGCCACCACCACTAGCACCACAGCCGCTTCACTTTATCGGTCAGAGGAGTTATTTACACATCCGTTTGAAGAAATGAGTGATGCACAACCATTATTGCCAGAGGATGTAGATTACAGGGATGAATGCTGCTGCTAGATTGATTTTCCTCTCTAGTCGTTTCTCTCACACCTCACCCCTCTGCCAGTCCTTACATTGGCTTCCTGTATGCTATAGGAGTCAATTCAAGGTACTAACTCACACCTATAAAGCACTGAACAACTCTAGCCCCTCGTATATCTCCTCACAGATCCATAGGTATGTCCCTTCTCGGTCTCTCCGTTCTGCCCGTGACCACCTCCTGTCCGTTGTCCACACTCGTACGGCCAACTCGCGCTTGCAGGACTTCTCGCGGGCGGCTCCCTTCCTATGGAATAGCCTGCCTACCGCCATCAGACTCTCCCCTAGTCTTGCATCTTTTAAGAAGTGCCTTAAAACCCATCTCTTTAGGAAAGCTTATGGCCTCCAAGACTAACCCTTACCTCACATACCTGTCTCTTGCCCTCTCCTAAAGGGCAGCCCACCTTATTTGAGTGTAAATTCCTGTCCTAATGTGTTTTACACCCCACCTCCTATAGAATGTAAGCTCGTTTGAGCAGGGTCCTCTTCAACCTATTGTTCCTGTAAGTTTATTTGTAATTGTCCTATTTATAGTTAAATCCCCCTCTCATAATATTGTAAAGCGCTACGGAATCTGTTGGCGCTATATAAATGGCAATAATAAATAAATAAATAAATGTGTCTCAGTCAGGCAGCATTACACACATGGACGTACGGTGTGATGATGATGTTGTACCTGCTGCTGCTTCCTTTGCTGAGTTGTCAGATACAAGTGAAGCGGTTGATGATGACGATGCATCCATGGATGTTACGTGGGTGTCCGCTCGGCAAGAAGAAGAACAGGACGAAAGTTCAGATGGGGAGACAGAGAGGAGGAGGAGGAGACGAGTTGGAAGCAGGGGGAGGTCGTCGCAAGGAGCTAGGGGCACAGTCAGACAGCATGCATCGGCACCCGGGGTCAGCCCGACAGCACGCCAATCAATGCATGCTGTGTCCACCACCAGAATGCCGTCATTGCAGAGCTCAGCAGTGTGGATTTTTTTTTGTGTGTCTGCCTCTGACAACAGTGATGCCATTTGCAACCTGTGCCAAAAGAAACTGAGTCGTGGGAAGTCCAACACCCACCTAGGTACAACTGCTTTGCGTAAGCACATGATCGCACATCACAAACGCTTATGGGATCAACACATGAGTACAAGCAGCACACAATCTCAAAGCCGCCATCCTCCTCCTGGTCCAGCATCTTCAGCCACATCAACCAATGATGTCCTCCTTGCCCCCTCTCAACCATCCACCACTCCGTCTCTCGCCTTGAGCAGTTCCCGCTCATCTGCCCACAGTCAGGTGTCTGTCAAGGACATGTTTGAGCGTAAGAAGCCAATGTCAGAAAGTCACCCCGTTGCCCGGCATCTGACAGCTGGCTTGTCTGAACCATTAGCCCACCAGCTTTTACCATACAAGCTGGTGGAGTCTGAGGCGTTCAAAAATTTTTTAGCTATTGGGACACCGCAAGGGAAGGTACCCGGACGAAATTTCTTTTCACAAAAGGCAATCCCCCACCTGTACTCGATTGTGCAAAAGGAAGTAATGGCATGTTTGACACACAATGTTGGGGCAAGGGTGCATCTGACCACTGATACCTGGTCTGCAAAGCATGGTCAGGGCAGGTATATCACCAACACTGCGCATTGGGTAAACCTGCTGACGGCTGCCAAGCATGGAATGCGTGGCTCTGCAGAGGAGTTGGTGACACCGCCACGACTTGCAGGCAGGCCTGCTGCCACCTCCTCTACTCCTACTCCATCCTCTTCCATAACCTCCTCGGCTGAGTCCTCTTCTGCTGCTGCGTCTTGCTCCACATCAACGGCACCCCCCCCCCCAGCTCCCCAGGTACTATTCCACATCCCGGATACGGCAGTGTCACGCCATCTTGGTTTTGACTTGCTTGAAAGCAGAGAGAGTCACACCGGACAAGCACTCCTGTCCGCCCTGAACGCACAGGTGGAAAAGTGGCTGACTCCGCAGCAATTGGAGATCGGCAAAGTAGTTTGTGACAACGGAACAAATTTGTTGGCGGCATTGAAGTTGGGCATGTTGACACATGTGCCGTGCATGGCACATGTGTGTAATCTGATCGTACAACGCTTTGTGCATAAGTACACAGGCTTACAGGACGTCCTGAAGCAGGCCAGGAAGGTGTGTGGCCATTTCAGGCGTTCCTACATGGCCATGGCGCACTTTGCAGATATCCAGCGGCAAAACAACATGCCATTGAGGCGCTTGACTTGCGACAGCCCGACACGTTGGAATTCAACACTCCTAATGTTCGACCGCCTGCTCCAACAAGAAAAAGCCGTTAATGAATATTTGTATGACCGGGGTGCTAGGACAGCCTCTGGAGAGCTGGGATTTTTTTTTGCCATGTTACTGGACGCTCATGCGCAATGCCTGTAGGCTTATGCGTCCTTTTGAGGAGGTGAATAACCTAGTCAGTCGCACCGAAGGCACCATCAGCGACATCATACCATTTGTTTTCTTCCTGGAGCGTGCCCTGCGAAGAGTGCTGGATCAGGCCGTAGATGAGTGTGAAGAGGAAGAGTTGTGGTCACCATCACCACCAGAAACAGCCTTATCAGCATCGCTTGCTGGACCTGCGGCAATGCTGGAAGAGGATTGTGAGGATGAGGAGTCAGAGGAGGAATGTGGCTGTGGCATCCAAATGAGTAGCTCGGCATCCAACCTTGTGCAAATGGGGTATTTCATGCTGTCGTGCCTGTTGAGGGACCCTCGTACAAAAAGGCTGAAGGAGAACGACCTGTACTGGGTGTCCACACTACTAGACCCCCGATATAAGCAGAAAGTTGCTGAAATGTTACCAAATTACAACAAGTAGGAAAGGATGCAGCATTTGCAAAATGTATAAGGGTGATGTCACAGCACAGCGGGAATCTAACAGGGGAAGAGTAATCCTCCTCCTCCCATGACCACGCCGGCAAAGACAGGACGCTTTACAGACGTGTTGTTGATGGAGGACATGCGGAGCTTTTCAAGTCCTACGCATCGCCACAGCCCTTCGGGATCCACCCTCAGAGAACGACTCGACCGACAGGTAGCAGACTACCTCGCCTTAATTGCAGATATCGACACTCTGAGGAGCGATGAACCCCTTCACTACTGGGTGTGCAGGCTTGACCTGTGGCCTGAGTTATCCAAATTTGCAATAGAACTTCTGGCCTGCCCCTCTTCAAGTGTCCTGTCAGAAAGGACCTTCAGTGCAGCAGGAGGTATTGTCACTGAGAAGAGAAGTCGCCTAGGTCAAAAAAGTCTAGATTACCCCACCTTTATTAAGATGAATGAGGGATGGATCCCGAAGGGACTGACAGTGGGTGATACATTAGACTAAAAAAGGCCTGATGAGATGAGCTGCCTTGGGCTAAAAATGGCCCACACGCTGCTGTATTTTAGCTCTGAATGCCGGTTGACTTGTGTGACTTATCCGCCACCAACTAGGGTTCAAGACGCAATGTTTTAGGGCACTTTCTGCCTGGGAAACAAACATCAATTTTTCTGGCTGCTGCTACAGCAGCGGCTGCAACAATACCTAATGATTCAGGCATGTGTACATGCCTAATTTTTCGGGCCTCACTGCTGCACTGTGGCTTCAAAAACCAAACCAAAAAAAGGCACGTAACAGGGATTAAACTGATAGGAATAGTACTACTTAACACACCTCTCCTATCTGGTGGCACATTAGATTGCATGCGCAGTGCCCCAAATTTGAAGTAGGAGGACCGACCAAGCATTTTTTTCCCATCTCCCGGTTCCTAAAATCGATGCCATGTACACGTCACCTGATAGGGCGGCAGCTCGTTATTCTCTTGGGCGCCAGCTCGTTATTCTCTTTTTCACTTCACTAGGGACACTTTACTGCACTATGGGCACTTAGACCCACTCTTTGTCTTGCACACTGTTATTCCTAGCCAGCATCTGTGATGGGAAATCAGGCAGTCATCTAAACGTTTAGATTGAGCTTTAGCTTAGAACACCCTTGAAGGTGTTTAAGGAGATTAGGGCTAGTTTAGAGGATTCTTCTTGGACCTCTCTGAGTCTTTATAGCCCTTCTACCTATCCAGCATTTCTGGAAACTAGCTAAGAGAAATGGTGGCTGTGTGTCTGTGATACATTTAACTTTATATCACCTTATTGACACTTTTTATGACAGCATCACTCCAGTCTCCATACTCTCTGCCTATACCCATCTATTTAGAGGGAATTTCCTTGCCCCTGGCAATATTATATAATAGGTAATAGTATTACCATTATTACACAATTAGCCACTTTAGGGGAATGAGTATAGTATCCCTTTGTTATTTATAAATGATACAATAAAGACTTGTTTCCATTACTCAATTTACTTTAACAAAGGGTACTAACCACGGTATTAGGAAGCATTACTCTGCTTTCCCTTTCTCCCTCTATTATACACCTATGTTCACTAGGATTTGTAGGTATCACTTTATTATAGTTGTCTAACCTTTTCCTATGCCAGTTTTAGATCTCCTTCTTGGGAGATTTTTTTCTTTTTTCAGTTTATTAGCATACCTGGGTACAAGCCCTCGGTGGGGCTGGCACCACCACCTGACCACATTTCCTCGTTTCTTCCAGTCATACCGCTTTTTCCATCTTTGAAGGGGTTTGGCGAAACAAGGAAATAGTCCTCTACTCGTAACAGGGATTAAACTGATAAGAATAGTACTACTGAACACACCTTCTAATAACGCAGAGAGAGGCAACGCAGAGAGAGGGGTCTGAAGAATAGGAGTCAGAGGAGGAAGGTGGCTTTGAGGAGGTGGAAGACCAAACACAGGAGGCGTCCCAGGGGGCTTCTTGTCACCTTTCGGGGACCCTTGGTGTTGTACGTGGCTGGGTGGAGGAAGAGACCTTCAATGACATCAGTGAGGACAAGGGACGGGACATGGCTAGCTTGGTATCCAACCTTGTGCAAATGGGGAGTTTGCGGTAGTTTGCGGTGCGTTAAACGGGGAGTTTGGTCTGTCATTGTGAAGTGGGCGTAACCCTTACACTACCTGATCGATACAACATCATACAGTAGGTCCCCCCATCATTAATTTTATGGCCCCCACCCACCGCTCACGGGTGGGGGCGGGCGGGAGGACAGTAGGTCCCCCCATTGTGATTTATGGCCCCCACCCACCGCGCAGGGGTGGGGGCCGGGGGGGAGGACAGTAGGCCCCCCCCTTATCCTTATTCACTGAATATTCCCCTGTATAACAATGTTTGGCATTTAGTGAATATTCCCTATTCTGCTCTGTGTCAGTGTGTATCAGGGTCTCTGAGGACAGGTGTCAATCCATATCTGCCAAGTGACCCTATGTAGGAGGAACAGTCCCTATTCTGCTCTGTGTCAGTGTGTATCAGGGTCCCTGAGGACAGGTGTCAATCCATATCTGCCAAGTGACCCTATGTAGGGGGAACAGTCCCTATTCTGCTCTGTGTCAGTGTGTATCAGGGTCTCTGAGGACAAGTGTCAATACATATCTGCCAAGTGACCCTATGTAGGGGGAACAGTCCCTATTCTGCTCTGTGTCAGTGTGTATCAGGGTCTCTGAGGACAGGTGTCAATCCATATGTCAAGGTGTCAATATGTCATATGTCAGGTGTCAATCCATATCCATTGTGATTTAGGAATGTTAGGTCATTTATGCCCTTTATGGATTAAAACCCAGACTCTGCATCAACTGTGTAATTTTCCATGGGAGTTTTGCCATGGATCCCCCTCCGGCATGCCACAGTCCAGGTGTTAGTCCCCTTGAAAGAACTTTTCCATCACTATTGCCTGCCCATTGACGTCTATGGCGGTTTGCCCGGTTCGCCAACATTTGTGGAAGTTTGCGAACCGAAAATGTTATGTTCGCGACATCACTAATAATTAACCAAAATAAACATATGCTGCACTGTCTCACAGTTTTAAATCAAGGCCTTAACTGAATATGTGTGGATACGCTTTTCAAATGATTTAATATTTTTAAATAAACTTTTAAAATGTTTTTTTTCACAAAATATAAAAATATTAAAATAGATACCATACACAAAAAACATCAAACTATGAAAAGTATTATAATATTAACATATTAAAATATCGATCTAAATATTAAATCATTTTAAAAGTGTATTCAAAATATTAAATCATTTGAGAAGCTTATTTAAAAATATTCAATCGAGGCCCAAGTCCTCTGGTCTCTTGTAGTTTATGTATGCAGCTTTCCATCTTACTATAGAAATAGCGGACATACCCCCCTCGAAGGTCTCCTTTGGGGTACCACAAAACAAATACCAAAATCAGAGTTCCAATTTCATATATGAGAAGAGAGATATCACTATTAATAAGACAGGTAACTGGGTTTTTATAACAGTAGTTCAATTTTTCCATATAAGGTGGAAACTTCTGTATCAAATCAAGGTTACTCTGTATCCACCTTAAAAATTATTGAAAGAAAGAAACATAGTGTTTCTACTGTTAATTTGTTAATTTTAACTGTTAACTGTTAATTTATTAAAACCCACCTTCTCCCTTATTAGAACTCTTGTAAGAGATGAATGTGGTGCTTGTTTCCAAGGACCACCAATAGGACACAAGTTACAGTTCAGTGAACAGTTCAATCAAGAGGTTACCACTCCGCTAGTGTAGTGATGCCGATCGCTCTGTGTACTCGAGCCAGGTTAAGTCACTCACTGCCTGCAAAAACGCCAACACCTCGTCCCGCTGAAAAGCAGTTCCCTGCGTCTGAAACCAAAATTTCAAATACCTCTCAGGCACTATCAACGCATTTCGCCTATGTAAACTGGGCTTTCTCAAGATAAATCTACCACCATCCTCTTCCATCAGTTCTGCTTCATCTCCTGCCTCCTTGTGCATCTACAAGAGTACATTGTTGGGTCTATGGAGGATCCAGTAGTCTTGCAAGCGTCTCTTTTGACTTGCTTGAAATTTCAGTGAAATTCCAGCCCAGTCAACCCAGTTTTTCATAAAGATTTGATTACATGGGGATGACAGAGATGATTTACGTGTAAGCAAAGACCAGGCCCATACATTCATTGTCCATTTATGTACCCTTAGCTTTGTCTGATTCATATATACATTGTAAAATCTAGCGTACTTCAGGTACATTTTATTTAGGACTACATGTAAAGCTCATGCAAGGACAAACTTGTGTGTAGCGGAAAAATATTTTTCTGCCAAACCATGTTTTCCAAAATCATTCAGTTGATGGTTTGGCTTATCTAAATATAATTAATGGAAAATATTCAGGAAATGATTCAGATGAACTATCAGTGTATTTCATGTTATATAAAACCAGGAGGCTGCACTCACCTGAACATGCATAAGACATGCTTGGGTCAATGTATACAATACACATGATCTAGCACTGGATCATGTGTATACTATAAATGTTATATATATATATATATATATATATATATATATATATATTTCCTGACCAATTCTACATGGCAGCATTTACTCTTGGGTAGCTCCTCCCCTCACAGCAGAAAGGACAGGAAACAGAACTCTGAAACTGGTATATATAGATCCTCCCCCTACCCATCAGGCAGTCTTTTTTCCTGTCCTTCACAAGCAGTTTGGAAGGAGTCTGCTTCTGCAGGCCAAGGTTTTCTTTTATGCTCACCAGGCTATATTTTTGTAGCCATGCCAGGGTTCAGCCTCTAAGCC
Source organism: Pelobates fuscus (assembly GCF_036172605.1). Lineage (NCBI taxonomy): Eukaryota > Metazoa > Chordata > Amphibia > Anura > Pelobatidae > Pelobates > Pelobates fuscus. Next base: position 51,244,815 of record NC_086327.1, on the reverse strand, counting down.
CTGAAGACCCAGCAATACGCACTAAGATGAAAAGCTGCTACCCTGGGTACCCCCTTTAGTGACCGGGGGTTGGACCCAAACTCTCCCTGAAGGGGATGAAAATGGTCCACTGCATGCCAGGGTTCAGCCTCTTATCCCTGAAGACCCAGCAACAGGCCAGCTTGGGTACCCCCTAAAGGGATGTATGTGATCTACTGTATGCATGAAGCCCAGCAAACAGCATACCGGTAAGAGTTTCCAGCCTGGGTACTTGCTTCAGCATCCAGGGGTCTGTTTCTTGGAAGTAATGACAGTTGTCCACTGCATATATGAGGCCCAGTTGATTCTAAGCTTTTATCCCTGAAGACCCAGCAAACAGTACATGTGTAGGAGTTACCAGCCTGGGTACCTCCTTCAGCAATCAGGAGTCTAACCCATAACTCTCCCTGAAGGGTTGACAGCGGTACACTGCTTACATGAGGCCCAACAGAGTTGTGACTGCCGGGGTATACCTATTATTTGTGTTCCACCTTGTATGGTGATGATAAATGGCATATGGGGTACAGATGGAAGCCTATAGTTTAAACAGTTTAGGCTGTCAGTTGTTCAAATCCCCATTTTTTCCGCTGAAACTCAGTCCTGCAACGGTTCAGGTGAGTGCATTAGTAGTTTGGATTAAAACTAGTATAGGCACCTGGGTCTCTGTTCTTTCAGTCCCTCCCAGCTGCTTATTTTAGGCTTCCTTCTAACAAATAGGTCACATTTAGGAGATTTGTGTGGTGAGCATTTTAGGTAAGTTTATATTGTTTGGTGCAGGTATATGTACCCAAAAGAGTGCTGATGATACAAGTATGCATTGGGCAAAGTAGTGCTGATAATGCAAAAAGAGTGCTGATAATACAAGGAGGCATTGTGCAAAGGAGTGCTGATAATGCAATGAGACGCTATGAAAAAGAGTGCTAATAATGGATATCCTGGCTGTACAAAGTCTGCTGGAATTCCACAGCCTGGGGTCAGAGGAATATCCAAGGTAAGAGAACCTTCCTGGGTGTCTGTTTGAAGTACACATATGTATATGACAGGTTTTGAAAAACCTAGCTCCAAGGCCACACAAACACTTGTTTCTATCAAGGTATGTGGCATTGATTGCTGTTATCTGTGCATTATCACAAATAAGCAGGCCTTTGCAGACATTGGAAGAATATGCTGCACAGGAGACCACCGGGCCTCAGTATCTGTACATGAACTGGTGGTGATACAGCATCGGTATATATCCACTATATGCTCTATGTATGAACAGTGTGTGTCCGGTATATGCTCTAGGTATGAGTTGCTATGAGGACACGGCCTCAGTATTTGTATCCACTATATGCTCTAGGTATGGGTTACTGTGGGGACATAGCCTCAGTGTAGGTGTCCGCTATATGCTCTGTGTATGAGTTACTGTGAGGACACTGCCTCAGTATATTTATCCACTATATGCTCTATGTATGAGTTACTGTGAGGACACAGCCTCAGTGTATGTACCCACTATAGGCTCTGTGTATGAGTTACTGTGAGGACACTGCCTCAGTATATTTATCCACTATATGCTCTCTATAGGAGTTACTATGAGAACACAGCCTCAGTGTATGTATCCACTATATGCTCTATGTATGAGTTACTGTGAGAACACAGCCTCAGTGTATGTATCCACTATATGCTCTATGTATGAGTTACTGTGAGAACACGGCCTCAGTGTATGTATCCTCTATATGCTCTATGTATGAGTTACTATTAGAACACAGCCTAAGTATATGTATCCTCTATATGCTCTATGTATGCGTTGCTATTAGAACACAGCCTAAGTATATGTATCCACTATATGCTCTATGTATGAGTTACTGTGTGTACACAGCCTCAGTATAGGCACGGCATCAGTGTATGTATCCACTATATGCTCTATGTCAGGGGTAGGCGGCCTTCGGCGCTCCGGGTGTTGTGGACTGCATCCCCCATAGTGCTCTTACACCCATAATGTTGGCAGAGCATCGTGGAGGGTGTGGTCCGGGATGGCTGGGGTGCCGAGGGTTGCCTATGCCTGCTCTATGTGTTAGTTGCTGTGCGAGCACAGCCTAGGTATATGTACCCACTATGGGCTCTGTGTGAGTTACTATAAAGATGCTCTGTGTGTGAGTTGCTGTGGGGACACAGCCTTAGTATTTGTACCCACTATATTGGCTGTGTATGAGTTGATCTGAAGACTCTGCCTCAGTGTGTGTTCTTTATATGCTCTAAGTCGCTGTGAAAACTCAGCCTCAGTATATGTCCTCTACATGCTCTATATGAGACATTGCTTCAGTGTATCTGTTCCCTATGTGTTTGATGTATTAGTGGAAACACAATATGTGTGAATGATATAGGGCACATCCGCTATATGAATCCAAGCTAATACTGGTTCTATGTCGGTTGTGAGTCGCAACCTCAGTATATATGACTGGTGTAATATGTGCATGAAGTTCGGTTAGAACACAGCCTCAATTTAGCTCATTCATATAATCTTAATATGTGTACAGGCATAGTGTCACTGTATATAGCAGAGGTAGGCTATGTATGATTTCTGTTTAAACAGACTCCGTATATGTAACTGATATATCTGTGCATAAGGTGCTGTTAGTAACTCTCACAATGTATGTGATTCATATAATCTGTATGCAGGTTGGTATTATTATATAACCCCAATTTATATACGGCATTGGTAGATTTAGTATATACGAATGATCTAAGGTCTGTTTTGCGCTGAAATGTAGCACTGCCCAGTTCTAGCAAATACTAATGCACTAGTAACTGGATAAGTAATTATTGCCTACTGTGGATTTTCTATTTCATTTTTTTAAATGAAGTATATAAGGGAACATACTGCTGTTGGCTTTGTATTAGATTCCTTCTCCCACAGGTGTTTCAGGATAAGCAATTAACACATTTTTATCACTTCAGGTAGATTGCAGGTGTTACTGAACCTGTCTGAGTGCCTCTCCCAGGAGAGAAGGAGACCTGATTTTCCAAAATGTAGCATGGTACTGTTTCACAGAATCAATGTTAATTACTTTTTTTTTTTTGTGGGTGCACATCTATGTAATTATTCATGAGACAATAGATTTTCTATTACCAGGTATCCTCTCCTCTCTGTCCAAGATAGGGAATGTTTTTTTAATTGGTGACAGTGTTTTACCTTTAGATATATGCTGATTACTAATTCACAGCTAAGTAGATCATACTAGTTGCAAGAGTACAAATTGGGCTAATTGATCTCACAAGTAGGTAACGCTGAAGCCATTACCTGATTTAAAAGCTGTTAATATTGGTTTTTTCTCATAACCTTTTAGTCTTTAAATCTGAATTCATTTCCTTAAAGCATAAATCTTATCTTTTATCCCTTGGGGTCCTGAAAGTTTGGCAATCCCTTTCGTATATGTCAGGAGTGTCATGCTTCTGGTTCTTAATGTGTTAATGATCAGAATCTTCTGACCAATTCCCCTGTTGTGAAGGGGAACATTATAAATTCCTTTCTGCAATAATGGTATTATTTTAGGCTCATATGCTCAGGTAACTTTGATGCTGTGAATTGCATGTATTTTAAGGTCTTTCCAGTCCCCAGTCCTTCCTACCAGGTTTTCTATTTTAGGTAAAAATTCACCTGCTACCTGAACAATAGTGGAAATCCCTAAACAGGTTCTGTAATTGCGACCAACCTGTGGATTATATGTTTGGATTGGGGTTGATATCTTGCAGATATAACAAGCTGCTTATTATCACCATAGGCTCTGCCATAAGTCCTTCTTCACTGTCTGAGGATAAGGTAAGAGGAAGTATGTGGTTGTTCTCCTAGGGATAATTGAATATCTTCTACTGCCCTGCTTATTGTGTGTCTGTTGCCACAATGTATAATGTGCCTCTGGTTACCACCTTCCCATCAGTATCTTGCCTAATATGTGTGTGTATATTTTCTATTACCATGTATATCTTACTTATGTTGCACAACAGTCTCTAGTAAATGTGATTAAACTGTTTGGCATAACCTGTACTATTTTACAAATATAGGTACTGACATGGTTAGCCTCCTTATTGATTATTAGTTGCCACATATTCTATGGTTCATACCGATATTTCTTCATTTTCCTCAACTAATCTGTATATGGTTCTTCTTGCCTTTTGCCTAGTAATGTGATTAGTTTATCTCCTGTGGCTGATCATTGCTCTATCAATTCGTCCACTGTGTGAGGTTGTGAATCTGAATTTAGCAACATCGGGTAATTGTTGCAGTGTTTTAATGACCGACTCTTATTTCTCTACTAGGCTCTGCCCCTTTCTGACAGGCAGATATTGATTTGTTCCTGTTGCTTCAGGTAAGTAGTTCACAAGGCAAGAGGAAGCGGTGTGAATCATCTTTATTAAATACATCCAGAAAGTAGTAAGATTCTCAGTGTTATTCTCCCCATGTTTAATAACATGGGGTCTCCGTTCTCATCCAACATTTATCTGCGTGTTACAGTATGATCACTGGAAGTTATGCCTTTGTTGAGGTTTTGATTTGATGATATCAATTCGGTTTTATATCAGTAACATTTTTCTTCTCTAGTTTATGCTTTTATGGCCTTAATTCCTATCTGACTCTATATCTATTCAGGATATTTCTGGTATTGAATGCCAGGAGGTTGCTGACCTTGCAGCCTCTAGGGGAAATTTGTCTTGTCTGAGCAGATTTTTATGACGATTTCCTATTGATTCTTGTTTGGCTTTGTAAAGTCTTCTACGATTTATACAGCTCAATAATGGTTTTATAGCTATTGGCTGTTTTTGAACTCTGTCCCTCCCTCTATGTATTGCTTGGGTATTCCCCAAGAGTAAATGCTGCCATGTAGAATTGGTCAGGAAAATGGAAAATTCCTTCATACTTACCGTAATTTTCTTTTCCTGATAATTATACATGGCAGCATTACGGTCCCACCCATATACTATAGGAGGTGAAGCTAGTTACAAAGACTGCCTGATGGGTAGGGGGAGGATCTATATATACCAGTTTCAGAGTTCTGTTTCCTGTCCTTTCTGCTGTGAGGGGAGGAGCTACCCAAGAGTAAATGCTGCCATGTATAATTATCAGGAAAAGAAAATTACGGTAAGTATGAAGGAATTTTCCATTATATATATATATATATATATATTTCAGTATCCTAATGCATTTTCCCACTATTTGGCTCACCGATCATGTGAGAAAAAATTAACCAATGCAGAGAAAAAGAGAAGGAGCACAAAGAAAAAAAATAAAATCTATATTTCGATATCATGTGTTTTAATTAAATATATAATATATATTGAGCTTTTTTTTCTACTATTCCTTCTTTTTTCCCTCTATCGGTTTCTTCATCTGTGAATAACATCAACATTTAGTGGCTATCGCCTAGCCATCAATTGTCTTTTTTGCCACCAAACATGTTTTTTTGGCTCCTAGATTGGAACTCCAAACAACAAAGGAACATATTCGCACAGTTATACATCTGTATGGCGCTTCAGATTTACAGAATTGACCTAACAGCTGACCGACCTTAATTAGGACGAATTGAGATTTGGACAAAATCAAATGCACAAGTCTACAAATCATTACAATATCAGCTAGATTATGGCCTTTTCTTGGAAAGGTTTATATAAACTATTATATATTTTTTATGTTACTATTTGATTTCACTCATGTGTAATTTGCTAGGTGAACAAGGTAGCATACTGAACAGAAGTAGTTTATTTTATACACCCCTGTAGGGGTTACAAAGTGCCCTGTCACTGTCCCGTGGTAAGATGTCAAACCATTTTAGCATGGTTGGAAAAATTGCTTTGGACCCTCCAGGGAAACCATGGCTGTTCCCCTGCATCTGGTCTTGCAGGAGGATCTGGATACCTCTGTAAAATAAAGCACAGCCCCTACAGGGACCATCTTCAGCTGGTGTTCTCATCCAATGACTGCATTCCCCTGATTTGTTTTAAACAATTTGATATCTTATTGTCATCAGTGTTTATGGTGTTTGGAGTGTTCCTTTTCATAAAGGAATTATTTGACCTCTCCTAATGCCTATATTTAAATTATTTTATAGAAATATCATAGAAGTGTACACACACACACACACACACATTATATATATATACACACATATACATTATATATACACACACACATATACATACACACACAATAATACACACACACACACACATATATATATATATATATATATATATATATATATATATATATATATATATATATATATATATATATATACACACAATAATACAACTCCACTGAACTAGTCATTCTTAAAACATTTTTTATCCTATAATGGGTAAATTGTTTAATTGGAAACCATGAATGAAATGATATTTTACTAATATTTTACTGAGATGTTAAGCAATATTCCGCAGAAGCTTGTTATAATGAAAAAAGAAGACATTGAAGCAATGTGTTGCTGTTGTAACCCCATAGGGTTTCTTTTAACACTACTGATCAATAAGTGATTCTATTTTGGAATGAAAAAAATACTGTAAGTGGTGAAATTTGAGAAGACAGTGAGAGGATATAAATATTCCTCATGCCAACGCTGCAGAAGGAGACTGATACACAGAACTAATGAAGGTGACTGCTTAGAGAGGCAAAGGAAGGGCTTATGGAGGGCGAAGGGAAATAGAGTATCTGAGATAAAAGGAGCATAAAAAAAAGTAGGAAAAATTAGTGTATATGAAAAATAGTACATGCTGTAATGTAACGTGGTGTCGATACAGTAACAAACACGAAATAAACTGTTACTGTTGTCCTTGGCCTGCTGTGGTTGGAGAAGCTGTATTTTTCTTAATTTCAATGCATATTTGTGTCTACACATAAACATGTAAAGCCAATTGCACCTGCAAAGGTGCGTGTAAGATAGAAATAAAATATTAGCAATATATTATTATTAACAAGAATGAATAGAATGTTTGTTATTTTCTATTGAAATCCATATTTAATAGAATTTGACTTTGTCAAACCTTTTGTTTGACAAACAGAAACATTTTTTTGTACACTCGAATATCATCCAAATGTTGGTTCAGCTCAACATAATTTCGGTACCGACATATTGATTCAGGAATTGAATCAGATTAGCCAAAAATTATAACAGGTATGTAAAAAACAGATAAAGTTCATATATTGTAATACCTTTTTTATTGGACTAACAGAATTTTTTAATGACATGCTTTCGGGAGAACCTCCCTTTCTCAAGTCTGAAGCATTTCTGAGCAAGACAACACATGGAATTCAAAGTTGAGTTGTGATACAGGGGTTAAAGTGACATGAGTGCAGATAAGACACAGGTTTGATAGAAAATAAACAACATTCTTGCAGAGGGTCATATATATCTTTCTAAAGATCAGAGTGAGGGGGGAGAGGGAGAAAAAAAACAGACACACACAAAAAAATATATATATATATATATGCAAACGCATAAACACATGAAAAGATATACATACACATAAACACATATACTTACATGCGCATGAACTCATATACTCAAATATAAATGCACAGTCACTGTCTAGATTCGGCACTCAGGTCCTGCCACTTGGACATCTTTGGTCCCTGGCCAAACTATTTGATCTTGCGGGAGACGCCAGAGCTGATAACCGACAGGTCAACCCGGAGGAACTCCGGGGTTGGGTTAAGAGGACCATCTGCATTGTGGACAGTGTGAATGTCTCTCTATGGAGCAGCGTAAGACCATTCTGTTTAACATTGAACCAAAGTTGGCCAATCTCACCCTCACTGAGCCTGGAAAGGATGCCCAAGGATGGTATATTTCACCATTTATCAAGGATCTAGGATGTTTCATTGAGCAGTTTACTGCCCTGGATAAGGCCCAGTCCTCCATGAGAAGAGTATTCCAGGGGTGGGTCTTCACAAGACCTTGTCCCAAGCCAGGGGTCGTCTGGCCGGCTGCAGCTATTTCAACTCCCGTGGCTTGGGACGAGGCTCCTTTAACCAATGCCCCAACTACCAGCAGGCAAGGACCGACCCCCCTTCTTACCCTCACGTGGACGACCATGGTGGTCAAGGGGCATCAGAGGAAATTCTGGTGCAAGACGCCCATATGGTAAGCTTAATTGTACCTCATATTTCTTCTTATGTTTGAGTAGGGGGCAGCTTGGGCAACCATAACAATCATAGCATCCAATGCATGGGTTCTAGATAAAGTTCGGGGTTCCCACATACAACTGGTTGGGGCACCTTTTCACATCCCAACCCCTTGGCCGATCTGTTTTTTCCTTCGGGATCGCAGGTTGATCGACAATGAGTTGTCAGCCCTCCTTGCCAAGGAAACAATAGTACTGGCTCCACTACACCTCTCTGGGGTCATCAGCAATATCTTTCTTGTAGAAAAGGTGGCCAGATGCACCTTGTCATTGATTTGTGCCCACTCAATTCCATGGTACGCTACTGCCATTTCAAGATGGAGGGCATTCATCTCTAGATGGGCCAAATGGTTCTTATCTGTTGTCACATTCTATGTTTCTATAGTGGTAGAGGTTAACACAGTGAAGAAGTTTAAGCATGTGTGGGATAGGCATAAGGCTATCCTAGCTATAAGATAATGCCAGGGACCAGTGAGAGTATTCAGAACATTGGGCAGACTAGATGGGCCGAATTGTTCTTATCGGCCGTCAAATTTAATATTTCTATCTCCTAGGCCTAGGTGATCTGTTTCTGCACATGGATTGGTTGGTGAAACTGGATTTGAAGGGTGGTTCCCTGACAGTGTCAGTGAATGTGATTTCAATGCAGGCCTTTTAAAAAATAAAAATAAAAAAAAATATCAATAGAATCATAAAAGGCTCTATAGATATTGGGTAGAGATTTCCACATCTTTATTATTCTTACTATAAATAACTATTTTTTTATCTGCTGTTACCAAAAAACGTTTCTTCCTGTCTCAATGGGTGACCTCTTGTCTGTTGTATATTCTTGCTAATTAACAGGTTAGCACGTTTTGTACTGAATATTTATATATTTGTATAGTGCCTCTAAGGCGCCTTTTTTTTCTAACTGTTTCCCCTTCCTTTACTAATTTTGTAGCTTGCCTCTGCACTTTTTTCTAGATTGGAAATATCTTCTTTAAAAACTGGCAGCACCACCATCAGCCCACAGGGCCGCCTCCAAGCCCACCCCCACATTGCCTGCTTCCAAGTCCGCAGTGTGTGTTAGTGCATGTGTAGTGGATGCAGTGCATGTGTGTGTATATATATATATATATATACACACACACACACACACTGACACACACACAGCTACACAGATACTCATTCATATTAACACAGATACACACACCCAAAGATACACACACAGATACACAGAGACACACACACTGACACACAGATACACACAGACATTCCTGACACACAAACACACAGATACTGAAAAACAGACATTACACACAAATATACATACAGACACACACATACATCCACACAGACACACATACATACTGACACACATACATCCACACCGACATAAATACATACTAACACACACACACGTGTGCATGTCTGTATATACTAACATATATACAGACACGCACACATACATATTGACATACATACAGACACACACACATACATACTGACACATACACATGCAGCTCATTTTCAGCCACCCTCCTGTTTCTTACCTTTTGAGTGTAGGAGGGTGGCTGTGGTTGATGGGATTCGGCTGGCCCTCCCTCATTTATGGTCTCCTCCTTCCCACACGGAGTAAGCTGAGAAGAAATTACAGGCCGTCACTTCCTCCCAGCACTACTTGCAGCTTCTATTTTTAAAGGGTCCCAGTTGTGCTATTACACACCGCAGCGCTGACCAGGTCCCTGAACACATATGCTCCTCGGGTGGCGCTAAGTGCATGGGCTACCTGATAGGCCCCATCAGCGTGTGGGCCCTGGTGCGTTGCACCATTGGCAGTTTCGCCGCTACAGATGGAGAATGTGGGGCCCGGTCGGAAGGGTTCCCCCTAGGACTGCCGGGCCTATAAGAAACATCATGGCTGTCATCCCCTGATGGCAGCCCTGAAAGCTGGTGCCCAAAGTTGCCCCGCATATTCAAGGTGAGGTCTTACCATTGATTTGAAAAGAGAAAACAATTCTATTTTGATCATGTGATTTAATAACCCTTTTTATACATGAAAGCACCTTAGTAGCTTCTGCAAAGAGAGACCGGCATTGCATACTGTTTAGTTTGTGATCTTTACTTGTTCCTAAGTTCTTTTAATTTCATGTTATCTCTAACTCAACCCCATTAAATTCCAAAATGTATGAACTTACATTTATTTGTATTGATTCTTTTGTTTCAGGTATTGTACCGGAGGATTGCAGGGAGGCAGCTGTCGTTTCTATATTTAAAAAGGGTTTAAAATCATTGCCTGGAAATTATAGACTGTGAGCTTAACTCATGTGACATGAGTATTTGAAGGGCTATGAATGGATAATATTCAGGAATTCATTGGGAAGAACTTTGTTAGCAATAATAAGCATGGTTTTATGAAACATAGGTCATGTCAAACTAACCAAATTGCATTCTATGAAAAAGTAAGTATAAGTATAGATCAGGGTGTTGTAGTGAATGTGATCTACTTGGCTTTTTCCAAAGCATTTGATATGGTTCCACACAATAGGTTAGTGTTCAAATAAAAAAAAAATGGTCTATCTGAATATTCTTGTTCTTGGGTAGATGGACAAAAGTGGTAAGTGGTGTCCCTTAGGGTTCTGGTTTGGGACCGCTTCTATTTAACATATTTATAAATGATCTTGAAAAAGGCATTGAAAGCCACGTTTTAGTGTTTGCAGATGACACAAAACTTTGCAAAGTAATACAATGTGAGCAGGATATTGCTTTGTTCCAGAGGGATTGAGATAGACCTGGGGACTGGGCACTAAAATGGCAGTTGAAATTTTATGTAGAGAAATGCAAAGTTATGCACCTCGAGGTCAAGAATGCACAAGCAACACCTTAAATGGTAGTGAATTAGGGATACAAAAACACAAGAAGGATTTGGGAATTGTTATAGACAACACATTAGGTAGCAATATGCAATGTCAATCTGCAGTTGCTAAGGCCAGTCAGGTTTTGTCATGTATAAATAGGGGCATAAATTCTCAGGATGAAAATATAATTTTGCCTCTTTATAAATTGCTGGTAAGTCCAAACCTTGAATATGCTGTTCAATTTTGGGCACCTGTTCTAAAGAAGGATATCATGGCACTAGAAAAAGTGTAAAGACAAGCTACAGAATTGATAAAAGCATTTTAGTTATGAAGAAAGGTTAACAAATTTAAATATGTTTATTTTGGAAAAATGGTGCCTCAGAGGGCATATAATAACAGTATACAAATATATTCCGGCCAGTACAAACCATTATCTGGTAATCTATTCATAAACATAGGACACAATGTCATTTAGGCTGGAAGAAAGGAGATTTCATCTAAGGCAAAGAAAAGTTTTTTTTACAGTAAGAAAGATGTGGAATTCTCTGCCTTAAGAGGTGGTTTTATCAGAGTCCATACAGATGTTTAAACAGCAATTGGATAAATACTTGCAAAAACATACCATACAGGGATATAATTTCTAATCAGTGGGGTAATAGCTGCTTGATCCAAGGAAATATCTGACTGCCATTTTGGGGTCAAGAAGGATTTTTTTCCTAGTTTGTTGCAAAATTGGAAGCACATTAGACTAGGTGTTTTGCCTTTTTTTGGATCAACAGCAAAAACATATGTGAGGAAGGCTGAACTTGATGGACGCAAGTATCTTTTCGGCTATGTAACTATGTAACAATGTAAATATATTTTCATCTGCCACTTGCCAGCCAGTACATTAATTTATCCAAATCCCTTTGTAATGAAGTTATATTATATAGAGACTGTATGATCTTACTTAGTTTTGTGTCACCTACAAAAAACAACTAATAACTTTCAATGCCCACTTCAATATAATTTATTAACAGGGGAAAGTGAACATATTCCTTTTACAACTACTTTATGTACTTTATCTTTAAGCCAGTGTTCTATCCAAGATCATAATTTTTCGTCTAAACCAACTGATTTCAGTAAGCTTTTGTGGAACTGTATCAAATGCCTTAGCAAAATCAAAGTATGTCACATCTACTGGAACACCATAATCTATATTTCTACTAACTTCTGTATATAACGCAATTACGTTAGTTAGGCATGACCTGTTTTTCATAGAACCATGTTGATTCCTGCTAATAATATTTTTGTACAAAATAAATGAACAAAATAGTGTTGAGCTTACAAGTCTGTAGTTTCCATGTTGAGCTTTTGAACCTTTTTATCTGTCTGGCAGCTGTTTAGTAGACAGGGCCCTAACTTGGTACCCTCATGTGGGAGTACTATTTTTAAGGATGCTTAATGAGGGAGCTATCTGCTGTGCAGCACCCTATTATTTGGAATAATGGCATCCAAACTACGTTTCAGTTAGGAAATTCTTTAGAATTTAATTTTATTAAAGACACGGAGGCGAGTATTATGCATAACTCTTTCTTTATTTCCTCAGCAGCAAAGATAGAGGAATATGAATATTGTAAAAAATGAAAGAAAAAACAGTATAGATACACAGGCAACCAATCACACAACAGAGGAAGTGAGTATATAAGGCCTGTGTTTCCCACAATCCCCCTCTTTCTTTGCTGCTTCCTCAGATCAGCTAAGTATTTTATCTTGCTCTACATGTTCTCAGCATTTATTGAATTTTACTGCTGTTTACACTTTGCTCGTTTGATTGTGTATCTTATTTTTACTCTCCTGGTGTGCCTAGTGGGTTTCCCATCCCTCTATTACTGTTTTTTCTCCGCGGAGGAGATTTTCCCCTTGCCTCCCCTGCGGCTTGTTCTTTCCCCGCTGGGTGCTCGCTCGCAATCTTTCCGTGGGCGGCTGTTTGCCGCGGTCTGTTTGTTCCGACCGCGGCTGCATGTCTCTCGCCCTCTCGGCATCCGTGCCGCGGGGATAAGGTGCACGCGCCCCTTCCCCCAGTAGGTCCGGACCGCAGGAGCTATCCGCCGGCCTCCTCGTGCGGCGGCCATTTTGGAGGCGGAGCTTACTCGCGGCCGGTTCCACTGTCTTTCTGCGGCTCGCGGTCCGCCTGCTGTCCGCCTCTGCTGTTCCCTGGGCTAAGGCAAAACACGTCAGCTCCCACTCCCCGATGCGGGCTATGCCTGCCATGATGGACTCGCTTGACGCGGTCACAGACAGCGCGCATCCCACGCGCAAAAGAGACCCTGGCCGGGCTAAAAAGGCTAGATTATGGAAACGGGCTAGAGCCCTCAATGATGTGTCGGATTCCGACCGGAGTGTGGAGAATGAGTCTGACGCTATGGAGTATGACTCCTATGACGAGGATGGTTCGGACGAGGACTTGCCCCCTACGGGTGTAACCCCCTCGGGTTCCTCTGCCGTTACCAAGGGCCTTGTTCAGGACCCCGCTGGGGATAGTAAAGTGTTATTTGACCCTCAGGGTAACCCCCTGTTTGACCCTGACGACCTCCGCCATCCCCGGTCAGCTGAATGGGTTCCCCCAGAACACATAGCCCATTATGTGGCCAGGCGCATGCGTACCCCCCTGTCCAAGGAAGGTCGCAATAAGCTGCGGGCGGAGTGCCCCAGGCCTTCCCTCCCAGGCTCGGCCTGCAAGACTCCCGATATTGACCCCCAAATTGCCCAGTTCCTGAATAAATCTGGCTGGAAGTCCAAAAAGGGCCTGGACTACTCCCTTAAGGGCTGTCAGGACAAGATCTTGGATACCCTGGGCCCACTTTCGAAGCTCTATGAGTTGCTTGACGCCACTAGAACTGGCGATTCGAATTTGGACATCGATGTAGCCATCGGTTGGGTACAGAGGGCTATATGCCTAGTGGGGAACGCAAATACCGCCATGTCCTCTGAGAGGCGCAAGGCAATTCTCCTCAAACTTGACCCAAAATTGGCTGCCATGACGGTAGCGGAGCCGGACCCTTCTGAAGAAGGAGTCCTGTTCGGTAATTCTTTCGTTAAGGACCTGGGGTCTTACGTTAAAACCTTTACGGCCATAGACAAGGCTCAGGCGAACATGAAGCGCATGTTCGCGCCCAAGGTTTTTGGAGGGGCCGGGCGTAGCAGGAACCGTCCACCCGGCCGTGGTTTCCGAGGCTCATTCCGTGCCTCCAGAGGTTCCTTTTTCCCGTCCCGGGGATTTCAGGACTCAAAGACGCCTCCTTTCTTCCCGGCCAGAGGGAGATCTTGGGGCTCCAGATACCCCCGCGGTGCCGCTTCGGGCAGACGCCCTTATGGTGAGTACCCCTTCTTCCCCTGTCGCTCACGGGCGGGTAGCGGGGAGGCTGGCTCTGTTCCACCAAGGGTGGGCATGTATTACTTCGGACGCTTGGGTCCTCCAATGTGTGAAAGGTTATCACCTAGATTTTGTCTCTCTGCCTGTCCAATCTTATGTCCCCAGAGAACTGTCTCTTCCCCCAGATCAGGACAGGATGATCTCCGCGGAGGTCGGGGAGATGTTGTCCAAAGGCGCCATAGAAGAATTGCCGTTCGCCGCTCCGGGCTTAAGAGCAATCTCTTCCTGGTACCGAAAAAAGGGGGCGGAGTCCGTCCAGTGATAAACCTCCGCCCTCTCGCGTTCCTCCGCTACCAACATTTTCAGATGGAAGGTATCCACTGCCTCAGGGACCTCCTTCGGCAGTCAGACTGGCTAGCCAAGTTGGACCTGAAAGACGCATATTTCACGGTCCCGATAGCGGTAGCCTACAGAGACTACTTACACTTCACCTGGCACGGAAGGCGTTGGCGCTTTACCTGCCTACCATTCGGCCTTTCCTCGGATCCTTGGTGTTTCACCAAGATCATGAAACCTGTAATGGAGTTCCTCCGCACCCGTGGAGTGCGATTGATCATTTACCTGGACGACATTCTAATCATGTCCCAGTCCAGAGACCACCTCCTAGTACATTTGAGGTGGACGATCGATCTGCTTCAGAACCTGGGTTTCATGGTCAACTGGGACAAATCGGTCCTGGAACCCGCTCAGTCGATGGAATTCTTGGGTTTCAAGGTGGACTCCGTCCGCCAGTTTCTATACCTACCGGACTCAAAGGTGAAGGCCATCAGGAAGGAGCTGCGAAGGGCTCTTCGCGTATCAGACCTGTCCATCAGACAATTGGCACGAATTATTGGCCTCCTTGCGGCCTCCATACAAGCGATATTCCCGGGCCCGCTGCACTATCGTGCCCTCCAGAGGCTCAAAGGTTCACACCTCCGGTCGGGTCATTCATACGAATCCCGAGTACGACTGGACGAGGAATCCAGGGACGAGCTGGCGTGGTGGCTGGCACACATGGAAGCCTGGAACGGAAGGGCCATCTTTGGTTCTGTACCGGACGTGGTGATCGAATCCGATGCCAGCTTACACGGCTGGGGTGCTCGCTGTGGCGACGTTTCCACCGGAGGCAGATGGTCCGAGATCGAGAAGTCCCTACACATCAATTGCCTGGAACTCTTAGCTGGGGCATTCGCGATTCGCAGCCTCACCCCAAGACGAGCGAACTGCTGCGTTCTCCTCAAGATGGACAACGTTTCGGCGGTACGCTATATAAACCATCTCGGGGGCACCAAGTCCAGGATGTTAGCCCTGTTGGCAAAGGATTTTTGGCAGTTCTGCCTTTCCAACAATGTCTCAGTGACGGCGGAACACATTCCGGGCCTAGACAATTCGGACGCGGATTGGAACTCCAGACATTTGAGAGACTCGGGAGACTGGCACTTGCACGTTTCGGTATTCAAAAGCCTAGACAAGCTTTGGGGACGGTTCAGGATGGACTTGTTCGCGTCCCGTCTGAACACTCAACTACCGGAGTTTTACAGTTGGAGGCCGGACCCGGCGGCTGTGGCGACAGACGCATTTCTCCAGGAATGGCCATCGGGATGCCTGTATGCGTTTCCCCCATTCAACATGATCGCCCGAACGATCTCGAAGTTGGTTCGTCACGATTGTTGCCTGACGTTGGTCACTCCCCTGTGGAGATCCCGGCCTTGGTTCCCACGCCTGTTGGAGTTGTCAATAGACTATCCCCGATTGATCCCGAGCTTCCCGGACCTTCTTCTGGATCCGGACGGGAACTCGCACGGTCTAGTGCTCCTGCAGCAACTGCCTCTGGTAGCGTGGCTCCTTTCAGGGGAACCTGGTCTGTCCCAGATGTTCCGAGGTCAACTCTCCTGCTCCTCGATAACGCCTGGGCTCCCGGTACAAGATCAGCCTACCGGGCCTCATGGAAATCTTGGTCTAATTGGTGCATGGAACGGGCAGTGGATCCCATATCTGCACCTCTCCATCTGATCCTGGAGTTCCTCACTTTGTTATTTGATGCGGGCAAGGCATACCGCACGATCAACCTTTTCCGCTCGGCGACTTCGGCCGGGCATAGTGGTCTGGATGGTTCACCAGTCGGCAGACACCCTTTTGTATGTCGTCTTCTCAAGGGTATCCGTCTCGCTCGCCCTCCTAGATCCCGTTTCTCTGTCTTCTGGGACGTCAACATCATGTTACAGTTCCTATCTTCATGGTACCCTAATCATGAACTGAGTCTCAAGCAATTGTCCTCCAAACTGGTGATGCTTCTTTGTTTGGTTTCGTGTAAAAGAGTGTCTGATGTTAGGGCCCTTGATTGGGGCGCTATTGCTTTTACCCCGGAAGGTGTCGCTTTCAACATATCCAGAAGTTCAAAATCGGCATCCAAATCGTTTGTGTATCCTAGGTTCCCAGAATGTCCGGCTCTATGTCCGGTTGACTGCTTGAAGGCTTATCTGGACGCTACTCAATCTATCCGCTTCTTGGACCTACATCCTTTATTCGTGTCTTTTAAAGCGCCTCACCGACCTGTGTCAACTCCGACTCTGGCGCGTTGGGTACGCTGGCTTTTGTCTTCAGCAGGTATTGACACTTCGGTTTTTACACCTCACTCTGTTCGGGGCGCCATGGCTTCAAAAGCGTCCGCGGTCGGCTGTCGACTGGAGGACATCATGCGTGCAGCGGACTGGTCTAGGGAATCGACCTTCCGCGACTTCTATTTCAGACCTATTGAACATATCGCATCTCAGGTGATAGCACAGCTTTAAACTTGCATAATAGGAGCCTCCGTGTCTTTAATAAAATTCCCAGATTTTACTATTAACATGACGTAAAGTCATGATTTTATTAAAGACACGGAGGCGAGTATTATTCCCTCCCACCCTCCCGAGGTGGGTTTTTGGGATGAGATGCTATTGGATTCTTCGGGTAAGTTCAATTCGGTCTGTCTTTTGTTATGGTTTACGCATGTCATTTATATGTTATATTAATGATTTTCGTTATGTTTTTCAGATTCCAGTTTTTCTATGATTGGAGTTATCGACATTATGTTTTTGATTAAAGTTTCTCTCATTGAATTGCCTACAGTTTGTTTTGGTAAGTTTACAGTTTGAAGTCTGGATATTACCATATTTCTCTCTCTCTTTTAGCTTGATGTTATCGGTTGGTTGCCGTTTACTGTTCTGGACAAGTTGGATTTCGTTCTTCTTACCTGATCTTCGGTTTTCGCAAGAAAGAGGGGGATTGTGGGAAACACAGGCCTTATATACTCACTTCCTCTGTTGTGTGATTGGTTGCCTGTGTATCTATACTGTTTTTTCTTTCATTTTTTACAATATTCATATTCCTCTATCTTTGCTGCTGAGGAAATAAAGAAAGAGTTATGCATAATACTCGCCTCCGTGTCTTTAATAAAATCATGACTTTACGTCATGTTAATAGTAAAATCTGGGAATTTTGTTCCATATCGATAATTTCAGAAAGTTAAAATTACCCAATATATGAAAATTTATGATTTGAAACAAACTGTTTTTTCGGCTGTGTACATGTCTACGTGATTGCGAGCTATTTGATTAAGGCAGACTCTAAAGTGGATGTAAATAAATATATAAATAAATATACATCAGTAATCAAAAATGAAAAATTCATGCACATGGAAAATGTATTCAGTAAAGATTTTTTATGTGTGAATTATCATATATTTCTTGCATGCCCTTGTAGTAAAAAAATGCAATTCATCTGGCGCTGACTTCCACACCTCCATCTGAAGTCACATGGGCCATGCACAGTCCAATCACAGGCTTCTCATAGAGGCTCATAGAGGAGCCTGTGATTAAACCGTTTCCCAGCTCAAAGTGCATGTTTGTGCTCTAGGACAGCAAGGGAACAGTGAGAACAGGGAACAGTGAGAAAAAAGAAATGTGTGGGAGTGGGACTTCCGGCGCAGCGGAGAGGTCACATGTAATGGCAGCTGTGTATCAGAAAAGCCTAACACAACAAATTAAAGAACCTTGCCTGGGCTAATTATACCTGACAAGTTTGGGGACTGATGTACAACAGCTGGAGAGGAAAATGTCATCATCCAAAGCGCAGAGGAGCCATGAATTCTTCCGTCAAGGAAGAAAGGAGAAGGGGCGGAATGGACAAGATAGCAGCAGTGCACAATCCCCTGCTGTGGAGACAACATAGCGCTCTCTGAAAATAAACTGTCTGGCATACTATAAACCCTGGGTTTCTACGATGCAGAGTGACTTTCCCTCATTGGCAGAGGAGATCTGCAGGGAGGTGGGAGAACTTGGCCTTGGAATAAAAAAAATGGACAAACTCTGTGAAGTAAATAAAGAAATTGTGGAGAAACTCTGAAAAAGATGGAAGAGGATCACAGATGTGTGCTGGCTGACCTAGAAGACCACCCCCGCCGGAAATAACATCTGCATGCGGGGGATCCCAGAGTCTGTGTCAAGCTACTCTATTACGCAGTACCTGTGCAATACCTGCGCAATACCTGCGCAATTTGTTCCAGACAATCCAGCCATCTCTTTCTGACATGGACCTGTATATTACATCAATTTTCCTTGTTGGATTTTCTCTGGGTACCCCAACGCAACTAGACAGGTAATGCCAACCTCTTATCTACCTCATGCCTATCATTGCAGACATGGAAGACTTAATTAAGATAAGTACGGACAGAAAAAACTGTCCAGATAGAGTGGAAAGTTGGTAATGAACGTGGACTTCCTGGAGGGTAACAACCCGTTGAATGAATTAGACACAAACTCACAACAAATCTCAACTAATGTAGAAAAGCCCCCATATAGGCTTAAAAGAAAGTGAGGATACTAGATCCTAAAGGTACCAGGAAATAATTGTGAGAGAGCTGTGATATTAAAACTCATAGTTTGGCTGAAGGGATATCCAGGAAAAGTGCTACCCCCAATGTGAAAGGGGTGGGCACTGGTTACTAAACAGTAATCTGATAAAATCAAACTCAAAGAAACTAAGCAATGTAGTAGTAATAAAAATACATAAAATGTTGTATCAGAAGTATCCAGGAAAAGTGCTGCCCCTAGTTATAAAGGGGACACAGTTGCCTAAGCAGTGAACTGATAAAAAAAAATATATATATATATACAGAATAGTAGATAATAAAAATACATAAAACCCCAAGTAGAAAATGGTTTCCATTCTGAGCTCTTGGACTCAATAGAGAGAAAAGTAAAGGATCTTGAAGTACGTATTAGAGAAACCAAGAGAAAGAATATGTAAAGGGACAAAGACAGAGAGACTGAAGAAAACCACAACATTCTAATCAATATCAAAATAAGAAATCAGGCTACCATACTAAAATATTCCAAGCCAGATCTGAACATAGACCACATATATACCATCAGCAACACCGCTCCAACAGACTATATCACAGATATGATCCAAAACATCAAGAGAAGATTCCTCAATTATAATTTATCTAGATACTTTGAAGAACATCATTCCAGGAACTAGTGACATCACATGTAATTAATAAATAAATTACGTGTGATGTCACTAGTCTATATACCATAATCGAACACTCTAAAGGAATTGAGGCAACCACTTTCTTTTTAGAACAATCTAAGGAATTTTTAAACACACAAATTGATTTTATTATCAAGGGTATACAGATGATTTTAAATAATATTTTTTTCTGGTTCAATGGTGATTTTTACCTTCCGATTCAAGGTACTGCTATGGGGACCAGGTTTTCCCTCAGTTATGCTAACCTTTTTATGTCTTATTGGGAACATCTATTTGTTTATCAAGAGCATGGCTGAGGAGCACCTTGGCCCTATACAGGCGTTACATAGACAATATTTTTATTATCTGGAAAGGAACTGAAGCAGATTTTAACTTATTTTTTTAATTATCTTAATTCTAATAATTGGGGAATTAAATTAACTAAAAATGTCAGTCCCTATACTATCGACTTTCTAGATCTTAACATTTATATTTCCGACCATAAAATTAAAACACGCACTTTTTTCAAACAAGTGGACGTAAACAGTTTCATTGAAACAAGCAGTTGCCACTACGATCCATGGCTCAAGAATATTCCAAAGGGCCAGTTTTTACGTATTAGAAGAAATTGTATGGATGATAAAGATTTTAATTCACAATTGTTATTTTTAAAAAAACAATTTGCACAGAAGGGATATTGTGAAAAAGATCTCCAACAAAATATTGATAATATTAGGGATCTAAATAGATCACAGTTATTAAACTATAAAAATAAGGATATAAATATTGAGAGTAAACAAATTCCCCTTATTTTTAATTACTGTAGCATTGTTGGTATACTAAAAAGAATTGTGAGTAAAAATTGGCATATCCTACAACAAGAACACGAAATGTGTGATTTTATAGGAGATAAGCCTAAGTTTATTTTTAGAGGGACCAAAAATTTTAAGCAAATTTTAACTTCCAACTATATAGATAAAGAGAATAAAAATGCCAAGAACATAACATAATATCATATTATAACATAATAACATATCATATTAATTTATAACATAATATCACTTCTTTTATTACATGTGAGTCTACCAATGTTATCTATTTGTTACAGTGTACCTGCGACTTACAATATATAGGTAAACCCTCAAGACCGCTTAAAACAAGAATATATGAAAATATTAGAAATATTAAAATTGGGTTTTTAAATCATAGTGTGTCTAATCACGTTTTAGAAAGACACAATTCCAATCCGAAAGAATTGGAATTTAATGCAATTCATTGGAGAGGTGGAAATAGTGCTTTTAATTTAAGTAAAAAAGAATCCAATTGGATATTTGAACTCCAAACATTATTTCCAAAGGGTTTAAATATTGACTTTGAAATAGGTCCAATTTTATTACTTAATTGCACCTCTCCTTTTTATCTGTAATGAAAGAGCTGTAATTATTATTCTTTTATATACTCTTTCATGTGTTTAATATCATTTGGGTCACTAGCACAGTCACTTTCTAATCTCTCTTTTTTTCACATAAAGAATTACTGATACTCTTATATTTTTATTGGTTTTGCTACTATTATTTTAAAATTGCTATATTACATAATGTGATTATATTATTCATATATTGTTATATTCTTTCTCCTGTTTGTTTCTGTAAAAATTGGACAAATAACTGACTTTTTGTCACCATGGAAACATTGTTTCTTCCCTCTCCATGATACGGCCATATGAGGAACCATATGTACATGCCCCCTCTAAGTCACGTGATCGGAGCCGCACCACGTGACCGGGCCGGACGAAACCGGAAGTGCTAACATACAGCTAGACGGCAAAGACGCGCGGCCATCTTTGGAAGGTCTTAGTACCTCCATAGATGAAATTAACATGGCGGACATCTTGGAGGAGGCAAACTGATCCCTATTACCTCTGGAAACACTCCATATATGGGAAAGAGGACGGACTCCACAGCTGTTAATGTTTGTAATGTAATTATATTTATTATGTATGCTATATAAGAATGTTGTGGTACTGTTTTATGTTATGCACCTGAGGAAGACCTTTTGTATTAGGTCGAAATGCGTTGTGCTTTATTTCTGTTTTTATTTTAATAAAAGTACTTACCTTTTATTTATTTGGTAACCTGGTTCCTGATTTTTATAAAAGAGAAGACCCCAGACGTTTTCCAAGGGACCTACACATCCAAATCTACACCAGATTGATATATCTGCTTTAAAAGTTTAGAGCCAACTCAGAAAGGCTCTAAATATTGTGAGTTTTTCAAAGTTTTATAATTTTGTATTTTTATTGAGATGTATTACCCTATGATGGTTTCTTATATTTGCAGAACCTAGGGATCTCATTTTATACAAGGATATCATTTACCGTGTGCGCAATCACCATATCTCCTGTTGTTTTATCTCTTATGTAAGTGTTATATAGTGACTATACACTTTGGTGTTTTTTCCTGTATGCTGCACTGGTTTTATATATGATATTTTAATACTTTTAGCGTCATATTTTATCTCTGTTTTATATATGGTTTCCTGTTTCCCAGAAGTCTACTTGTTCCCGTGTGTTCCTGTTTGTTCCTGGTTCCTGACTCTGGCCTTGTTCCTGACTTCGCTGCTCTCCGTTCTCCTGATCCTGGTTTGACTGACTACCCGCTTTGATACTGACCCCTGCTTGCCTCCTGGACTTTGCTTTTGGTTATTACTTTATTATCTATTTTTTTAATAAAGGTGTTTTTGCATCCAGTTCTGTCTCTGTCTGGTTCCTGGTCCCTAACACACACACACACAAAGGCAGACAGTCACACACACACACACACACACACAGGCAGACAGTCACACACACGCAGACAGTCCCACACACACACACAGGCAGACAGTCATACACTCACACACACACACAGGCAGTCACGCACAAACACACACACACACACCACACACACTGACTTGCTTCTTACCTCCATATCTCTTGGAGCTCCTGGAGACTTCCCATGCTGCAGTTACCCGGCTCATTTAGCCCCCGCCCCCGACGCACACTAAGTGCCGCCCCACCGCAAAACTAAGCTCTGCCCCCGCCGCAATATTGTTTTTTTTTTCTTTTTTTTTATAATCCCGCAGCTCGCACATGGCCGGGATTACAGGAGCCTGATCAGTGATCCGTGATTAGGGCTGTCAGCCCAGCCACAGAAAATGTCCTGGTATCCCAGTGGGCCAGTCCGGCCCTGATTACACCTATTTTTCCGTTGCGCTTTGTATCCACAACTCTCATATATCTGCTCCTCATATAGTTGGTCTAGTATACTCGTATATTCTATTGATACAAGTATTTTCCATGTATCAATATCCAGCTTCGATTCTGTGACATATTTTACTTGTTGGCTTCACCTGTATTTTCAGACCCTGTAGCCATACACCATTTTGAGATATGTCTTTAAGCACATATTAGAGGGTTAGACTTCCCTCCGTGGTTCAGAATATTTAATATGCCCCAAATGATAATACAATAATTTTCAACATACTTCTAGCATGACCCTTACATTAAGTACACCTATGTATGTTGTTCCACTTTATTTTATTTATATTTTCGGCATAAGGCACTTTTTTACTGCTAGGTTCGCATTTCATATACAGAACTTGTATACATAAATGTATTATTGTTTTACTATTTAATTTTTCTGTATATGTTCATCCAAAATTATTTTCTGAACATTTCACATTTGTATACCTTTTTGTATCGGTTATATAAGATTTGCTATGCCATTTTAAATTATTCCAATTTTTTTATGCGTCTTTTAAATGTGATTTGTTTTGCCTGCAATTTTTTACCTACGATATTGATAAATTAAGAGATCTAGCATTTTTAGTGTATTCATATTTTCTCTTATTATTATGTTTTCACCTATGCTTTTACTCTTCTATCAAGTGAACTTTTTATGTTATTGGTATATATTCGTGATGTATATTTAGTCTTTTTCTTTTTCTTTTTCTTTTTACTTTTATTTTAATATTAACATTGCCATTATAAGATGAATGTGTATTTTTTAAATGTGGTCCGATATAATACTGATGTTAGAAATTAATTTGGTAAAAATAGAAATCCAGCGCACTCACTTATCCACTAAACAGCTACTTTGATGCTGACAGATTTGACTAGTTTTATTAAAAACACCTAATCTAGGCAAAAAATAATATTTTTTGCCCAGATTAGGTGTTTTTAATAAAACTAGTCAAATCTGTCAGCATCAAAGTAGCTGTTTAGTGGATAAGTGAGTGCGCTGGATTTCTATTTTTACTGTACTTATTGGCCCCCAGCAGCACCCCATTTAAGCATGTTTAGGTGAGTGCAGCCAGTCCCTTGTTTTCCCAGAAATTAATTTGGTAACACAGCTTTTGCTCAAATATGGCGGGAATATGGGCTATAAATTAATTTTAGCAAGACCCATTTAGCCATTAGACTCTGATGAAGTGACGTTTTATAGTCACGAAACGCGTAAGACAATTGCACCTACCACTCACCCCATTTGGAGGAGGATCAGAGTGGAATGCAGGAGGATTTTTCCCGGTTCTCGGTGGAACTTTACTTCTGTCTCCTGTCTACACTTGATTACCATCTTGCTGATACTTTACTTCTAAGTCGGCAAGAGTAAACGTATCAGAGGTACTTCATTGTTGATAACTTTTGACAATAGGATTCCATTCTCATATGCCTCTGATTTCTGGGAGTTTGTAAGTGTTTTTAACCATTTATTATTTATTAAAATTAAAGTGTTTACAGAGAACACTATGTTTTCTATTTCATGCCCTATATAGATTTTAAGACATCTTACAACACAAGAGACCACTACATGGTCAGGTATTGTATATTGATAAGGAAGAATATATATATATATATTTCACTGTCTATTACAGGTTATATTATATCAGCCTCAGACTTTTTACTCAGTAACAGGAGTTGTTTATCCTGATAGCTGATACATAGGTGTACAAAGACATTGTTACCTTTGGTTCCACAGACATTCATGAACTTTTACTTAATGGTAACCAATACCTATATATTATTTGTGAGTGGCATTTGACATAGCATTTTATGTATTTTTTGTATTCTCTACTATTCTGTACATTTTTTTTTTATTAGTTCACTGCTTAGGCAACCATGCTCCCCTTTTTAACTAAGGGCAGCAATTTTCCTGGATACGTCTGATACAGCATTTTATGTATTTTTATTATCTACTACTTTGTTTAGTTGTTTTTTTTTAAATTAGTTTACTGTTTAGTAACCAGTGCCCCCTTTTCACATTGGGGGTAGCACTTTTCCTGGATATCCCTTCAGCCAAACAACGAGTTTTAATATCACAGCTCTCTCACACGTTATTCCCTAGTACGTTTTGGATCTAGTATCCTCACTTTCTACTATGGAAGCCTTAATTGTGTCCCATAATTGCTCTGCATCGAGACCATTTATTCCTTCGCCACATTGCAAAGCCTATGCTATAATACTAAGGATTTAGCTCTGGACAACTGGACTTGAGGATACAACAAATATTGAAGGTGAAGGGAATTTAGCCCTTTCTGGAAATACTAGAGGTTTGCAATTCCAAATAATGAGATATTTAGGATTAAACATACAGTTGCAAGAAAAAGTATGTGAGATGCTATGGCATGACCTCAAGAAAGCGATTCACACCAGACATCCCAAGAATCCCAAGTTATTGCTGCAAAAGCAGGTTCAACCAGTTATTAAATCCAAGGGTTCACATACTTTTTCCACCTGCACTATGAATGTTTACATGGTGTGTTCAATAAAAACATGGCAACATTTCATTCTTTGTGTGTTATTAGTTTAAGCAGACTGTGATTGTCTATTGTTGTGACTTAGATGATGATCAGATCACATTTTATGACCAATTTGTGCAGAAATCCATATAATTCCAAAGGGTTCACATACTTTTTCTTGCAACTATAGCTATGCTTAAACCAACTATATTGTCTATGGCTAGCCTACAGGAATTTGAAAAAATGTGCATAAGCAGAACAGAAAAGTGTAAACCCCTCTTGGAGTGCTAAAAGATGCTATTACACACTTCCCAGCTGGAAAAAAACAAAACTATAATACACAAGGTTGTGAGAGGAGGAATTGAATTGTGTATTGAAGAAGCTGCAATTGCATAGAGCAATGCATATACTAAAATGTGCCACACACTGTGTAGCCAACATAGAAGCAACACCCCGCCAAAACCCCCAAAGTAGCGAGAGACTGGTCAACCACCTGAACACAACAACATTTTCCCACCTCCGAAAGGAGGCAGGTGCTTATTATCCTTTACAAGTACCGATAGAGACTTAGGCAACCATGTAAGTTTAACCTAACCAACATGTGTTCCCACATTGATTGTTATACTCAGTGTTACACAAGTCATATGTGTTCAAAGGTATGGGTCCTAAGGTCTGTTAACAGGACCTAGGTGGTGCAGACGCTAAGTCCAAAAAAAAAAAAGTCACCGCTCTGAGGCGCCACTGAAGATAACCTGGTAAAGACCCCCACCATAGCAGGGTCGCAAGGCTATAACCCCCCCCCAAATACCGTAGCCACTGATGAGTCTTTGGACTACAGCCGGGCTCATATACTCATCCCCCACCAAGTGTGACCGGGACCCTCCCGGCACATCTCGGCTCCCCCAGAAGGAGTCCTACAAGGCGTACAGCCTAACTGTTTGTTATACCTCCTCCACGGTTCTCTTACCCTTTGATCTCCCCCACCCCTGGAATGCTGGTAGCATCAAAAGATACCAACCACCTTCTCATAGCCACCCCAACTCCATGAGTATCACACCAAAAAAACGCTTTAGGGAAGAGCACCGACAGGTTCAAAGACAAATTATTGAACCAATATGAAACTAGTCTCATACAATGTAAAACAGTTAAATACCCCTGGTAAAAGGAGACTACTACTTAAAGACCTCACTAAACACGGGGTAGATATAGCGTGTATCCAGGAAACACACTTTAGGGAGGATCACACCCGAACAATATATTAAAAGGTATATCCCACTCAGTTCAACTACTTAGCTGCCACAAAATCCAAAGGCGTTACAATCCTTATTCACAAGGACGTAGCAGTTACCATACAACAACAATATATAGATCCAAACGGCAGATATATCGTATTAGTGGGCCAGCTCAATAACGTCCAACTCACGCTGACAGCCACATACTTCCTCAACAAAAAACCAGGGCAGTACTTGCAAATGTTGCTCAACAAACTAGACAAAGTCAAACAGGGCAGTGTAATACTGTGCGGAGACTTTAATTGCATACAATCACCCACTTTAGATACAACAGCCACCCTCACGGGAAATAGTAAGAAGAAAATGGTCTCCCCTAGCAAACTTTTTACCAAGCTGATAGATCACTATGACATGTATGACGCGTGGAGGACACTCCACCCAGGGGAAAGGGACTACACCTTCCATTCAAGGGTCCACAACACGTATACACGCATTGACACGTTCTTCCTAGATAGACCAGTCCTAGCACAACTCAAGGGTTGTTCAATAGGAGAGGTAACATGGTCAGACCACAGGACGGTTTATTTAGACCTACAGGATGCCTATAATTTCAAGGGGAGAGGACCATAATGGCGCTTAAACGACTCGCTAATGCTGAACAATGCCTTTGCGCAGGAGGCTAGATAGGCCCTCCAGAACTATTTTGCCACAAATACAGGGGAAGAGGTCTCGGACACTACAGTCTGGTTAGCACACAAGGCAGTCATGCAAGGGTTGTTCATCAGAAGGGCATCCTTCCTGAAACGGCACCACCAAACCACTCTCCTACAATAGCACTAGTAGCCAAACAAAACAAACAACAACCTACACCACAACTAGCAACACAATTGCAAACACTACATACGAGATTAACCGTACTGTATACTTAGAGCCAGATATGCCAACGCTAAAATTGCACACATCACTGGGACAGACTTCAAACAATACCAAACCCCCGCAGACATCAGTAGAGAATTTGCTGACTTTTACTCCAAACTATAAAATTTATGACTACTAGGCACTACACATGAAGCGAGCCACACAGAAATAGACGGATATCTGAGACAAACCAACCTCCCCCAGATAACCCAAACTCAAATAACAAACCTGACCAAACCCATAGAGATTCAGGAAATCTTAAAAGGTGATAGTGAGTCTCCCTAACGGAAAGTCCCCACGGGCGGACAGCCTCTCCAATGCCTATTACAAAATGTTTGCCAGGGAACTTGCCCCACACCTCCTTAGAGTGTATCAGACGACCACGAGCTCAGGGAAACTGCCACCAGAGATGCTATTGGCCACTATTGTCACCCTCCCAAAACCAGGGAAGACACCAGACAAATGCCAAAACTACCGTCCAATATCGCTGCTCAATACTGATGCCAAGATTTATGCAAAAATATTAGCTAACAGAATTAGCTAATCCTACCCAATCTCATAGGGGATGACCAGACCGGGTTCGTGACGGGGAGACAGGGGCTGGACAATACTAGGAAACTGACACTACTACTAGAGGGCCTACAGTAAAACAAGGAGGGAGGACTATTACTGGCCCTAGACGCCGAAAATGCATTCGACCGCCTTAGTTGGCCTTTCCTAGAGAGCACCCTAAGAGCATATGGATTCCCCCACCCAGTAATAAACCAAATATTCGCTCTGTATTCGTCTCCGACAGTGTAGGTCCTCCAATCAGGATTTAAATCGAAACCTTTTGACATCTCCAACGGGAAGAGGCAGGGGTGCCCGCTCTCGCCTCTCCTGTACGTGTTGGCACTGGAAACCCTACTTCGCACCATCAGAGCCCACCCCCAGACTAAAGGAATCACAGTAAAAGACGTAGAATATAAAATCAGCGCCTTTGCAGACAACATATTACTCTACATAATGCGACCACAAGAATCGTTGCCCCACATAATGCAGGTGATACAAACATATGGCCACCTATCGTACTACTCCCTAAATACTTTGAAAACACAAGCTATGGGGATAAACCTTCCCTCCTCACTAATCCAATCATTACACACCAAATACGACTTTGAATGGAGGAAAGACCATATAACATACCTAGGACTACACATTACTAGACAGAAAAAGGACTTCATAACAGGGAATTATATCAGGGTGTAGAATGAGTGCAAAACCACCATTAAATCCTGGGAGCCCCTCTTTCTCACATGGACTGAATTAATAGTTGCTGAAAATGTCCATACTCCACAGATAATACGTCTTTAGGACACTACCCATAGGAGTACCCCACTCATTTTTTAAAACAATCCAGAAAGACATTAACACATTTATATGGGCCGAGTAGCAAGGAAATCAATGACAGCGCCACTGAAAGCTGGTGGACTAGCAGTGCCAGACATACGCGCCTATTGCCATGCCTCTATTCTGGCAACGGTGTTGCCGCACTTGATAGACATTGGAACAACAACTGATGGAACCATATGAACTCCCACATGTGTTGTGGCTTCCCAAGAAGCTTAGGCCGCCAATGACAGACACCCCCGCACAGATTGCGCTGCTTCTAAAAGTCTGGGATACAAATAGACACAAACTAAGCTCCAGCTCTCACATTTCACAGGCCACACCGATATGGGCCCTAACATACTGTAGCTCCATGGCACGAGAGAGGCATCACGACCTTAGCCCAAGCCCACATGGGAAACATACTCACAGATTTCAACATACTACAACAAACACACTACATCCCAACCACCTCACACTTCTCATATAGACAACTCGCATCATTCCTTCATAAACACAATCCTAAGGACCACACGCAGCACAGCCCAAGTCCACCGGTACATACTCTCTGGGACAACATATGCATTAAACGCAGACTCCCTAAGACATGCAGACCATTATCACCCTGTTACAAACTAATCTCAGAATACACCCCACTCTCGTTAGCCTCATCGGCATTGGGGAGAGGAACTGGGTGCGGACCTCACCAGACAGCAATGGGAAGACCTGGTAGCCTCCCCTAGAAAACTGATAAAATCAGCGACACTCATAGAACAGCACATGAAGATGGTGTATAGATGGTACTTGGTTTTTCGAAAAGCTACACAGGCTATACCCATCTAGCCCACCAGAGTGCTGGAGATGCACCAAACACATAGGCACTACATTACACATCTGGTGGCAATGCCCATTGATATAGCCCCTTTGGAGGGCCATACAGGAGGTGCTCAAAGGAATCACACATAATGAACCACAATACGAACCATGCACTTATCTTACGCTTCCCCCCGAAACACCCCAATACATAAAGAAACTCACTTATCACATCTTACTCACAGCCCAACGCGCAATTGCAAGGGCATGGAAGTCACGCAATACCACACCAATAGACGTAATATTAGCAGAACTAGACAACCAAAGAATCTATGAGAAACACTTCCAAGCGATATGCCCTCCCAATGAAACGACATTGGCCGCTTGGGAGAGTTGGGAAACCTGAAGATGACTGCATCCTTCATAACAGCCAACTTCCATAGCCCTTCTGAAACTCAGGAACAATGGAGGGAGCCAATATGGGAGGATAGGGATCGTGATAAAGTGTACGGGAAATAGATAGGCGAGATACACACAAATGGGACAAGATATCTGACAATGTCTTACAAGGTATCACATAGCATTACTTACAAAAGCATGAATATTGTATTGTTTGAAACATTAATGGCTAAGTAGCCATGTAATTGAGAAATTGTGTAAGTGATGCTTACCCCCCCTTCTTTTCTTCTTCATCTTCTGTACCCCTCCCCACTACCCATTTTCCCTTACAATGTTACGATGAAAACAATAAAAATTGTCAAATTTAGAAAAGAAAAAAAAACATCAGCATCAATTACACTCTACAGAAAGCACTATCTGATGAGAGGACACCTTGCATGAAGTTATCGGTCAGAAATTTGAGTTTTAGAGCCACAAACATTGACTAATGTTATGAACAATGCAATCGAAAGAGCCTGACTTTGTGAGGCGGCAAATGGAGAAGTCATCTTCCGTACCAAGTTAAACAAAACTCTATCTGCAGTAGAACTTCCTCATTTAATGAAAAGGTTCAGAGCTTCATCTCCTATCAATTCCAGAAGTAGATTTCCCACTGAGCAGAGGCGTAACTAGAAATCAATGGGCCCCTCCAATGCGTCTCATTCCCCCTCCAGCCCCTCCATGCATCTAATTCCCTCCCCCACAGCCCCCCATGTGTCTCATTCCCTCCCCTATAGACCCTTTATGCGTCTCATTCATTCCTAGCCCCTCCATGTGTCTCATTCCTCCCTTGCCCCTCCATGTGTCTCATTTCCCCCCCAGCTCTTCCATGTGTCCCCCAGCAGGGGTGACATGAGTGTGTGTGTGAGGGGTGACGTGTGTGAGGGGTGACATGTGTGAGGGGTGTATTGTGTGTGAGGGGGGCAGTGTGTGTGTGGGTGTATATGTGGGACAGTGTGGGTGTAGTGTGGGTGTAGTGTGTGTGGGGGCAGATTGTGTGTGTATGGGGTGCAGTGTGTGAGGGGTGCAATATGTGTATGGGGCAGTGTGGTGTGTGTATGGTGAGGGGTGCACTATGTGTATGGGGTGGTGTGTGTGTGTGTGTATGGGGGCAGTGTGTGTGAGGGGTGTAGTGTGTGAGGAGTGCAGTGTGTGTGTATGGGGGTGCAGTGTGTGTGTATGGGTGGCAGTGTGTATAGGGGGCATTATGTGTATGGGGGTGTAGTGTATGTATGGGGGAAGTGTGTGTATGGGAGTGTAGTGTGTTGGTGTGTGGTGCAGTGTTGACAGTGTAAGTAGTTATTGTTTCTGTGAGGGGAAGGGGGGCAGATTAAATATAATATGTACATAGATTTCATTATTAAAATAAATATAGTTAATGCCCCCCCCTGCCTTCTTACCTGAGGCCTGGGAGGGGGGACAATGCTTCCATTCCCTGGTGGTCCTAGTGGTGAGAGTGAACTCTAGCCTGCAGCTCAGGCTAGAGTTCACTCTCGCAGGAATGGAGCGTTGCCATAGTAATGTTCTGTGCTCACAAGAGCTGCAGGTAAGAGCTCCCCCGGTCCTCTCTACCTCCCCTGCCGGCTGCCAGCAGAGTGCTTGTGGGCTGGGGAGGGAGATCCCTGATCTCCCCTCCGGTCCGTGAAGGCAAACAGCAGGGCCGGCGCTTGGATAGCGCCCCTGCAAGAGCCGGCAGGGGAGACTATTTCCTCGAGGGGTGGGGGGGCAATTTTTTCCTACAGACCAATGTTGACAGCTTGGGAACAAATAAGCTTGACGAAAGGTATCTTCACCTTTTGTCAAGCTGTGTCAAAACTGAATAATACTTTATCTTCATATTTCTTTTAGCTGGGTTGGAATCTCAGTAAAATCCCAATACATTCAATGTGAGTATTTCATAAAGAGTTTTTTTTTTTAATACTAATTTTTGATACAGGAGTGGCAGAGCCACTTTGCTGTAAAGAGTAATTACATTTCTCATGATAGGGTACTGAATTAAAGTAGTGATACACATCCCTGAAATTCTTTTTGGCTTGCAAAACAATATTGTAACTATAAAGATATGGTAAAAATAGCTTATTACAAAGTTAGGCTCAGTCTGCAGTAACTTAGCAACAATAGCCATAGTTCTTGCTAAAATCAAATACCACCCACTTTTCTTGTCAGCTAGTAGAGGTGCTATTGCAAGAAAGATGTGAAAGTGACACATTTTAAGAACTGCAATCTACCCCTGTAGGTGAACAGTAAAGTGTTACAACACAAGCATGAGTCAAACATTCAATGTAATATAGTAATGTGTATTTGACACAATATAAAAGCAAAAGTCATATTGTATATTCCTTTATTAATATAACGACTTATATGTTATATATTCTATAAACAATCACCAGTAATATTAAAAATCTTACCCCTGACCACCTTTAAAAATCGAGACACTACAAATATATATATTTTTCAATTCTATATATTTAAATGCTCTTATTTTTTCAAATATAGAAATAAGTTATCCATAGTAATTAATCAGTCAGGTGAACAACTAGAGGGTTAAAGGAACAATGTAGGCACTTTAACAACTTAATCTTATTGAAGTTTTTATTGTGCCTGCTGTCCTGCCCCCCATGTCCTACCTCCAAAACTCTCTATAGATTAGGCTTACATACCATAATATACTGTGACGTCATGTGAGCATGCACAATGCCATCTTGGTCGGCGATATTGAATCGGCCAAATTGAATACAATGATTTTCTATGGAGGAATCATAGAGGCATTTCAGCAAGCGCCGCACATGCCCCTATGTTCTCTATGAG